>NC_134314.1:114084912-114415804 GCF_964195595.1 Calonectris borealis
TCTTTTCCCCAGGACATATGTATAATATAGCAACTGGTCAGAGAAACGGGCAGTGATGCACTGCAGTGTTTTCTGGTATACCTGCATGAACAAGCATCCGTGCGGGGCACAGGCTGGACATGAATCTGGAGAACCTGTGACAGGACCTTTGGATGTGATTTGTTTTGGACAATGGCTTGAATGACATGATTTGACACAGCAATGTACAGTCCATGTACAGGTATTTCTCTGTATTTGAAAATGATGCAGCTCTTCTCCCTCTCATACTCCCCTTCTTAAGCTACGTGCTGCATCAGTCAGTCCCTCCTGGGCAGGGAGGAGAAAAGCAGCCCTTGCCCTAAGGGAAGCTGCTGCCAGCAATTGAAGGCAGCTGCCTGGCTAGTGCAAGCATCTTACCAAAAGATGTACAAAAATATTTTTGATTCAAACTTTTTATGCCTTTCAGGAGTTGCATAGTAGGTGTCTTCTTCTCCCCATCTTTCCAGATGGCTGAATTCCTCTGGATGACCACATCTTCCATGAGGTGCTTTGCTTTTATCTCCGGAGAAGGTGCAACACTACCATGAAGTCACTCACAGGAGACCATCCTGGGTGATGAGGTCTCTCTGTGGAGAACAGGGATAAGTCAGCATCAGACTACGTATCCTGTAAGTCACTGTTGCAGTATGTTTCGAATCCACCTGTTTTGGAGCGTTAGCCAAAATAGGTTTGGGACATTTCCTTTTCCTGTCAAAAAACACTTGAAACTCTCTACAAAGTGACAATTTTCATGAAAACGTATGCAAAAGTGAGTTGGATATAAAAATCATCTTTTCTAGTCCTGCTAGCAGATTTGGATGGTTCTTGTGGGTTACAGACTGTACCCCATTAGGAGTCACGCATGGCAAGTTTTATCTGATAAAGGACAATGTGAACTTCACATCCTCCGGACCACGTTGGGTTAAGGGATCAGCTGATCTCTGACTGTGCCCCTGCACGCCCCCATGTTTCACAGGAGTGCCTCTGAAAGACAGGAGGAGGAAGGCAGGCAGGGAAACAACTATCTCCAAAAGTTGCTCCAGAAATTTTGGCTCTGCCAGCGACTGCCATGGAAGACTGGGCATTTGGCAGACCCCTGCCCAGCCGTCTGATGCACAGTCACTACGAGGAGGTCGAATGGCACCGGCTTCTGGAGACACACCAGCAGCTGCTAAAACATCAGTGCTGCCTCTTCTTGCTTCATGGTGGTCCACCACAGGGAACAGTGTGGTGGCATGAATCAAGCAGGTCAAATAGACATCTTCCCTAGTTCTCAATCACTCACCATTGGGAAGCCCAGGGTTGGTTTCGAGGCCAGGAGAAAGGAGCCCAAGGGTGAATTCACGCTCAAATGCCTGTAGACACCAGTGCCCTAGCTTGGAGAGAGGATGCCCATAAGGGCGACTGCCTGGATGCGCAAAGCTGAGTCCCTTTACCCTGTGGGATGTGGAAGTGTGGTGAAGCACCATAGTCTTCCCCCTCTGCTTCCCTTCCTTCAGCAGCCTGTTCGCCTGGAAACCTCTGTGTTTCAAAAGAGGCAGCCTTGGGGCCATGGTTCCCCAGACCCACCAGGAGCAGCTGCGGACCTGTGCCTGCAGCCACCAAGCTCGCCCGAATTTCTTCCAGATGTGGCTGTGCTGCCAAAGGAGCACCGTGCATCCCACGGGGAGGCAGTGGGCTCGGTTTCAGCCGGTCAGCGTTTCGCACCGCACGCTGTGGCAGTCCCCAGTGCGCTTTGGTGTGACCTGGCCACCAGCCTGACTCCAGTGGCCTCTGCCTTTGAGCGTGTAACGCACTGGGAAAGGAGAAACACCTGGTCCCAGGGTGCTCCACAGCCCGGCAGCGGGGTTAGCATCACACAGCTGGCACTGACAGCGGGTCTGTCCTTCTGCAGCCCGGGGCGGTCGGGATGCACCCTCCCGGGGAAGCTGGGTGTGCTGATTTGGGCCAGGAAACCTCTCCGTGCCACTGGGTTCACTCGGAGGCACTTCACCTCCATTTCCCTGCATGTCCTTTCATTGCCTGAGTCTGTTTTTACTTTCAGCTTGGTCGCTGTCTCTGCTATGTGTGTCCATAGTGTCCGGCAGAACAGTTTATCAGTGCTGGTTCTGGTTGCAACATCCTAATACAAATGCCACACTCTTTTATTCAAGTGGGTAAAAATCCCTAAGAAGACCTGGTGTCATCTAATCGATGCTTGCATCCCTTTGGAGACAGAGCTGTGCAGAAACATCTCTGGTGGGGGGTTACACTCAATTTTGTGTACTCTGTGTGGCCCTTGATCTCTTCTTGTTTTAAACTCTGAACAGTGTCTGCCTGATGGATGTTTAACCTCTGCTTTTAAAGATATCCATGTCAATATGCTGATCACTCAGAGCCGCTGGGAGGTGACATTTGTGAGGAGCAGGGCCACTCACCATCTCGGTGATCCATCAGCTCTTGCTTCATCTTCCCGTTCTCCATCAAGTAGGGTGTTGCCTTCTCTGTCTCGTGCCCCCAAAACCACTGGGCAGTGCTATCGGTGTAACGTTGATTGGCCGCAGAGGTAGCAGTTGGATGGATTTGTCTCTACGACATCCCAGTACCTTCATGGCCGTGTTGCCGTTCCCCTCAGGTCTCCTGGCTGGAGGTTTGTGGTACGTGCTGAGCGATGTGGCCAGGCTGTGGCAGGAGCATGAGCCTGTCCTCCAGCGTGGTGGGGTCCATGCTGAGCCCGGGCCTTGTGCTGTTGTCTCCTGCCACATCTGCAGGTCCATGCTGCTCTCATTCAGCTCCGAAGCCGTTTTCATTCAGGACATACCGTGTGGGGCTTCACTTCCAGGACTAGTGTCACAGTTTCTGGTATTGTGTCAGCTTGTGAGCTGAAAGCCAAGATAAAAATGAACTTGGTGGTGTTTAGAGAGGTGTTTGGGTAAGTACTTCTAGGTGCGAAGGACGATGTGCAAGTCTGACCCCACACAGATGGGGGTCCACACATGTGCTGATGCCAGGGACAGGTCGAGCGATCCCCACTCTGGAAAGCTGGGAAAGGCTGCAAGTTCAGCCTTTCAAAATACCACCGTGCCAGCCAAAAGTCTCTTTCCACGTGTTGGAAAGGCAAATAAACCGGAGCACCAGGGAACAGGCAGAACTGGCCTTTTGTTGCCAGCTCTTCTTGGCTAGTCGGTGAGGAGGAGATGATGTTTCCCTCAGACCTACGTTACATCTCCCTCTCTCTTTTTTTTTCCAATAGGAAATTGTGAGCGCGTGAGTTAAGCAGAGCCCCGGGGAACAGGAATCTTCGGAGCGGCTGGCAGGGTGTGAAGCTGGCGGCCAGGGTAGGACACGCACATACTCACCACACACTTGGCATCGCTTGGCTGCTTCACCAAATTCCTTCCCCTCCCCTCAACCCAGGCTGTCTCTCCCCAGCTCCCGTTGCTGCAGGCGGGTTGGGAGTAATGCCACCGCAGTGCCGTGACCTGGGGAAGGTCTTGTCTCCAAAAGTAATCCCTGCACCTTCTCTCGCCCCAGTGTTGACTTTTTTTTAAGCTGGATCCATTCCCTGATCAGGCTGTTCCCCCAGACAGGGACAGGGTGAGCCATGGTGGCCGGGAGCCGGGAAGGGGTGTGCTGCCCATGGCTACGGGAAGCCAGGCAGCACAGGGCCGCCTAGTAGGTTTACTACCAAAAGCACGGCCAGACTCAGGCAGGGAGAGGCAATAGCTCTCCTCCAGCTGGCCCCACGAGTCACTGCACTCTCTCCTGCATCCCGAGGCCATCCGGGTTACAGCCACTCTGCTCTGTCCATCACGGCTACAGGTCCAAGCCGTCTGTGCGGGAAGGAGGTGGTGTCTTTCACCCCTGGCATGAGCCCCTAAAATCTCTTGGGAAAATCAGCACCAAAAATACTGACTGATGCTCCCCAAGCAGCGGAGGCTCCCAGAGCTGGCGCGGCTGCTGTTGCGTACCCTGGATGTCCATGGGTGCCAGAAAAGCCCACAGCATCAGAGGGACAGGCCCTTGTTAATACACCCCGATGACATGCTGCCCTGTGCCGAACCCGAGAGCACGTCAGCACGGAGACCTTCCAGGCTGGCTGGGAAAGCCCCAGGAGATGTCAAGATCGCAAGGTCTGTGCTGGAAAAATAAATAAGCCTATCTTCCTGTGACGATTTGGTCTCCAGCACACTCCTACATGGCATTTCTCCCCTGCAGCTTCTGCCTAGGATGTTAAAAGTGAGAGATATCTTGTGTTATTTACTCAACTCTCTCCCGATATCACCGGAAGGAGCAGGGGTGTGAATGAAGTCTGTGCTCTCTCTGCAAGATCGGCAGCTTTAGCCGTGATACCTCAGCTGCTGGAGAAAACAAACCTCCCTGGCTGGGGCTGGAGAGGAGTACTAAAGCTTTCACTCAATGAGACGTGCTTTGCACAGGTCCTCATCTTCATACAGAGAGAGCCCAAGACTCTTCCATGCAGATACAGGGAGAGTCAAAGCTGAAAACTTGTAAATCTAAGCTGCATCTAGAGCTGGTTACAATAAAAAATATGAGCTTGGAAAGCTGGAGGAGATGCCATGCTCAGCTCTTCTGGCAAGCAGTTGTAGTAAAGGGATAGGGTCCTTTGGTCCTTTGGTCCTTTGGTCTTTGCCTCCAGAGAAGTTAAGTTATGGCATGCGCCTGATCTGAGCCACTGAGATGGGAGATTCATAGCAGCCTTACTGACACCCGTCTGTGTCGATGGAGAGCTGTCTTTGACTAGGGAATACTGAAGCAAGCCTGGGAGGTGGCTGCTCTGACCAGGTGTTCACCTGACCTCTAATGGAGAGATGGCTCTTTATTTCTTCTGGGCCATTTTCTTTAGTTCTAGGTGGGCGTCTTGCATTTCTCTGCCTGGTTCTGTCTGCATCAATGCAGTTGGAACTTAACTTGCCTCTATCAAACATCAGAAGAAGTTGCATTGCTTTGGCCAGAGTATTAGGCTAGCTCTGTGCCTTGACCAGCATGCCTCTAGTCCTTGGACAAAAACCCCAGGGGACAGCCTGGGAAATGAATACTTCAAGCCCTTCCTCTAGCAAAAGCTGGGCATCTCTAGCTCTGGGAATGGGCAGGATGGGAGACACTCCTGTGACGCTGGTGGCCCTCGGGCATGCACGTCCTGACCATCCCTGGCAGAGTCACAAACTCCACTTGTGAAAGGAGAAGTCAACAGGAAGATCAGCTGTAACACTGACAAATGCCAAAAGATCATACTGCGCCTCAGTAAAGGAAGAAGAAAAAAAACACCCCAGAGTCACTCGGCTCGAATGAGAAGAAAGTCTGAGCACTGTGCCCTTCAGGCTGACTCTCGGAGGAGGTTTGGTGCTGGGGCGAAGGATGGCACAGAGAAGAAGAGTGTCACTTTATGCACGTAACCACCATCTTCAGCAAAGCAGACCTGGCCAGACCAAGGAAGATCTGATCTGCTCGCTTTGATTTGGTGAGAAGTAAACTGTAGTGGGGAAAAAACTGGGGAAAAAAAAAATCACTGGCATGTGAGTTTGCAGCAGGGGATGTCCCCTTGAAACAGCTGTAACCCACATCCTCTCCGCGTGGCTACCCCAGCCAGGGCAGGGCATCTGCTGGGGATTTCTCTGCTGCCAGCCAAGTGATAGTTTCCATGATGGGCAAATGTGGGCAAGCAGGAAGAGATCGGCTCTGCTGTGAGGTGAAAGCGTGTGCATCTGACCCGCCGCGTGGTTTTCCTGTGTGGCACCTGGTGAGGACCATAATGAAGGGATGTTCCTCTGGAGTCAAGGGCTGAGTCTGCATCGTTAGCACAACCCAGCCTAGACCTTCATGCTGTCACACAAAGACCTAGCCTAAGCCCAAACCCTTCCAGGAGGGAGAGAACAGGTCATGGTCCATCCCTTGTCAGATGTCCACAGAGGTCATGCCACCGAAGTGGGGTGCATTACACTACCGGCAGTAATCCTGAACAGGGCTGAGTTTTGGTGTCAGCTCTGGACCCGCGCTGTTGCCGGCGTGGTGGGTGGGAAGCACGTGGGTCGCAACCCACTGCCTGCCTCATTCACCGAGGACGTGACCTCCAGGGAGCCGATGGTAGGCACGGAAAACCTGAAACATCTCTGCCTTGAAGCAGGCTGTGTCATCCAGCCTTAACTTTTTTCCTTGCCCACACGCTGGCCGTGGGTCTCGTGGGTGGCAAAGCTGCGCAGCCCTACAGCGCCGGATGCCCCTGCAGGGGAGCTGCCTCCCAGTTGCTTCCAGCGAATAATCCACCGAACCCCTCCAGGCTCACGTCCCTTGCAACAGAGACCCATCCCAAATGGTTGTGCCGGTCTCTGTGGATCTGTGCCTTGCGATGGCTTCTCTGGCCTCTAATGATGGTTAAGCTCACGCACCAGCCTCTCTGGTGGGGGGGAGGGCTTCTTGGGAGCTCTTCTCCAGAGCTCTTTTTCCAGAAAAGTCACTGGATCTTACTATCTTTAGAAGCTCTCACCCTCTATCAAATCTGTTTGAAAGGGCTCAGTGGGTTAAAATTCAAAGAGAGGGAATGATGAGCTCTTGCTTAAGTTTTAATGGCCTTAAGAAACCATACTAAAACCATATTAAAAAAAAAGGAGTTGTTTCCAGGAAAAGTTTTCCAAAGTCTCAACTCGATTTCCTTTCAGCGTCATGAAAGCCGCTCTTTGATAAATACTGTAATTAAAAACCCCAGCAGTCTTCTTTTTTTCTCCAATTCATTTTAATGTTATAAATTCAGTGGGGGAAGGGAGCGCTTAGAAATAGAATGTCTGTATTTTCTCATATAAACGTATCGTTCGTAGGAAGACACTTTCTTCTTTGACAAGGGTCTTTCTGTTGGAAAACGGTTGCTTAGCTTTGCCCTGACAGCCCAGGGACAGTAAAACTTGTCAGCGTGGAGAAACTGAGCGGCCCGGTTGGAGTGGGATAATGTTCGTATTAACAGGGCAATTGTCGTTCTAACTCCACGGTGGCAATGCCAAGCGATCCCCCCGCTTCCCCGTGATCCCCCCCCAAGCTCTAACACAGTTGCTGACTTGCGGCGCATTTCTTTTCCTAGATGTCACCTTGGGTATTTTTCCCCCCGCCTCTCTGGATTTCTAGGATGCTTGAACTCATTTCTGACTGTGGTATTGCTGATGTGGATGGGCTGGGCTGCATTTTTAGGATCTGATTCAAAGCCCACTGAAGGCAGGAGCAATTTGCTGTTGATGTCAGTGGTCTCTGGAGCAGGCACTGTATAACTGCTATTTTTTTGTCCGGACAATTGCAGTTAAAGGGAGCAAAGAAAAAATTTATTTTAAAGCGCTCAGGCCAGGTCCGCTGGCTGCTGAGCAGCTGAAACAAGGATCCTATTTAAACCAGGGTATTGCACGAGACCCCCCAAAGCAGAGAGAGATACCGAATTGCTCACCCCTTGGGAAAATTGAGGCTGTCCTCTTTAAGAGAGAAATTTTATTTTCTCTCTTTGGATTTTGTATTCTAAAAAAATGAAGGGCTTTGTGAGGAGAAGGGAGGAAAAAGAAAAACCCAATGACCTTATGGGGAGCATGTCAGGAATCTGCAATACATCCAGGCAGTCGCGAACCTCTCTAAGGTCTGGCCATGCCAGCACTGCCTGAGCCTGTGGAAGGAGAGCACCGCGCAACCCATACTGTCCATGCCAGTGAGCAGTAGCTGAGATTGTACCTCCAAGAGAGGGCAGGGGCTTACAGAAATTGCTGTGTTTATCAGCTGGGAGTATTCCTGGGAGGAGGAGGGGTTGTGAGTTATTCCTACTTTTTTGCATAATTTCAATATTCATAGAGGCAGTTGCTCCAGCGGAGGTGTTTCTGCACCATGCACAGTGCACGTAGGCTGGTGGATGCCACCAGAGACCGGGTTCAGCAGAGAAAATTGTGGGCAATGTAGGTTGGATCAGCGAAACTTTCCAAAGGACATTTCTACCAACAGACCCAAATTCCTGCTTTGCAACCCCATACAGCATGGGTGTGTGAGAGGGGGCGGCTGAACCTCATTTGCCATGGGGCTGTGGGAAATCTGACAGTAAGATCCCCCCTAACGATGAACAGCTATTATTTGGAGGAGCTGATGTCTGCCTGCTAGCAACTGGAGCCAAACACCGAGGTTAGACGAGAGATGCAGCATTTTGGGATGGCTGAAGCTGGCGTGATGCCCCAGGGCAGAGAGGGCCAGATCCAGCGGGGCAAAGGGTGCAGCTCTCCAGATGTGGATGAGGCACTGGGCTCCCACCTCAGCTCAGGATCTGACTCAGGGCCACGTTGTTATCTTGGAGGGTGCATGACGTGAAATGATTCACCGTCATCAACCGTTGGCATTTGACGTGGTTGAGTCAGGGCCGGTGGGCTTAAAAACTGGCGGATTGGTTAAATGTTTTTGGAAGAAGGGAGATGTTGCATCTTCTCCTTTGCCTGCTGGATTATGGACCTCTGGACGGTGACCAGCTTGCATGCAATGCTCTTCCCAGCAAGCACGAGGCAAAACCGGTTGGCAGAGCGTGTAACCAGAGCTCGGTTGAGTCTACGAAGAGCTGACTTTTGCTGCCTCTCACAGATGCCTCTGGGCCCGTCTTCACTTGGGAAAGGGGTGCCTGTGGGAGGCTGGGGGCTTCCACCCCGTGATAGACACAGGGTGATGGGAGCGTGTCTTCTTCAGCCTGGCAAGTGTCTGGCTGCTCCTGTCGTGTGTCCTCGCCATGCCGTGGGATGCCGGTCCCTGCTGGGTGACCCGTGGATCCCATACCCTGGGTTTGAGCGCCGTGAGGTTACGTGAAGATTCGCTGCTTTTGGGGCTGCTCAGTTTTTGTTTGCTGCCTTTCAAAATCTTCAAATATCCTTGTAACTCCAGGAGGCTCAAGGAGAAACGCCAAATGCGGAGTCTCGTGACAAAGCTGCAGACACCAGAGAGCTGCCAGGAGAGGAGGACCCCGAAGCAGTTAGTGAGTAAAAAAATGTATGTATAGGTAACCCTCAGTACAAACTCCCAGAGTGGGGGCCAAGCTGCAAGTGAGGAGCTGCCAGGGAAGGTGTGTGAGATTTGGGTGGCTATTTAATTGGGAAGAATTACAGAGTCATTGGGACTGGATCACTTATTTGACTTTCCTTGGGCTTCATCCAAAGCCTGCTAAAAGCTAACATGATTTTCTTTTCCACTTCCGTGGGCTTTGGATCAGGATCTTTGTGCCTACAGGGTTATCTCAATTTCCTGGAACTCACTCACTGTTTGAATTTGCTAAGTATATTTACTGCCAGGCTGCTTTTTTCTTTAACTCCCGCCGTTTGATTGCAAAAAGTTCCCAGCAGCTGCTGGTTACAGGAGCGGCGTTGCTCTCTCAAAATTGGCCATGCACGTCCCTGGGTGTCCCCTTCTCCAGCTGGCCCTGTGTAACTCTTAAAACATCACAAGATCCGCTATGAGCTTGCCTCTTGCAAACCATTCGGTGCAGTTAAAGAAGATTCAGGAGTGTCAGGCAGCATTATTAATATTTTTCTTTTCTTTTTGAGCCTCAGGCACTCTTTCGCAAAGGCACGGGCTCCCCAGAAGACGTGTTTGCTCTGCGTTTATTACCTGTTTATTCGCTTGGTCGCAGTCAGGCGCAGCCCCAGCCGGAGCCTCCCCGGCGCTGTCTGTGCCTGGTCCCTGCCTGCACCTATAATTGCCCCTTGATCCCTGCGTGAGCCTTGCCTCTTCCTGCATAACGGGCAGCATTTCTCCTGGGAAGACGGGAATGCCAGAGCACAAAACTCCTTGTTCCTGAGCAGCGGCATGAGTAGGGCAGAACATTTAATTAGCTGGATTAATGAATGTGGCTTCCTCAATCCACTCAATTAATAAATGAGCATGGATAAAGCAGATGTTCTGATTGGCTCGGCTAGAATTTATTTTAATTACTGCAGGGTGATGCGGATAAATTTTGGGGTGACAGTGTCTTTTTTTCTAGGTGACTGTAGCCTTGCGGTCACAGACCTGCCCTTTGGGCTGGGAGACAGGGGGTTCATGTTGGGCCCTCCTGTGACCTTGGATACAGCTTGGTACTGTGGTTTTCAGCAGCAGTGCAGGCATGGAGACCTGTCTGTTGTCTGCTTGGACTGACAGCTTTTTGATCAGGTAAGGGTGAAAAGCCATTTTATGAGCAACAAGGGTCTGAGTTTGCACAGTCCATACTACAAGCCCTTCCCTCCCTTTTCTAGCACTAACATAATACTAATAAACGCGGAAAATTTTCTAGTAAAAGCCCTGGCTGTAAGTGTTTAAGCACTTTCTGAAGAACAACGTGGCCTGACATTTAAAAATAGAGGAACCCGAAGTGAGGGGGTGGTTTGGAGAGCAGAGACTGTGGAGGAGCAGGGCTGAGCCTCTGCGTTGCCTGTGGGTACTCCTTGGAGCCCCAGCAGAGAATGGAGAGCCATTAGCAGAGAGAGTCCACCTCACTGCATCTCCCAGGAGGTGGTGGTTGTGTCACCTCCAGCCTCTCACCCAGGAGAGCAGGTGCTGATGGTTGAGCAAGGCTTTGATGATCCTGCCTGAATTGCTACCAAAGTGCATTTAATCCCAAAGCGCACTTTGGAACAAAGTGCCCTCGGTAATATCTACAGACTTGCAAACAAGCGTGTAACTTGCTTTTCCACTTGAACTAGGGCAGGTTGACAAGTATCTGTTCTCGCTTTTTTAGGTATTAATGGAAATTTGGCTCTTGTAGGAAAATGCGTCTCATCCAGGAGTCAAGATAGTCTTTTAGTTTTGGGAACCAGATGGAAAAAAACTCAGCTTTTAAACGAGGCCCCTCTCCCCCTTGAGCATTTCTGAGCCCTCCAAACAGACCTGCGCTCCCACGTAGGGGACAGCCTTTTTGCATATGACGTTTATTTCCTGGAGAAGGTGTTTGTGTGTGTGTGGTGATTTGCATTTCAAAGGTTGATGAGGTAGTATACAGTTAGGAGCAGAGGTAGCTATGCAGACAAGCTTTATATTGTTGCTCTCAAGGTAAATATTTCCCTTGAGTACATGGAGTCAAAGTATAGCTTGCGAGATATATATATATAAAGCCAGGGACAAACGGCAGCTTTCCGGCAGCGAGTATGCCAGCTTTATTCTGGGTCAATGCTAGCTCCGTCCTCTTGTGCCGTGCTGCTGGGACCTCTCGCAGTTCCAGCACGGCGGCTGCCGTGGGAAGCTCTGCTCGAAGTCTGCTCTTCCAGCAGCACGCAGACACGTGAAATTACAGCGTGTGTGATCATTTCTAACCAGGACGGCTGGGAAGAAGTCCGGAGAGCGTGACCCCCTGCCCTCTGTTAAATTTTAAGCACGTGCTGCTGAGTCAGAAAGACCTCAAAGTGTATTATTCGAAGGGATTCAGTGTGGGTTTTTTAAGATAATCTTGGCATTTATGTCACATCTTAACGCTTGGATTTTACAACATGTTGCTCTTTATAAACGATTCCCACAGGTTAATTATGCTGTATGAGGAGATTAATTAACTTTACGAGAGTCACCACCCCTGGCAGTGGAAACGGGAACCGCTTCTGCTGGCTGGGACGGATCCGCGCTGCGTCCGCATGGGTTGGGGCGCTGGGCTCCCCGGGGGGTGCGAGCACGCCAAAGGCCGTGGCCCGCGGGACGGCTCTGCTCTGCTGTGTCAGAGCGCTTCAAACTGACCAGTGTCGCGATGACCTTGCTCCCCGGCTTTCTCCCGTTCAATCTCCTTTCGCTCTGGTTTTATTTTTAAGGCCCTTGTCAAATACTGAATAACGCCGCCCCTTGCCAAGGCGATCGCTGGCCAAAAGTCCTCTTTTAATGCAAACTGCAGGCGACGGCTTTCAAGTGCTTGCGGCCGCGCCAGGCGAGCAGACCCGAAGCGCGGGTGGCTGGGGGTGTGCCTCCCCCTCCCCCTCCAGAGCGGTTTTCGTTTCAGCACACCTGAAGGGCAAGGCGATAGCTCCGAGGTGTCAGGCCAGGTTGCGGTCGCTGGTGTGTTAGGTGCTGCCTGAATATCTGGGGGTCTTAAAATGTGAGCAGGCGAGTCAGGCACACAGCGGGGGATGGGCGAGGGTGCATCCGAGGGAAGAGGAGTTTTGCAGGCATCCCTTAGAGCTCCCCTTGGAGACACAGGGCAAAGCCTAGCAGGGCATTTTAGAGTTTTGGGGTGCCTTCCCCCTGCCAGAGTTCAATGCCGCGGTCACAGGACTGGCATAAGCAGCCACTCTGTAACCACCCCACTGGCGTGTTAATTCAATACCAGTCTGTTGTCTCGGGGTGGCAGGACAAGTGAGATACCTCTGGCAAACCTGAAACAGGACTTTGAATTTCTCCCATGACTCCCAGCTCCCCCCTGCGGACCCAAAAACTTCCCCAAGCCCCAAACTCCTGATGTTTTGACCCTCCAACATCAGCCATCATTCTGTGCTGCTGCAGCGAGGTCCGGGTTTGCGTGGTCGAACGCTGCTGACCCACGCGTTGGTTCAAACCCCTCACCTGGCCAACATGTCAGCCTGGCTCCTGGGTGTAATCGTATACCTGCTGAGAGACATCTTTTTTTAAATTTGCTAATAAAAAAATCCCTGCTGTGCTAAGAGACTCCCGAGTACAAAGTGTTGTGCGCAAGCAGCAAGCACAGCATGTTCTCGGATGGCGGCGTGCAGGTACACGGCTCAGCCCTAAGAGGAGTAAATCAGAGTTAGGATTTACCTTGGCATTATTTGGTGCCACCTCACACGCAGGTTTAACCTCTCCCCAAGCCTGAGGTTTCCTGCTATATTTTTTGGAAGGAAAACTACTTAAAAGATTGTTTATCTCTTTTTTTAATTATTATTTCTTTTCTCTTTTTCTTTCTTTTCTTCTTTTTCTTCTTTTCTTTTTCTCCTTCTTCTTCTTCTACTTCTTCCTCTTCTACTCAGGATCTGGTTCACTGGTCCCATTACAGAGTCAGTATGTTCAGAGCACTCCCTTTACACCGGTTCAGCTTCTCTGGGTAAATAACCATCCCTAGGTGTGTCTGGTTTCAAGACCTTCTGATACATTTCAACGCTGATGTGGCAGATCCCAGATGTCTAAAGCAAGGTTTTCCCAGCAGAGACGCAGAGGTGCTGCTGGCCCTTTCCAAAGCCCCCTTTGGGGGGGCATGTGTTGGATGCCTGTGCCCAGCAAGAGAAATTCATCCTAAGGTGGGTGTGGAGGGGAGGGGGCTTCAAGTGACACGGAAATAAAGAGATTTAACAAAATGCAGGTGGAGGGATTGTCTGCTTTTTGCTAGTGCACAGCAGCAGAGGAATAAGCAACGGTGTGGAAGCTGTCTAAGCTCAGGTGGTGTTGAGCTCAGAGTGTGAAGGTTTCTATCCCCCCGAGCAGACCAGAGGGATGGCAGGGGCAGAAAGGGTGGCTGGGTCCCACAGAGGACTTCTCCCAGGCACTCCCAGCACCCAGCCTCAGGTACAACCCGTCTCCTGCTCCCACAGCGCATCTACGTGCCTGCCTGTCCTGCCCAGGCGGAGGGGTCCGGCCACAGCCCTTTCTGCACCACAGATCACTCACAGATCAGTTCTACACTCCACAGGTGTCCCTTTGGTGTCTGTGGGCTGGAGAAATATTTAAACAGGAGAAAATCAAAGGGAAAAAAATTGCAAGTTAATTTTTTCCCATGGAAAGTCCCTTAAAATTTGGGGTGGTGGAAGGAGAAGGGAATTCCATATTCAAAACCGTAATTTTTCTCCTCCAGAAAAATATGCCACTTATAGGGTGTATTTTTTTCAACTGAGCATGGAATGTGATTTTTTGGGAGGAGCCACTGTGCATCGACAGACATGAATGGTGGGACGATGCCATGCTCATTAGGGAGTCAACACATTCAGCGAGGACCTGGGAGATTGCCTCCACCGCTGGCCCAGGAGAGACCTAGGAGAAGCTGCACCCTCCCTCTGCCTGCATTTCTCCTCCTAAAAGGTGGGGTTGATGGTATGGCCTTTCTACCCAACGTGCTTCGCAGCGGCTTGGTGTGACATGCTGGAAACTGCCATTAGTAACCTGTCCATAAAGACGTGACACAAAGCCACAGGGAGATTTTTTTCCCTGCAGGGTTGTGCTGAAGCCCCACCGAGCAGCCCAGGAGGATGACTTTAGATAGGTGCTGTTTGCTTTTCCTGCTTCTCATCACCGGGCAGAACCCGAGGTGAGAGAGACTCACGCTGTGTGCCGGGGCGACGTGGCAGTTATAAATAAATACATAAAAGCAAATTACCTGTCTGGAGGCGAGCGTCTGGGCAGAAGGCATTATCTCTGTCTGCAGCTTTCATTGCACCGTGGAAGAGAAGAAACCCCTTCAGGTCTTTGCTTTCCCTTCCTGGCTCTTGTGCCAAGATTTTGCAGTCCCTCCAGGTGCATCCAAACCTCCGACCATGGACATGGTTCACGCTTTGCACCCCCATTGGTTCCCAGCAAAACGAGCCCAGAGAGAAGAGGAGCTGGTGTGGCAGGGCGATGGCTGCCTCTTCCCTTTGGCCTTCAGGGGTGTGAGTGTCTGGTGACCCTCAGGCTTTGCTGTGCAGCTTTTGTGGGGTGGGAAGCCAGGCCACCCCTGCTACTCTTCCCAGGTGGTGTTCAGCCTCCCTCGACTGCTTGCTGTGCCTTTCCCCCGGCCAAAGCACTCGTTGGCTGCCTGGGTACCTCTCCTGTTTGCATCAATATATTTGAAGCTTACGGCCCGTTGCTAGATTGGTTGGAGATCAGCTGCTGATGGGAAGTAGACGCATGGATCATGTAAGTCTACTTTTGTCCATACTGCAGCGTATCTACCCCTGCAGAGTATCCATGCCTGCAATTTCTTGGTGTCACCAGCCAGACGGTCACCTTTCTGACTCTGTCCCCGACTGGTCATCCATCCGCACACAATACCAGCATGGACACGCGCTCTCTCGTGCACAGCTGACTGTCTCTCCCTACCCCTGTGCTTTATGCAGGTTGCACCAGGCAAAAAATACCTGCAGAAGCAAATGCCTCTGCTCTCCCCAAAGGGTGCTGCAACCAGGGGAGGAGAGGTGTCGCACGAGTTTCACTTTCGAGGTGTGGTGGCAATAGGCAGAGGGGGCTCGTGAACATGGGAGAGCTTCAACCAGAGAAGCCTGCCCCAGAAGAGGTGCGTTTCTTTTAAGCCAGAGGTACTCTGTGGCTTTTTATTTAATCCTGCAAGTGCATTTGTGTCCTCTTGTGCTTTGTAGTGCTAGCATCCCCAAATTAAATTCTTAAATTCTCCATCTGGGGCCATGCCTGGGATTTCTCAAAGCCAGGAGCTGTGTTTGCTCCTGGCGTGTTAGGAGATCCTTCCTGAGCTGTTTTCAGTTGGATTACGATTTCTAGATGTTGAGTCAGGCAATGAGCATAAACCCTGCTAAGATTATACATGGAAAGTGAGAAGAGTTCCCTTGATATAACCAGCGATTGCCCCATCACAATGTGCTGGCAGTGGAGCAAGACAAGCTGCATGTCCCTGAATCACTGCAACCCTTCTCACCAGATTTTCTAAGTCCTGAAGAAGTTTCTTGTTAAGCCCCAGCTTCTGGAGTCAGTTTGTGAGTTTGTGTCCAGCCAAACTTTCAAGAGAGGCATGAAGTTATCTGGACCTAAAGCCAGTTTGGGGATGGGAAGAGGGGGACTCTCCTGCATCCAGTGTGGATGAAGAGGGTCTGGAGGAAAGAGGTCCCTATGCTTTTTTCCTTGCCCAGATGGGAATGCCCTTTCTTCCAAGCAGTATATAGCCCTGCTGCTGCAGACTGGGCACTGGGACGCCAAGTTGCATGGTGAAGGATTAGATAATTTCCTTCTCCTCTGGAAGGTGTTTTGATTAGCATAACCATTGTGTTCCCAAATTAGCTTGTGTTCCCGGCTTTGCCCTTAGGTTGGCTTTTCCTGTTACGAGCCTGCTATGGCACAGTGATACAGCTTTCCACGGGCCGCAGCATCCATCGCAGCGTGCAGCTTACGTCGGGATGGATCCAGCTATGCTCAGACTACCCTGCTGCCCTTCCTGAGTGACCTCAGGCTGATGCCAAGACTACAGAGAGCTGGTCCTACAGCCCTGCAGCTCTCCACTGCCTGGCGTAGCTGTGCGGAAATGTTCAAACAGCCCAAGCTTTGATGCGAGGCTTGGGGGACCATGGCATGTGCTGGACTGAGAGACCAGAAGCAGCCAGGACAATGGTGCATCTCCTTCCCTGCCATCACAGCAGAGGGAACATTAACTTCTGCACAGGCTAAGGTGCACAGCTCTGGTATCTCAAGCCATCCTGGGCTTGAGATGGGTCCGAGCCCATCTAGCACATCCCTCTGCCAGTCACTCACCTGTTTGTGCTTTCCTCCCATCAAGGATCATTCTGAACTGGAACAATGCAAAGTTCTGGGAGAAAATTAAAAGTAGAATGTGAAATATTTTCCAAGTGCCAACATGATACACACACACACACAGAGTGATTAATCAGGGGCTCCTGAGTGCCGTGGAGAGCAGGAGCTGCTTGCAGAGCAGGTCTGGTTGGGCATGCAATGGAGAAGCTGAAGTTACTGCTTGGCATGTCTTATCCCCAGTGTCAAGGTTATGCCCAGGAGGAGAGAAGAAAGGATGCCGCAAGAACGTGATGTTCTCAATGAGGTCAGCAGGCAATGCGGGAATGAGCTGGGGAGGAAAGAAAGAGGTTACCTTCTCAAAACCTTCATCAGCTAATTTAACTCCAAGCTCCTCATCAATGCCATCTACTTTTGTAATAGTTTGATCTTCAGTGGGCCCAAAGACAAAGTCATTGAACTTTTGTCTTCTGGTTGCCATTTCTGCAGGCTGGAGTGGCTGGAAAGGGGAGGGAAAGAATAAGCTAAAGTAGAGATGTGCTACTCATGACTAGGTGGAGGTGTTAGTACAAGAGCAGGGGCTGGCCTTTCTTCTCTCCTCCTGGGCATAACGGGGCTCCCACTGTGTAAGTCCGTCTGAAATCTGGAGGAAGATTGCTCTGGGCCATTTCAAGGCATGATGACATGCGCTTTGCAATGGGGCAAGGTGAAATATCCGTGTGGTTCATCAGTTCCTTCATCCCTCGGCTCATGCAGCTGAGGACTCCTCCACCAGGGACGGATGCGCTGTGACATCCTTTTCATAAACGCACTCACTCTGTCGCGGCTGGGTTTAGGGGCTCTGTGCTTACCCTCCCCATGTGCACAAGGAGCACAAGGTCCCACCAGGTGCCTTGTTTTGCGGCTTGAAAACCTATGTTTTGGTACCCACTTGCTTCCCTGACAGCACAGACTGAACCCTTTGCTCTTCCCTAGCACGCTTCCCATCCTGTTCCCTCTAGACCTTCATTTTGGTAAGCTGAATAGCTAAACTCTTGGTTTCCTTCATAACTTGGGGTCTCCATTCCCCCATGGCCCCTGGGCCTTACCTAGCAGCTGCTTCTGGAGGCGTTCGCTTCCTCCTTTGAACGTGAGCAACTGGAACTGCAGCCACCATCCAGGAGAGGTCCAAGGACAATGCCACCAGGAGTCCGGACGGATTTTTGGGATTGCAGGTTTCTCTCTCGTGCCTTGAACACCCCCACTCGAGCGTACTCAGGTCCTTCTCTCCCACAGCTCCTTCCTGTGCAGGGATTCCCCTGGGCTTCATCATGTCTCCAGGTACACGATCTTGCCCTTGGGACTACTGAATTTCATGTTGTCCTCAGGGTCTGCCTGCTCTGCTCGTGAGATATCCACCCCTTCTCTGTCTTAGGAGAAAGATGGCCATCCCCAGGTCCTGCAGGACACTCCAGCTGACCAGGAGCAATTCTCCTCCTATATAGCTGTCACTCCTATCTCGGAGGGAAAGGGCTTGGGATTCATGTCTAGTTGCAAAGTTGATTTGCAAGTTGCAGGATGTTACTGCCAATTACTCTGGCCTTGCCTCTAAAGTTCACATGTGCCATATCAGCACTTTCCTCCAGCTCACAAGAGATCCCCAAACTGGGAGCCACCTGAGGAACGTGGCTTCCACCGAAACGCATTCTTGACTCCAGGGTACTGTCCTAGAGGAACACGATGCCCATCTTTGGCAGCAGTGCAACTGCATTTTTTCCACCAGAAAGGCAGGCTAGGTGGGTGCACCTCCTTGCCTAAGCGGCTCCAGCTGCTTGGAGGTTGGTAGCACAGTAGTGAATGCCTCGCTGGGGAATGACAGAGGCTTTTGGGAGCTGTGTGGACCTCCTGAGGGGCACTCCTGCCTCCCACCCCAGCTAGCGCTCCTCCCACCGGCATTTGAGGCATCTCACGGAGCAGAGCTGTGGGGAGGGGGAAACAGTGGAACAGGGATCTAAGGGGTGAACACCATGAGTGCTCCTGGAAGACTGTTATTTTACAAACACCCAGGGCAAAGCCCAGCTGTTGAGACGCAGTGGTTTAGTGCCCTCCGGGAAAAAGGGTGTACCCTACTCCAGAAGCAGGCACAGCTGTGGCATGGTGCATTTTCTAATCCAAACCTCAGCTGTGCCACCGCAGAAACATGGGCGAGGAGGAAGAGAAATGATCCAGAAGCTCTTGCCACCACCTCCTTGCAGTCACACCGCGGCCCCGTGCCATGCTTCGCTGCAGCATCCACCTCCAGTTTCCATCGCTGGAGCAGAGCCGCCGCTTATTAAACCCAGACCAGCAAGCGCTTGGCGAGGCACGTGGGCCAGGAGGGACAGCCAGGGAGCCGAGGGGAGGCCAGACGTACCGATCCTTGCTTTTATAAAAAAGGGGCGGCTGCTTCCAGAGTCTCCAAAGGGATCGAGTGTGGATGTGGGGCCGCTTGGAGGGTCAGCCTCGCTGGTAGACAACGCAGCATCGTGCCCACAGTGCAGGCAGCAGCCAAATCTGGAGCAAAGGACTCTTCTGCTCTTGCTCCTACCAGCTTTTTGGCGTATTTCTGTAGCAGTAAGGGTCCCATAGTGGGAGCGAGGGTGGCAGGCACCTGCCCACCTCCCCAAGGGCTCAGGATCGAAATGCACCACCGAGCCCGAGCAGAGCTGACTGCTCCCCTGTAAGAAAACACAAACCGTGCTTGTCTGCATGTTCAGCCGCAGTCTGGATGAGGATCGCATGGGGATGGGATGAGGCGCTTGGTCACAGTCCCCAGGTAGGATTTCATGGTCGTCTTTGCACGATTGAGCCTGGACCTTCAGAAGAAGCAGGGCTGTGAGGGACCTCGGGGAGTCCTGCAGACCGTCCCCCTGCCTTGCGGTAGGGTTTGTTTGACGACTGCTACGCAGAGCTAAAAATACCCCGGCGATGGTTATGAATTTAGGATAACTAATACATCCAGTGGAAAGATTTGGAGCCGTTCCAGGGCTAAACAACAGCTTCTTCACCAACAGCCAAAGACATGTGGATGCAAAAATAACTAGGAACTGAAAAACTTGAGCTGGAGCAAAGGATTTTCAAATCGAACCCAAGAAAAACTTTCTAGCGGTGAGGACGACCGTGGATAATCACCAGCTCTTTGGTTGTTTAAACAACAGGGTACACAGACCTCTGGATTTGGGCTGGATATTGCCTCTGGGAAGGAGTTGGGAGAACTAGTAGTTAGGGAGAACTCCTTCGATATGGGGTGAAAGCAAATTATACTCATAATATAGGACCCAGTGGCTTGGATCAGCAGCGCACTGCAAGAATCAAAGGGAAACACCATGGTGGGAGATATAGGCTTGATGTCTCAAAAAGTGGGGAGAAAGACGCAAGGATAGACGAACTGGAGACTATGGATGCTGGGAGGAGCTGTGGGGTGAACCAGCTTTGAGCCACGTAGATATCAGTGAGCAGAGGGCGAGTGAGGGTTTCGGACATCTGTCTGCAGACCCGAAACACAGCTGGGGAGGGAGCCGTCCTCTGAGCACATCCACGCCATGGTGGCAGAGGACACCCAGGTTCACATCCCAGCTCCATCTGACCAGGATTTCACCCCACGCCGTGCATTTCCCCACACACGCGTGCGTCACTCTGCCTTTGTTTTTCCACGCTGCAGCGGACACTTAATTATTCATTTGGCTGGAGACAGTAAGAGTGAGCCCACCTCCCTGTGCCCTGGGTGCTTGGCTGGGGCAGTGCGTGCCAGTCCCCCCCCTGGTGAATAATGAAGTACTCAGTGCTTCACTAAGAGCACTCAAGAGAGCCCAGCGCCATGTCTCCCATGTGCAGCAGGCATGAGACAACTCCCCCGGCGCCCCGGGATGCTCTCAGCAAGGCGGGCGGCTGGGCGGGGTGCGGGCAGGGTGCCTGGCTGCCTGCTCCACCATGGCTGCGGCTGGGGAAACAGGGACTCATGGGGCTTGGGACATCGGTGCTGTTCAGACCCCACATTTCTGCTTCTGAGTGTGGTCCTTGGTGGGTTTAACCAGCTGATGATCCCAGGGGGACTGGGGCAGGGCTGGATCCCAAACTTCTGTGCCTTTGCCTGAAGGGCTGAACGTTAGATCACTCTCTGCCTATGGCCATCCACAGTCCAGGTCCTGCCTGCGGTGGGGAGCCCCATCCTGCCCGGTTGCCTGCAGCGTGTAGAAATCCCAAAAAAGTCTCCAAGTTCTCATGAGTGCTGAGAATAGAAGTGTTTGTGCCTATTTCAGGTCCCTCTGCAGAAGCCGTATTATCATAATTAGCCGAAATGTTTCTCCATTAGCATATTTTTTCTCTTCTTCCATCACATCAGCTTGCATGAAACAGTCACTTATTCTCCTTGCCGTTGTGCCGAGATGTACCAGGCTGCGGGCAGGACCTGCTGCCCGTCCCCAGCCCGGCCTCAATAGCACGGCTTGTTCTCTGCGCAAGGGGCAACGATGCCGTGGCAGCTGATGTAAATCCCAGGGATGATGCTGAGAGCAGCCCCGATTGCCACACTGTGAGAAGGTCTGACCACTGAAATAGGGTAACATCGGTGCCCCAAGCACCTACAACAGGCTGCAAGGAGAGAGATGGCAGGAGGCTGGAAGATTCCAACAACCTGCCCTGTGATGTCGAATTATCGCTCCCTCCGAGCCATTTTTATAGCAAATTAATTTCTTACTCCATAGTGAGTGCCAAGCAAGTGCAGAAGCTAGGGTGTGCATCACAACGTGGCCAGAGAGGCACAGGAAAGGAATACAGATGGCTTTGAGCTTGGCTGAAGATGTGGAAGCATGGGAGACATATTCCCACCCTAGTCCACACCTTTTGTGCGATTTTGGGTGAAAAGTGTAGCCAGTCCAATCTGTGTATTACAGAGTAGGCAGCAAACCTCTGCTCTATCAGTTTATGGCTCCTGCTCGGTTGGGTGTCTGGGTGGTTGGTTAGTTTTGGAGGCACATTCCTGGGGAGATGGGCCTATGGTCGGAGATGGCTCTTATGTTCTTATGGCACAGACCGGCAGGGTACAGCATCTCCTGAAGAGTGCCCTGGCTCTTCTCCAACAGATCAGCCTAATAGTTAGTCCCTTCCAACGTGAAGAGAGTCCCTCCCAACCCTTCCCTTTTCATTTCTAAGAAACTGTGGCATCCAAATCACTTCCAGATAGCTAACTCCCTCTGGTGCAAACAGGCACCTGAGTAATACACCTCCAATTTCTTCTGTCCCACCATGGAAGGCCACAGTCAAGCCAGGAGGCACACAGAGGGCACATGCCCAGAGGACCACCACCACGCTGGGTGGCACTGGTCATCGTGGCATGGTTTTGTCCCTGTCCTGGGACCCACAAGCTGGCGGGTGACAGACAAGACCCAGCGCTCTTTAAGCACACAGCGCTTGCAAACCCCGAAGAAAGGCTCCCGCCGGGGTCAAGCATCTTTAGGGCTCGACTCGCTTCGTGGCGCCTGCACCCAGCCCTCGAGGAGGGTCCAGCGCATGAACCAGCACCCCCACCCCTTGCAGGGAACTCCCCAGGTTTCCCGTCCATCCTCTCCCCGGGCTCACAGCCAGCCGGCGGGCAGCCGCACCCGGCGCAGACCCATCCCCGGCAGCTCAACCCGCCAGCACCGCCGGGGCAAGGGTCTGCCAGGTTTCCCCAGCCCGGGGCGCTCGGTACCGGCCCTCCAGCCTCCCTCCCCGGCTCGCAGCTGGGCGCTCTCCCGCTGCCCAAGCGCCCGGTCCAGCCCCGGGCGAGGCTCCGCGGCGGTGGGAAGGGACGGGAGACCTCCACCCGCGGGGGTGAAGCGGGGACTACATGCCCCACAGTGCCGGGGCGGTGCGTCCCGTCCCGTCCCGCCCCGCCGCGCTGAGTGGGCCCCGCGGCGCGGCGCGGAGCGGCGGGGCGGGCCGGGGCGGGGCGGGACGGCCGAGCCCGGCGAGACAGCGGCGGAAAGTGCCACGACTCCACACGGCCGCGGCGGCGAGGAGGGACCGCGACCCGGCACGGGTGGGTAGGCGGCGGTGGTCACCCTCCCTCTCCCCTTCCCCTTCCACTTCCACTTCCATGCGGGGGCGTCGCGCCGTGGGACCCCCCCCACCGCCTGCCCCCCGCTGCGCGGGGGACCCCCCCCCCCGGCGCTCCCCCCCCTCCCGGCTGTCAGCAGGCGTGGAGTGGAGTAGGGTGGGGACCCCCACACGCGTCCCCGCCGCCTCGCCCCGCCGCTCCCACGCGCGGAAGAGTGTCCCGCGTGGAACCGGGGAAGGGGGCAGGGGGGATGGGATCTCGGGTTTGGGGTCTGGCCACGTTTGCGGGGGGGTCGGGCGGATGAATGGCCCGCGGCGCGGCGAGGGCGGTGCGGAATGGCGGCGTGTGCGGCCGGCCGGGGAGGGGAGGGAGGCAGGGAGGGAGGGGAGAGGCCCCGCGCCGCCCCCGGCCCCCCCGGCCCCGGCCCCCGCCCGCCACCCCCCCGGGCATCGCCGCCCGCCCCGCGGCGCTGCAACCTATTCCCCTGCCCGAGCGCCGGCCTGATGAAATTTATTAATCTGATTAAGCGCGGTTACAAAAGGTCACAGCCCTCAGGCGGTTTTGCCTTATTTATTTTTTTTTCCTTAATTAAGCCCCCCAAAAAATCCCTCCCAGCACCAGGACACCTCCGGCAGCGCGGGGTCTGGCGATGCCCGAAACGTTTGGAGAGAGGCGGTGACCCCACAAGCAGAGACACCCCCCCCCCACCCTGGGGTCTTTCCAAACTGGATGTCGCCAGCTTTCCCGCGGGTGTCCCGGCGGGACGCCCCGCTCCTCGCCCCGCTGGGGAAGCGGTCCAGCGGGGAGAGCGTGCGCCTGCACACGTGGCCGGGCGCGACGGAGGAACCTCCCCGCCTGAAATGTCAGCTTTCCTCTTCGCAGAAGCGATGGCAGTGGCCTCCCCTCGCCCGCATCGCCGGGAAATGGCTGGAAGGAGTTGGGCGAGGCGGGTGCTACCTGGAATGTGAACCCCAAGCAGAAGCTGATGAGGGCCAGCGGTGAAACGCCGCTTCGGACCGGGGAGGGGAGAGAAAATTTGTAATAGCCGCCGCAGAGATTAGTCAAGATGCAGCTGTGTTACGGTGCTATTACGCCCTTCTCATGTATATATATGTTTTTTCTGCCTTTTTTTTTTTTTTTTACTCCAAGGTTTAGGAAGGGAGCTGGCACCACTGCCAAGGACCGCGGCTGCTGCTGCCGCCGCACTGCAAGAGCTAATGGAGCGCTAAGACACGTTCAATTAAGTCGAGCTATAACTGTTGACGATTGGTGCGGTTGTTCTGGAGTTGCTGCGTAGAGTAACACATGCCGCCGGGAGGCTGGAAATGCACAGTCATTTACGCAGAAAATGTATTTAAACAGAGGCTGCCGGGGACGCGGGCAGGACCCGCTCGCTGCGCACGGGCTTTTCTCATTTGTTTTTAATTTTTGTCTCTCTCTATCGCAACAGGGCGGAGAGAGAAACTCCAGGAGAAGTATCTGGTGATTGTCTTTTATCTGCTAGCAGTGCTGCCGCCTTCTCCCGCTGCCGGGCTGCCCTGCCATCAGCAGGATCAGGCCTCCCAGTTCCCTCGCCCTCTCGCTCCCTTGTGCTGGAGGAATACTGTCCACGGCCATGCCTCTGCCCTTGTGCCACCTTTTGGCGAGGGAAGCTGCAGACCAGGGGCAGGGAAGGAGATGAGACCTTATTTCTTTGAACCAAAGGCCAGACAGTGCCCTCCTGAAACAGCAGCCGGTCCCTTAGGTGCTGCCTGCTTCTTGCCCTGATGGCCCAGGAGATAATTTTGCGCTTTGGAGGAAGCCGAAATCTCAGCCTGGAAACTTGTGTGTTGGGTCAGTGAGCTTTGACCGACTTGTGTGTGCGAGTTTAGGGAAGGGAGAGCTTTTTATTTGTTTTTTTTTTTTAACCTGCTGGGAGGTGCTGTAGAGGAAAGGGAGCTGCAGGTGCTTCCCAGGCAGGCGTTGCTCTGGGCTACATGGAGCTCGGCTGCACCAACCCAGTTCTCTCTTTCTCTGCCCTCCAACGCCCCATCACCTCTTCTTCTACATTGCTCTGAGATGCGACCTTGACACCATGGCAAAGTGCAAGCCTTGAATTGCAGGGGGAGCGATTGCAAAGAGCATCTTTTCCCACCTGCGGACCAGGGGGAGGTAACAGATGTATTTTCCGTTGGCTGTGTAAAGAAATAAGGTTTCTGTAACTCTCGCACAAACTGTCTCTTCCTTTGCTCCTGCCCACCTGATGCTTGACCTGGCTGGTTTAAACCAGGGTTGGTGAGGGCTGAGTTGCAAAGATACCGAATTCCCGTGGATTTTGTGGAAGCAGTTGCACAGGGGAGGAAAGGATGACTCTTAGCTGTCTCTGGCAAATGCGACCGCAAGACACTGAGGGCGGCCCCGGTGCCGTCGCGCTGCTTGTCTGTGGGTTGGTTAGTCCTGGAAATTGTTCGGTGCTGAAAACGCAGCAAGGCTGAGTGCTTCACTGGTTTTGCTCCCTTACGGTGAGTTGGACTTTTGCTCAGGGCAAACAGAGGTGACTGCATGTGCAGGGTGGCGAGGGAGGTCAGGTCTCCTGGGCTGTTATCTGGGATGTTGGGAAGTTTGATGGATAACGAGAAAAAGCCACAGGAACGGAAGAGTCGGAGCACAGTATTTCAGCTGGCTCCTTTACATGAGAAGGCCAAGTGAAATATCAGTTGTCTGTCTTGTTCCTGTTCTGGTGGTGGTGGAAAGCTTTATCTGAACAAGATATTTTGGGGAAGGAGTTTGCATATGGAGATGTTGATGATTTCCACTGTTTTGCCTGGGTGATGAGTAGAGGATGGTCCTGCTCAAGAAACTTCACGCAGACTAATGCGCTCAGTGCCAGACATGAACTTGATTTTTTCGAACGTGGACTCCAATAGCTGGTGGTGTCCCTGCACCCCTTAGGCACACAACCCTCTCCCGAAGCAGCCTGGGCATCAGATTGAAAAACACCATCGTAAGGAGAAAATCCCCTGCCCCAATCCTTTGGCTTGCCTCTGAAGACCAGGAGAAGGTACAGAGGGGGGGATGCTGAAGTCTTCAAGCCTCTTCAAAGCCTGGCTGTCAAGCCGAACCTATACATGCGAAACTATCCTCTAGGCATCCGCGAGCAGACAAGCAGCGGTACCTTCAGTGCCCTATTTTTCTGTGTCCTGGCTAAGGGGCTAAGGCTTTGCGCAGGTGGGAAGCGTGGAGGGCTTTCCTGCTGAAGGGCAAGGCATGCACACTCCTGCCACTGCGCTCACGAGGGGGACAGCATCTTGCTCTGCAAATCCAGGAGCAAACTTTCAGCCCTCTGAAGGGAGAAGGCGGCGAGGCCAGGAAATGCCAAAGCAGAGCTTCGCTTCTGATGCTAACGCTGCGGCGCATTGCTTCTTGCATTTATGCATCAGGAAGTTCCCAGAGGAAGACTTTTCCTTAGCCCCCAAATGCCAAAGCCAGACTGGTTTGATTTAAGCGCGCGTGGTAGCGTACAGCCTGCCGCCGTCTTTGCGCTGTCGGAGCGATAGGCTCTTCCCTGAATGAGTTGTTGGGCTGGTCCATGCCAAGTCTCGACCACAGGAGGAACTCTACTGGTAGAACTTGCTCCTTGGAGTCAGTGTTGGGTCTGCCAGGATCGGCCTCGCGCCGTGGGCTGCGGGGCACGGGCGTTGAGACAGGACCAAAGTTTTCCTTTGCTGTGATAGCACTGCTGGGAGTAATTGCTGCCTGGTTGGTATCTCTCACTCTTCATTTCGGATTTTCTCCTGACATGCCTGTCCTTGGGAACAGCGCGGGGTTTCTCTGGTCCAGCAGTGGGAGCTTGCGAATGGTCCGTGTGAGCATCTCGGCTGCTTTCACGACCTCCGGCTGCTGCAACGGCTCTTCCAGCAGGTCCACACCTCGTCTAGGTTAGTGCTCTGGGCTGCTTTTTTCTTGTGTTTTGTTTTGGAGGAGGTTGTTGTGGGTTTTTTTTTGTTGAGCTAGGAAGGACTTTAATGCTAATCTGCATCGTTATCTCACCCTGGCTGTAAAGCCTGAGAGGAGGCAAGGTACAGGCAGCTTTTACTGCAGCGGGGCTGGGTGAGGCTGCCTGCGGGGGAGAGGGAGCGTGGGGCCCAAGCACCCTGCCTGTAAGGGCTTCAGGGGGGACAGCAGTGAGGGGTGAGATACAGGGCCGGCACAGGGCTCCGGCACCGCGGTGCCGCATCCGGCACCGCCACGTCACCCACCTCACCACCCTGGTCTCTGCGTAATAACGCTGTCCTCTCTCATCCATCCTCCGCGTGCTGGATGCTTCTATAGCGGAGGTTTGGGTTTTTTCCTCTGTTCCCATCTTCTGTGGGCTCCATCCAGCTGCTTTTGGAGGTGACACAGTAGCAGCTGGTGCAGTTGGAGTGCATTTGCGAGCGCTCGGCGATGCCCTTGCCCTAAGCTGGAGTGGCAAATTTTTATCTAAATATGAAGCTCCGGCAGTATGAGGTCAGGAAGGGTTTATTTTTACCAGTGTGTCAGGGTTGCTGGGCAAGGAATGCAGGTCGCCTTGTTCTGCCCTAAAACAGCTCCTGGGTGCTTCAGTGTAGCCCTAAAACCAGCACAAGGTCGTGCGTATGTGTTCTTCAGCCCTACTTTTTATTTACTGCCAGGGAGAGGAAATCCAACCCTTTTCACCCTGCAGATTAGGAATAATCTCTCTGTCCTGGTGGAGACCATCCCAAAGTGATGCTACCTAGTCAGAAGGGAGTGACTTTGCACCAGATGTGCTGGCTGAGGCCATTTAAATCCGAAACGGCTGGAGCAGACGTGAAATAGCGATGCCTGTAGTATCAGCTGGGATCTCGAGCGGTGCCCCAGGGTGGAAAGTTGTCCCTGCCAGGGGAGGCTGGTTCCAGCTGGCGTTGGCAGCCCTCCTGCCTGCCAGCTCTCTCCTGCTTCGCCTGGGATGCTTGGAGAGGCGGCAGGGAGAGCTGGGCTGCTGGTTAAAACATCCTTCCCCGGGCAGGTGGGTATCTCCGGTCAGAGACGGCTGCTTTGCAGCTCCTTCCAGCTCTGCACCCCCTGCTCGGGTGTT
Organism: Calonectris borealis; assembly: GCF_964195595.1. Classification (NCBI taxonomy): domain Eukaryota; kingdom Metazoa; phylum Chordata; class Aves; order Procellariiformes; family Procellariidae; genus Calonectris; species Calonectris borealis. Next base: position 114,112,416 of record NC_134314.1, read on the forward strand.
GGAGGAGAGTTTTTCATTGCACTGTCACCCCCTCGTTGCACGAGCGGCTTTGAGCTGCAGATTCGGCTGTGAGTTCATTGCTCCGGCTGTTAGAAAGGAAGAGGCTCCAAGGTCTCTCCCTGCGAGCACCAAGGTTTTGAAAAGATGCTGATCTCCTTAGTTTTATTCTTATTTTTGCCTCCTCCCCTTCCAGCCCCTCCCTCCCTCCTCAACCCACAACCTCTTAAAGAGGAAATTTGATAATGTTTACAGTTAAGCGTGGGGATGGGAACTTCTGATAGCCGAGGACTTTCTGCATTTTCCTGATTACGTTTTGAGGCACAATGATGAGAAACCGCAACCTGGCACCTCCTGGAAAGTGCCCCTTTGCAGATTAACTGCCTGACTTCAGCATCAGGGGGTTCATGAGCCACCTCGGAGCCACGTGGAGGTGATGCCCCAATGGGAGAAACACGTGAGTGGGACAGCAGAGAAGAGATTGGCTTTGAAACTGGGCACAGGGTTCAATTAGCAATTAAGAAGAGTGGAGATAGCAACATCTTTCTCCATGCGTGGCTGCACCCTGCCTGCCAGATCTCAGACCAGGCAGTATGGTCTCCGTTGCTGCTCCATGTGTTACGGGTGGAGAAACTGAGGCTGGAGAGGAGGGTGGGAAGGACCCTGTGCCCGTTTTGCCCGCCAGCTAATAGCAGAAGTGGAAAGAGACGTGCCGCATCCAGCGCTCCCTCTGCAAGTCTCACTTTTTCCTGTGGGCGTCTGTTGGGGAGATGAGATAATTAATGACCGTGCTTTTTTTTTTTTTTTTTTTTTTTTTAGCTTGAACTTCTGACTTTTACTGGTATTTGCATCTCGAGGAAATGGTTGTGATTTGGTTCTCTGTGTGGCGTCTGTGCACGCAGCATCATTGCTGGGGTGGTTCTGCTCGCTGGGAGCAGCTACCCAGTGGGATGTGGTCACTACGCGTCCTCCCCGCCGGGGTGGGCAGAAGCCAGCAGTGCCCCAGGGTGCAGGTTGCAAGGCCAGGGCTGCTGCAAAGCTGGGGAAAGCTCACCTGTGCATGCTTTCTCCTTCCAGGGCGATGTTTTATTCCAAAGTTGAGGCCTGGATGTGCATCTGGGTGCAATGAAAAGGCCAGGAGCTCCAGGGAGAGTCCAGATCTTGGCCCACCTGCACCAAACAATCTGAAAACAGGCTTTCTTACTGCCACAGGGCTGCAGGTATTGCCTAGGGTCATGCAAAACCATCCCATTGGACATGTAATGGGTAGTTGCTCATGGCTGTCTCTGATTGCATCCCTGGTTTTGTCTTCCTCCTCTTTGGTTCTTCTGGAGATTGCTGCAGCCAGTGAAATCAGTTGCTGCAGTATGGCTGGACCACTGTGCATAGGCAACGTAGTGGAAGAGCACAAACTGGGGGGTGTGTGGGCAGGTCGCCCTCACCAGTTGTGTGAACCTTGAGCGTTTGTCTTTTCAGTGCATGGTGCCATTTGGAGACAGAGATGTCCATATGAAACTCACTACTCAGGGAGGCCATTACATCTCTTTTTTTCTCTCCCCACTAACTGTTGATCTGTGTCTTGCAGGCACAGAAGAATAAGGCAGGATGGATGTGTATGACCCTCAGACGCTGGGTGTTATGGTCTTTGGAGGTTTTATGGTGATATCAGCCATCGGGATCTTCCTGGTGTCCACCTTCTCCATGAAGGAGACATCTTACGAGGAAGCCTTGGCCAAGCAACGCAAAGAGCTTGAGAAGACCCAACAGCAGAAAATAGAGAAAAAGAAGAAAGAGAAACCTGTTGAGAAAAAAGGAAAGGCAAAGAAAAAGGAAGAGAAACCTAATGGAAAGATCCCGGAGCAGCAGCTGACTCAGGAAGTGATGGACTCTCCCAAGGATGTGATTCTTGAGCCTGCTGTGGTGCCTGAGCCTGTAACTGTTGAGTCTCCAATCACAGCGGTGTCAATGGCCCCCCAGGAAAAGGAGAAACCTGCTCCGTCACCTAAGGAGAAGAGGAAGAGGGAGAAGAAGGTGGCAAAGGTAGAGCCTGCTCCTAGCCCGGTGTTGGCTTCGCCTCCTGTCAGTGTCCCCAAAAGTTCTTCCGTCTTGGAGGTGACCCCTAAGGAGGTGCCTGTTGTGGCCGTGCAGCCAGTTGGCACGCAGCAAAGTGCTCCGGTCATCAGCTCTGTCGCCATCAAGAAAACCGATGCTCTTCCGACCCATGAGGAGCAGAAGCATGATGGACCTGTCAAGAAGAAGGCTGCATCCAAGAAGAAGAGCGAGCCAGGTAAGGCCAAATTCTTCTGCATATATCCCCATCAAGTAAGCCAGCAGGGCATCTTGGTGCTGTTAAAACAGGGCTATCCCATTCTGAGATCTCTTCATTCTTCTTCAGTGTTGGAAACACGGCAGCTGTAGAAAGGCTGTCTCTGGTGAGATGGACCATGTGCGCCAAGGGGAAGGTGGGTTGAAAAAGCCTGTACTGGACTGTAGTTCTCTCTGGGGGGAAGTAGAGTTGAAGTCAAGAGTTTATTGACTTGTTTTCACTCTGTAGTGTGTTGCCTCCTGGCATTGGGTACCCCTGCTTGGTGCTTAGCTCCTTGGTCCAGCACACAGGTGTTGGAGAGTTACAGGTTCCTCTCAGATTTGCTGTTGTGTTGGGGGTCTCTGAGCAGATCTGCACACTGGGAATGAATGGGAGGTGCATGTACCTGTCCTGGGAGAGGGCGCAGCTGCCAAGGTGCTGGACATCTGGGTGGGAAGCCAAGACGAGGTGTTTTCCCCTTCCACCCTGATTTAAAAGCACACAGGAGCTCTACCACTCTTCTTCTACAGGGAGGAGGGTCACTGCTAGGGTAACCTCCTTCTTCAGCGGACGTGAAAAACACCTGTTGGAGGAGAGAGGATTGAAGGGATTTTATACTGCAGGGGATTGATCATAGGATAGTTAGAGGGATGTGACTTTGGATATGTCACAGGGAAGGGAAAACTTGCCCGTCATCATTCCTGCCTCACTTGATTGACTCGGAGATGGAAGAGGTTGAAGGAAGTGGTCCTGAACTCTCCAGGGTGTAAATAGGTGTAGGGAGGGAAGAAACAGCTCTACAGCTGGATTCTTGCCTCTCACTGCACCAATGTGAACAGTTTGGGGTTTATTTTTGGTTAAGTGATAATTACAGGCACTAAAAATGTGAGTGCCTTCAGACCTGTAGAAGTGTTCCCATATGGACACGTGGGAGAAATCTCTCAGGTGTTCTCAAAGATGTGATGTGGTGTGCATAGGTTTCATTTCTTTCTTTACTTCCAAAAAAACCAACCAAACAAAAAGACACCCCTGCTTGCTAGCCTTCTCCAGCATATCCCAACCTAGGCTGCTGTGTAACCTGGCAGTTTCCACACCCATGTTTTGGAAGAGGACCTGCTTCTCAGCAGGACATTTTGTGGCCGCTGGTCTTCAAGGTTGGGTTAAAACCCTTGTATCTGCTCCTCTGAGGAAAGGATTTTACTAAAGGCCATCTCCACATAGTGATGAGATTTGAAACAGTTTGAGCAGCCGCAGCGATGGTGTTAGGGAAACTGGAGATGGCTGGTTTGGCATGTGCATGCAGGGATGCACTTCTCTAACACTGAAGAACACGGTCCTCAATTGAAGCTGTAAAGCTGAGGGAATGTGGATGGGAGATGAACTTTTAGCACTTGTTCAGTTGGGAGTTTTTTTGGCTGCTCTGAACATCCACTCCTTTGGGTATGAACTGCCGATCCTGCATGTCTTAAAAGCCAAGAGTGATGTCTTAGCTGCTCCTGTGGGATTTTTCAAAGGAAAGCTCTCGGCAGTATTTGCGCCATAAAGCTGGCTGCAGTTTGACCAAGGTATTGTGGGCAGCCTTTCGGCAGCTGTGGTCTCTCCTCCTCAAAGGCAGGAGCAACAAATTATCCCAAGATAAAAATGGGTGTTCGAAGTGTTCAAAGACACATGCTCGGGACTGAAACAGATGGCAAACCTGACAAGAGCGGCTTGGGGTGTTTTTCTCTTGTGTGGTTCGTTTTTAGCCTCGTGCATCACACAAAAACTTGCTTGCAAGTGGTTAGTGTGTGCTCGGATCCCAGGTCATTATCTGTGATAGCAGGAGGCACGCTCTCCCATGAAACACACGTGGGTACCCAGTCTGGGCTGCAGCCTCCCTGGTGTGGGGCTCCACGCAAGGGCCGTCCGTGTCTCCCGTGTCCCCTTGGGTTAGAGAAGCCGCTCTTCAGACCCCTTGTCCCTGCTGTGCTTTCCCGTGGCAGCTTTGCCCCACGGCTGGTTCTTGTTTCACCGCTTCCTTCGGCGAGGCGCGAGGTTTCCGACTCTGCAAATGGGCTCAGCGACAGCGTAGGCTTCCTTTTGCCGAGGCTTGGCAGGCTGCCCCGGCTCCGTTTGCCAGCTGCAAGGTGGGGTTTGCGTCGTGCCCGCCTTGTGCAAGGCTCACTTGCGCAATGCCTCCAGGAGATGGGCAAAATTTCGCTTGGTGGGTCCCTCCGCCCAGCGGGACCAGGCCAGGGGATGTGATGTGTTGTCCTGCATCTGCACTGTTGCCAGCGTGAGTAAAGTGTGAGCCAAGCTCTTGGGCCCCGGTTGCACAAGACCGTAGAGCTGCCCCGGCTGCGCTGCTGGGAAGTGGCTGCTGCTGGTGAGACAGACTCTGCTGCTGCCAGGGCTTACCGCTGCCATCCCAAATGGATTTACCAGAAGCCCAGGAGCAAACGGTGCGTTCTGGAGCTGCTAGGCGTTCCCGGGCTTTGCTGCTCTGTTGCTGTGGTGGGTTGACTGTGGCTGGCTGCCAGATGCCCACCCAGCCGCTCTCTCACTCCCCCTCCTCAACAGGATGGGGGAGAAAATAAGATGGGGAAGCTCATGGGTTGGGATAGAGACAGGGCGATCACTTAGCAATTACTATCACAGGCAAAACGGACTCGACTTGGGGAAAACTAATTTAATTTATTCCCAATTAAAATAGTTGAGAAACAGAGACAAAATGAAAACAACACCTTTCCCCCTGCCCTTTTTCCAGGCTTAGCTTAACTCCTTCCCTCCCAACTCCTCTACTTCCCCTCCCTGAACGGCACAGGGGGATGGGGGCTGTGGTCAGTCCATAACAGCTCCTCTCTGCCGCTCCTTCCTCCTCACACCTTTACCCTGCTCCAGCGTGGGGCCTTCCATGGGCTGCAGTCCTTCAGGATGAACCTGCTCCAGCGCGGGCTCCTCTCCAGGGGCTGCAGGGGAATCTCTGCTCCGACGCTTGCAGCACCTCCTCCTCCTTCTCTGACCTTGCTGCTTTGGGGGTCTGAGCTCTGCGTTCAAGAGACCCTGGTGTTAACGGCTTTAGAAGCTCTGGAGCTACTGGCGTCCAAACTGCATTTTCTTCTTGGATTTTTTAGGAAAATAAGCCCACTGGGCCATAGACAATGCGCAGGAGCTCCTAAACCACTGCCTGCCACCCTATATCCATCGTGACCATGTGCACTGTGGTCCTACAACAGCATCATGGTTCCTGATGCTACTTGGCTTTCCCGGGTTAGCAGAGGGGTAGGGGAAAGATTGGAGTCATGTCATTCCCTGAGCAAAGAGCTGGAACAAACCTGCCTGGTGAAAGGCAGGAGATGACCTTGCTGCGCTCTACATCACTGGCACCGCTACATGGGGTGACGTCCCCCAGCAAGGTTGTACTGTGGTGTGGTCCGGCTTCTGATGCCCAACACGACTCTGCTCCCTGGCATCGGCAAAGCATGCCCAGCTCCTGCTGGGAATCACTCAGTTTGATGGAGGATGGCGGCAGGGTGGTGGGACCAGTAGTAGAGCCAGGCAGAGGTGACAGCTGGCTCAAGAAGCACATGTGTGTGGTGAGTGTCATCTCCAGCACTTCTCATATTGCTTTCAGTTAGAGAGGTGTCAAACTTGACTGTGGAAATCTGGGTGGATGCTGGTTTGAAATGGCAATTGTGGGGTTGAAGCCAACTGAGATGATGCTACTCAGCTCTGCCGTTGGCTCAAGCGGTCCCAATTCCTCCTCTCTCCTCCCTAGCACCCACGGACTCAGACGGGCCCCTCTACCTTCCCTACAAGACGCTCGTGTCCACCGTCAGCAGCATGGTGTTCAGCGAGGGGGAGGCCCAGCAGCTCATCGAGATCCTGACGGAGAAAGCGGGCATCGTCCAGGACACTTGGCACACGGTAGGGCTGCCAGCGCCAGCGTGGCCACCCGCCACCAGGGCTCTGCCGAGCCTCGGGAGGTGCGGAGGGGAGGGAAGGTGGCATGTTTTCAGGCAAGCTGGCCCCGAGGGTCAGTCCCGCAGAATGGAGCTGAATTTTCCCCTGGAGCAGAGGGCAGGATATGGCGCGTGTGGGGTGATGGGGATGGGTCCGGAGGTGGTGGTCCCCACTGATGTGCTGCTCCGCTGGCAGGCCACACAGAAGGGTGACCCGGTCGCTGTCCTGAAACGCCAGCTGGAAGAGAAGGAGAAGCAGCTCACCGCCGAGCAGGAGGATGCGGCTGCTGCCAGAAACAAGCTGCGGGAGCTGAGCAAGGTAAGAACCGCGCGGCCCTCCCGGCATCCTCGGCGTGGGCTCTGCTCGTCGTGGTCACGCTGGTGTGCCTCCCGCGCCCTGCATCTCATCCCCCTTGGAGGTGAAGCCCAGGGGTTCTCTGGGTCCTTCACCCGTTTGCTGTTTTCTCCCCAAAAAGGGGAGAAGATCCCCGCCTGACCTCCTCTCCCGGGCCTGATCCAGCCCAGGGAGGCACCAGCCCAAGAGCCGCAGGGTAGCGCCTGTTGGCAGCCGCAGGAGACGCAGGGGAAAGCCCTTCCCGTAAGAGATTGCAGCTTTCTGCTGCTTTAGGGAGGAAAATAGATCCCTTCTCGTCTCTGCCTGGATTCCCTGAGCTGAGAAGGAGCTGATCTGTCCCTTTTTAAGGAGCCTGATCCTATTTACACAATCTATCCCCAACTCAGCCCCTCATCTCCACCTCCTTTTGGGTGTTGAAGTCGGAACAGACCTCCGCCACGCTGGACTTGGCACCTCCTGCCTTGCGGCCGGCAGGACCTGGCAGCGGCGGGTCCATCTGCCTGCAGGCAGGAGAGGAGAGGGCAAAGCCATCCCATGCGCTCCGGCGCTGTGCTAAACCCCTGCCCGTGCAAACTGCGCAGGGCAGCGGCACGGCGTTGCCCAGACGGCCAACAGAGCATCCCTGCCTCGGCAGGGGGTGGAGGGTGTTTATTTTATTTTATTTTTTTAAATTTTCCTGCTTTGCCCCAAACTTTATGTGATGTTATTGATCCTAGGCGGGGAAAAATAAAATTCCAGGCTGTCTTACTCCTTTCTCTTAGCTGGTCCAATGTGGAACAACAGTGGCATCCAGTGGCCACAGAGCCCAAAACAAAATGCAGGAGGAAATGTAAGTGCTAAATGGCGCAGCTGGGCACGGGGGCAGCTCCAAAAGGGCTGGACTTTTAAGTCTTCTGAGCTAGGAGGCCACCGGTTTCTCATCCCCTTAAAGTGGGGAAACTCGTACGCTGAGGACTAACTGGGTGACTTCTTTCCTGGAAGGAACTGGCGGCCGAGCGGGCCAAGGCAGCGGCCGTGGAGGGCAAGCTGAAGGAGCAGCTGCTTGCTCGCGAGCGGGAGATTGCGGCGGTGCAGGCACGCATGCAGGCCAGCTATCAGGACCACGTCAGCGAAACGCAGCAGCTCCAGGGCAAGGTGAGCCCCACGCTGTGCTCTGCAGCTTCCTCCTCTGGCTGCCAGGTGGCTTTTGGTGGCAGATGTGTGGTCTTTTGGAGAAGACTGAGACTGAGGGGACCAGAGCCTCGGGGAGGAGTGAGACTCCACGATGCTCCTGGACCATGGAGCTCGAGAGAGAAGAGGCCTGTGGGAGCATCCTCATGGGATGTCACATCCCTGGGGGCTGTCAGCATCAGTAGACACCCCCCTGTGTTGCCAGTCCCTCTTGCTCATCGCGTGGGCTTCACAGGGAGAGCAAAGGGGCCGGTGGCAGCATTAACCCCTGTTGGGCTCCTCTAGATCCGGACCCTGCAGGAGCAGCTGGAGAACGGCCCCAACACGCAGCTGGCTCGCCTGCAGCAGGAGAACTCTATCCTGAGGGATGCCCTCAACCAGGCCACCAGCCAGATGGAGAGCAAGTAAGTCCGGGGCGGGGGGCAGAGCCCTCTGGCAAACCCTGGGGTTGGCTGTCCGTCGGGCTTGGCCACCCCCCTTCTTGAAGGTGCTTCTACAGACCCCCCAACTAGCTGGAGGTAGAGGAGGGAGTGAGGAAGAGCTTGCCAAATGGCTTTTGTAGGGGGCTGGCAGGGGAAGCAAAGATGTTCTTCCCAAGTGGAAGGGCAGAGGAAACCCTCTCTGCTTTGGGGTCTCTGACGCTAGAGCCAACAGGCAGCAGAGCGGGGGAGAGGGGACCAGAAGGCGCCATGGCACTTCCCCCCTTAGGGGAGTTCGTACTCTCAAACTTCAGAAGAAATGCAGCTGGCTCTTTGACGGGAGTGATGCTGCAGAGAACTGAGACCTGCCCAGTGCATGCAGAACAAAGCTAGGTAGAAGAATTTCAGACTCCTTTTTATAGAAAGTCTGAAATGGCTGTTGATTAACAGCGGTCAAATAATTACAGAGCGGGCTCCAGCTGCTTAGAGTGCTTCCTCTTGTGTCTGGGAACACAGATCCGCGCGTCCTCTACTTCATGAGAAAGGAATGTCTCCTCTGATTGAAACGCGGCTTTTCAAAAGTGATTTGTCAACTCTTCCCACCCCCTCCCTGAAGGACCAGGCGTGTCCTAGAAACAGGCAAATGCAACCATTGAGATGTTTCAAGTCCTGTATCAGGCTCACAGGAGGATGTGTTCCCCCTTAGGTAACATCAGAGATGCTTGACTGGCCTGCAGGCTAAAATATCCCTGCTTCTGTTGGTGCAGGCAAAACGCTGAGCTGGCCAAGCTACGGCAAGAATGCAACAAGCTGATGAAAGAGCTGTCTGAGAAATCAGAGGTGCTGCAGCAAGAGGAGCAGCAGAAGAAGAGCTGGGAGATCAAAGCGGTGGCCTCGGAGAAGCAGATCGAGCAGCTGCAGGTCAGGCAGGCAGACAGGGCGAGGGATGTGATGTGTCCCTCCTGCACGTGCTGTGGTCTCCAAATTGCTCTGGCCTCTTTACGAAGGGGCGGTGGTGGTGGAGACCTTTATCTGTACATGCCAAAATGGTTTTGTAGAGGTGCTCCTAGAGCAAGGCGCCTTTGATATCCTTGCTCTTAATTTTTTGGGTGCCCTTTTGATGGGCTGTTTTTGGCCCCGCTGCTTTTTCAGGTGAGGAGCAAGGGAGTTGATGTGGGCATGCAGCTGGCGTGAAGGCAGAAGCTGCCTTCTTGGCTCAGAACACCAGCTTCTAGGCATGTTTTCAGGAGAAATTCAGGGCTGTCAGCTTGCTGCACACCTTAAGACTAATTAAATAAATCATACTAGCTGGAAGACTTTAAAGCCAGCAATGTGTTTAAGGTGCTAGGGAGAATGTGCTCCACAGTAACACCTGGAGCTCTGAGCTGCGGGTACGGGGTCAAATCCTCAAAAAACAGAGAAGTCCTGCTTTCTTGGTGGTTCTGGAAGCATCACTCAGACAGAGATGGGGCTGCTGGTTGACCTCTGCTGTCCTCTCCATGCAAAGCAACGTTTCTCCATCTGCAAGGGTGCAACTCGTACCCGTAGAGCTGCTGGTTTGCAGCACGCTCCTCGTCCTCCTCCTCTGCCTTCCCCCTTGAAGCGCCTGCCTTGACCAGGCCTCTTCCTCGCTGCTTTCTAAGATGGAAAAAAAAAGTCTTCCCTGGCCCAAACCGCACAGAAAATTCCTCCGTGTGTGAAAACACGTGGCTGGGTGTCTCCGTCCTGCTAAGCACCGTGGCAGTGGGCTGGGCTGTGCGTTAGGACCAGGGCTTTAAGAGGTTTTTCAGAGCTTAGCTCTCCGGAGGGGAGGATGGCCGTGGTCTTGGCGCAGAACCGAGACGTTCGGGTGTTGTCTGCTTCCCACTTGAGGGCTGGCAAATATTAAAACACGAGCGCAAGGCAAGATGCTTCATGCACAGGGGGAGTGCGGGGGAAGGATGACTTAAACCCCCCAAAGCACAGCTTAAAAATAACATTATGTGACACACGGAGCTTTGCTTCAAATTGGCTGGGGTGCCTGGCACGCCATGGAAAGCCTTCTCTTCCTGCCGTGCAGGCTTCCCAAAGGGAGGTGGAGGCGACGCTGCAGAAGAGGCTGGACGAAGTAAGCGACGAGCTCCGCAAAACCCAGACCAGCTACAAAAACTTGTTAGCAGAAGCAGAAAAGGCCAAAGGACAGCAGCAGAGCATTGCTGGTGAGGACCTTGGATCGGTGCAGGGAGAGCTGCGGGGCAGACTTGGAGCTTTCAGGGCTGGGCGCTTGGTGGGGCTGGTCAGGGCAGGACAAGTAGAGCCAGGGATGAGTTAGACTGCCTGGTGTCGGTGTGAGCAAGACACGGGACTGGTCCATGGTCCTATCCTGGGATGCCACTCCAATGCCTCTCCTGTGCTGTCCTGCGTCCCTGCCTGCCCTTTCTGTGCCTCCTGAAAGCATCCACGGCCGAAGTTTCTTTGGCCAAGAGTCCTGCTTGGGCAGGGCAGGGTGGGGAGTCTCCAAATTTGTTTGCACCTACCTTACCGTGTTTCTCACCCCTTCCTCCAACAGAACTGCAGGCCAAGCTGCTAGGCTCCGAAGCGGAGGTTAAAAGCAAGTTGCTGGAGCTGGACAACGTGAAGGGGAAACTGCAGGATGCCAGCTCAGAGAATACGAAGCTCCTGGAGAGGATCAAATCCATCGAAGCTCTGCTGGAGGCAGGCCAGATGAGGGAGGCAGAAAAAGACAGAGACTTGCAGGTCACATGCTCGTTTAATTGGGGTGGGAGGAGGAGAGGGGGTTACACCGCTCAAGCAGGTGTTTTTGCACTGTGTTAACACAGTACCTCTGTCATCTTTGCTCTGAGATCCCCTCTGGGAAGCCGGAGAAAGGACTGACCTCCATCACGTGCCTAGGACAGGTAACGAAAGTGCTTTCTCTCTTCCAGGCAGCCAATGAAGCAGAAATGAAGCAGCTACGGTCAAGGTGGGTCTAGGTGCACATGGAGACTGCTACAGCACCTCCAGCTTGCTGTCCGTGTGTCCCAGTTAGGCAGGCTTGGGAAGAAAAGGTCAATCCTGGCCAACACAGCTGTTTAAAATATTAATTGGCTCCAGTGCTGGCCCGAAATAACAGCCAGTCCATTCTGAAGTGAGACTGTAATTGCTGGCAGGCACATGAAGGCTGACTGGTCCTGCAGAGTAGGAGGTTCTGGTGGTGGTGGTGCTAGGGGTGGTATGCCTGTGATCCAAGCCCCTGCTCAAAGCTGGGCCGACCAGAGGAGGCTTTTTGAGGCTGTTTCCAGTTATGTCCAAGGATGGAGATTGACCACCTCTCTGGGTTCCCGTTCCAGTGTTTGACAACCTCTTCCCCACAGCGCAGAAAGGTTTCCTGGCACTTGAGTGGAGTTTCCCTTGTCATGACTCCTGCCTGTTGGCCCTTGTCCATGTGCTGGGCACCTCCGAGAAGGCTCAGGCTCTGCACGGGGGGAGGATTTCTCAGATGCCCCCCCTGCTAGCGAGCATCCAGCAGTCCTCTAAAGGAGGGCAGCTGTTCAGTTGTCCTGGGAACCCAAGAGACTTGGGTGGTTCTTGTCAAGGACCTGAACCTTCCTTGGTCTGCTCAAGCCAAGGCTCCCTTCAGGGCAGATGATGGATCTGAGGGTGTGGAGAGAAGCTGCAGGCTCTCGGGTGTCTAGTCGGCAGCACTGATTTATGGTTACTCAAGACAGTAGGATGATGCTTTCAAAATGCAGAGCTGTGGGCTATCTCAGCTTAACGAGCCGTGGACAGGAGTGTGTCGGGAGCAGTCCCAGTGGTGTAAGCCAGAATTTCTGGCCTTTGGATCAGGTTACTTCTTCCTCTTGTCCTGGGTGTACAGCCAGCCAGCTACTCGCTTGCTTGTTATTGCTGATAAGCCAGTAGAAAACTAGATCGCACTCCAGCATTGCCACGGCCGTGGTTTTTAGTCCCAGTTTCTCCTCCTACCTCTGTGTGTGGATCCCGGAGCAGACCGGGATAGGAAGGGCTGTGGTCCCCTTCTCAACAGCTCGCTACCCAGGAGGGAGGTGGATGCTGGGACTCACTCCTGCATCCTGCCCTTCCAGGCTCCAGGAGAAGACGGACCAGCTCTCGTCCTTGGAAAGGGAAGCCACAGAGCTGCGAGAGGCGGTGGAGCAACAGAAGACGAAAAACAACGTACGTGAGTGAACCAGGCTTAGCTTTTGCTGCTCACAATTTTTTCCTCCAAAACCCAGATCTCGGGTTTGAATGACAACCCATCGTAGCTGGCTACAGATGCCTCTGTGGTGCGGCCAGAGGCTCTTCCAGCCCCACAGAGCACTGGAGGCATTGCCTTGTCTGCTGGAGAGCAGGAATCCCCTGCTCACAGCTGCGCAGCTCGAGCTGGTGGGCTGCAGCAGGCGGTGGGCTGTCTGGGTGGAGGTGTGTGTCCCCTGTTCTCTTGGGAGGTTTAGGACCTGGTAAGCCAGGGAGATGCTACCCTGGCAGGGTCAAGGCAATCCCTGAGCAGGGTCCCTCACACCTCATTGCTCCTCTGCTTCTTATCCCTCTACTACAAGGTGCGTGGAGGCAACCTTGCAGCCTCCCACTTGGCCTGCGTCCTCTCCAGGCAGCTCTAGGCCTCCTGAGGGCTGCTTCTGGAGCTCCTGCCTCCATCCAGCTCTGCTCTGCTCCCTCAAGGCCACCGCCTGAGCGATGCGGTGCATTGGGCCACTGAAAGAATGGAGGGGGAGGGGGCACACGTGGGCAGTGGGATGGAAGACCCTTGACAAACGCAACAGGCTGCTATCTGTTTTCCTGAGCGGAGGCTTTGAAATCCTCCGCAGTGCCAACAAGCAGCTTGGTGGCCTTCGGCGTGATGTGTGGCTTATTGCCCTCTGTGTGTGGTCTCGGCAGGACCTTCGCGAGAAGAACTGGAAAGCAATGGAAGCGTTGACCACAGTGGAGAAGGCGTGCGAGGAAAAACTACTTGCTGCTACAAAAGCAAAGGTAATCCCAGCATTTCTGTCCAGCGGTGATACTGGTGGTGTAAGGGAAACATTCAGCCTCCCCAAGCCGCCAGAGATGCTTGCCCTGGGTTGCGTGCCTCCTCTGAGGAGCAGTGCTGGCCCAACCCTCCTGCCAGCTTCTCCAAAGCTTGTCTTGAGAGCCATGTATCCCCGGTACAGGTCATGGTCAGGGAACCAGGAAGATGGGTGAACTGGAAAGGACATTTTCGTGGTTCTCAGTGGCAGCAGTTTTCTCTGTTGGCTGGTTTCCCCGTGCCAGCTCACCCCTGTAGGCACGGAAAAGCAGGACCGGTATCGGCAGCCTGGCCAGCAGGCACCCAAGACCTCCGTTCCATGCCAGTTTGTCCCTCTTACAGGAAGAGCTGGCCCAACAGCTGGACGCACTCCAGACGCGAACCAAGCAGACGCTGCTCTCTGCCCTCCCCGGAGTCGCCGTGTCCTCGCAGCAGGTGGGCACCTCTCAGACCCCCGCGGAGCCTCTGCCGCACGGGAAGGACAGATGTCTAAGCATCCTTTTTCTTCCTTGTCCTCTTTTTTTCAAACTCAGGATTACGACATGTGGCTACAAGAGTTTAAGGAGAAGACCGTGGATGTGCTAAAGCAGCAGACAGTTACAACAGAGGCCCCGGTCAGTGAAGGGGCTGGAAAGTGGAGGGGCGAGGGAGTGCCTGAGGGTCACTCGTTTCTTTTCTTCACTTCTCTCTCCATCCCTTCCCTCTCTTTTCAGGATTCAGCACTTAAATTAAGAGAGGCAGAGGAAGCACAAAGCACTTTACAAGCAGAATGTGAGCAGTACAGAGCTATCCTTGCAGAGACGGTAAGTTGCACTGAGTTTGCGCTGAGTTGGTCTTCCTCTAGAAATACCTCTTGAGAGGTCTTCTGGCAGCCCAGGCTGCCTGTGGGCTCATGGTGGGCATCCCTCAGTATGTTGGGGGGCTGCCGTGTAAAGACTATTTGCCAGTGAGACAGGGGAATAGGAGAAACCTAAATTTCTAGAGCTCTTCTTCAGCCTGATTGTGTTGGAAACCTTCCTGGTGGTGGTGGGCTGTGGCACAGCAAGGGCTCTGATGAGCAGGGTGGTCGAGCCAGCTTAGGAACCGGGAGCCCCTAGCCCCACCTGGGGCACCTAATTCTGTCACCTGTTCTTTGGCCCAAATTCTTGGAGAGGCGTTGGGTATGCCAGGGCTTCCAGCCCTAACACTGCTCGGCTTGGGAGGGCTGGAGGAGGTTTGGGCTCAGCTGAGGCTTTGCCAACAGGAAGGGATGCTGCGAGACCTGCAGAAGAGCGTGGAGGAGGAGGAGCAGGTGTGGAAAGCAAAGCTCACGGTGTCTGAAGAGGAACTCCAAAAGGTGCATGTTTGGGGCACACCTGGGTTTGTTGCTTGTGGAGCTGGACTTACAGGAGCAGAGGGGCTGTGGGCTGTAAATCGGATAGTGACCCCAACTGTTCCTGCCACCCTTGAAGTCTGAGGCACAGGGACTTTCTCTTCTCCCCAAATCCACCCCTGTCACCAAACCAGCAGAGAAGGAGGAGCTAAGCTTCTCTTCCTTCTGGATCCCACCTCCCCACCTCATGTGTGCCTAAACCCTGCCAGTGGAGCTGGAGGAATGGTTGCAGCTCCCCAGTTCAGGCATGGTAGTTGGGAAACCACATCACCACTTCAGTAATCCAGCTCCCATGCTTGGACATCGGGCTGAGCCCTCCTGGTGGGCGCTGGCTTGACGGGAGGAGAGCACGTGCAGGGCTCTTGGACTCCCATTTTCAGAAGAACTTGGCTTGCTCTCAAAACTCAGGTTGACCTTGGCATTCGTTGAGCCTTCAGAAAGGAGCTGAGGTCCAAGCCACGTACTGCACATAGTTCTGGGTCCAGCTGTCCGTCTAGCTCTGGGTACCGCTCTTCCTAGTTAAAAAGCCAGCCGGCAGCTGCCAGAGAGCTGTTGTTGCCCAGGATTTTGGTGGGGAATGTGTTTTGTGAGCTCTCGTGACTTAGCTGGAGTCTAGGAGAACTTGGCTGGCCGTACCTTTTCTGCAAAGCGGACTTAAGTTATCTCCTCCCTCTTGAACGCAGAACTGAGCTGAAGCTACTTTCCGCAGTCTGGCTGCTCCCCGTCCATCATGTGGGGCTTTGAAGTTAACGGGGGCTGCAGGGAGGTGGGGGAGCTCTTGTACAAGGGATCTTTGATTTCTCAGCCCGTTGCCGGCTCCTGCAGCGCCAGCGCTGCCGAGGGCTGGTGTAGGGTTGCACGGGGATGACGTGGCTGCTGGTGGTGTGCTGGCAGCAGGGTGTGCGTGATGGGATGAACGTCTGGTGGCTAGGGCAGGTTCCAGAGCAGTCCTGCCTCTCTGTGGAGAAGAGGTGAATTCCTCCTTTCCAAAAAATTCAGCAACCGTGGAGTCCTCTTCAAAAATCAGTCCAGGTTTAAATGCAAACCCCATGTTTTTTCTGATACCTTGGCTTCTTTTAATAGCAAAGCCCATGACACCTCATTGGAAAGTCTGCCTTGCTGCTTCCAAACCAAAGGCGCTTTCAGTAGGAAACTTGCACTGAGTCTGGTGCCAGTTTTTCGGGTGTTGAAAGCTGACTGCAGCCAGCTGAAGTCCTGCAGGCAAAAGCTGTTACCTTGTTCCACGATTTATGGCCTGGGCTTGTTGGACTTACCCTCCCTGGGAAGAGGAGCTCCTGCCCTGCAGGCTGTGGAGCTCCGCTTTTGTGACAGGTTTCTTCCGCACTTGGGTAGAGGATGAAGTGGGAGAGGTGTGAGTGAAACACTGGCCGGTTTTTGGTTGAACAAAGGACTCTCATTGTCCCACGTGAGATGCCGTTCACTGACCTTCTCTGATCCTTTCTGGCTTAGTCGCAACTCCAGCTGAAATCCCTTGAAGGCGTGGTGGAGAAGTTGAAAGCAGATCTGCAGAGCACAGATCAGGTAAGGTTTTTTGGGTACGGGAGAAGGTCCCCGTGCGGGTGCCAGACAGATGCGTGCTGTGCTTGGGCTGAGTCGGGACCCATCTCCTGACTTGCCCTGGGGAAGGCAGGGTTGGACCATGGGATGTTTGGGATGTGTTGGACCTCAAACAATCACTCCCCTCCTGCTTTCCTCCCTTTTAATCCAGCTAAAGGAATACACCTCTCTTCTGGAAACGCAACTGGAAAATCACTTGGAGACAGCCAGCTCCGAACGCCAAAACTACACAAAAGAAGTTGAAGTCGTAAGTGTGGCGGCCGTTACCTTCTTAAACACTTCCTTTCTTCTAAGCCTGACTCACCACCCATCTGCGTTTCGGGGATTTGGGGAGTGCCCCAGGGATCTGCAGCTTTCCAAAGCAGGAGAAAACAGATGGAGGTGTTTGCTCCGGTCTGGGTTATAGACACCTGAAGTCAGGAGATCCATTGGCAAGGTGATGGGACAGGGAGATCTGTATGGAGATGCTGTCCACTGCTCCTCAGTGGCCTGTGGGATTTCTGTGGCTCAGGTGAGACAGAGCTGTCTCACGGGTGTCTCTCTGAGCAGGCATCAGCAGGCAGGTTGGCAAGTGATGCCATCATGGCCCCTTTGAGGAGATGTTGCATCATAAAAATGCTTCCTTGGGCCACAGGGCTCCAAAGCCACGTGCATAAATAGACTTTTTTTTTCTTTCTGTTCCTCCTCGACAGTTGAGGCAGCTCTTGTCAGAGTCCCAGGAGCAGCTGGAGGCAGCGAAGATGGAAACGCAGAAGCAGAGCAAGGAGCTGGCCCTGGTAAGGGGGGACCCTTGGAGCTGCCCTGCTGGGACCTCACTGCTCTGGGGCCGATTTGCAAAGTCAGCTGTGGGGCCGGCGTCCTCCCTGCAGGTTCAGGGAGGGGAGGAAGGCACAGCCAGCGCACGGGGAAACTCGGTCCTGCCAGGCACCAGACTGGTCTGGCTTTCCGAGGGAATGTTTGAGACCCAGGGGGAGATTTTTACTTGCCTGCCTTTCCTCCCGTGATGGGGGTGGGAAGGAAGGGAGAGCGGCAAGGCTTGCACAAGCTGGTGTGTAGCAGAAAAACCCAGCCGTCCCACCACTGGACACTGGTTACCCCAACACCACCCTGGGGCAGGGTTTGGGTGCCTTAAGCATCCATCCATCCACCTCCGGGTGGGAGGATTGAGGCTGTGCAGCCCGTGTGTAGGGGTCACTCGGGGAGCTGAAGGATGGGGCTAGGTTTCTGCAGCTAAGTTGGGGAGAGGACTGCGATTCAGGGCCAGGAGAGCTAACAGACCTACCAAAACCATGAGGGCTTTTGTTGTTAAATCCATACTTTGCTTGTGAGAGGCTCAGGAGATTGTTTTTAAAATCGTCAGTGGTACCGCTGGCTTGCAGAGCTGCTCAGAGTGGAGCGAGCCGGGGTTTCCCTTGGGTGCCGTGACTCTTCCCGGCCTTGCAGCAGCTACGGTCCAGCTTGCTCTTGAGGGAACGTGGCACGGGGTCGTCATTAGCCTTAGTCTCATTAGATGGGCAGGTGGTTGTAAGTGTGGAACACATTTGTGTTCATCCAGCGTCCTTCCCTTTCTTCTGGCCAAGGCGCGCTGTTAGCTTGCAGCTTGACTGCCAGTGCTGCTGCGATGCAGGATGGAGCTCTGGCAGATGGAGTGGGGGGGGTTTAATTGGGGGGCTGGGCGGTGTCCAAGTAACTGCCTCCTCAGCCATCCCAGCTGTGATTGATGGCAAAATGGGACCTGCCACCCTGCCTCGATAGCTTTATTTAACACCTCAACTATGTTAGTGCAAACCCTCAGCAGTGGCTTTAAACCAAGGTGCTGGGTGATCAAAGGAGAGCAGACGAGGCGCAAGCATGTGCTCTGCACCCCTAGGAGCTGTCGTGCCTCAAGCTGCCCAGGTTAGGTACCACCGTCCTGCGTCTAGCAGAAACCGAGGCGGTTTTCCAAACATTTCAGCTTGTGTGCAAGCAGAAAAGCCGGCAAACTTTGTCTATAGGTGCTTGTGGATCTTGTAACGGCTGCGGTGCAGGGATGTGTAACTGAGCCAGGCTTGCTGGTCCTCCTTCCAGGTCAGGCAGCAGTTGAGTGAGATGAAGAGCCATGTACAGGATG
Source organism: Calonectris borealis (assembly GCF_964195595.1). Lineage (NCBI taxonomy): Eukaryota > Metazoa > Chordata > Aves > Procellariiformes > Procellariidae > Calonectris > Calonectris borealis. Next base: position 114,130,683 of record NC_134314.1, read on the forward strand.
GAGAAGTAGTGGGGTTACAAGCTGACCCGAGCGAGCCTGCACCCCTCGAGGTTAGGGTGGTGAGACCGCTGCCCGTGGAGGCACTGACCCTTAACCATGTCCCTTGTCCTGTCTCACCGTCTCTAACCGCATGGAGAACTGCACGTGGCTTTGCTCGGAGCTGTCGCGGCTGTGTCGTCTCCCGTCCTGTGTGTTGGGGGGAAGCCAGCCCCCCATCCTTTCAACCATGCATCCCATTCCCACTGGGAACATGTTGCCAGCCGGCTTTTGCCAGGCTGTTCCCCTTGGGAGCCCTGCGTCACAGCATCAGGCTGACAGGATTTTGAGGAAGGCAGGCAGGGGATGCTACAAGCCCTCGGGCCAACATCGCTACCCAACGATGCCCCATTGGGTCAGGGCTTGGATCTCCTCGGAGGAAGGGGAAACCCTGACAGAGCTGCACTGGGATGCCTTCCCAGCTGGTGGGGATGAGGACTACAGAGGCTCCATAAACCTTGCTGGAGCCGGGCTGAGGGCATTAGCAGCGGCTGCTCCCGTTCGGGCTAACACCTCTCGCCGGTCGCGGTGCTGCCACGAGCCAGGCTCCGTCTATCTCTTTTAATCCCGTTAAGTGTGGAGCCTTCTCCTGGACGCGGGGACCTGCCGGGCACACCCTCCGCTATGGGGTGCGTCTCGTCCCAAGTTCCAGCTGGTGCTGCCTGAGGAGCAGGCAAAATTTGGCAATGCAAAGCTGAGCCCTGGGCTCGCCTTTAGCATCCTCCCAGCTTTTGTGTGGAGAGGAGGGGATGCCGGTACCTATTGCCCTTTGGTCCCCTGGGGAAAGCTTCGTTTCTTCTGTCTAGCCCAGCTTTCTTGGTGATGTCCCTGCTAGCTCCTCTCTTGGGTCTTTTTTTTTAAATTTTATTTCTGGGTGTTTTCCCCTTTTCTCAACACAGTTGAAAACTCAGCTAGAGCAAAACGAAGCTCTGGTGGAAAAGGAGCAAGTGCTGCGGCAAAAGCTGGCGCTGGAGCTGGAGGAGGTAGGTGTGAACGAGGAGGATACAAGGCTTTGTAAAGCCTTTATGGGTTCTTGGCTGCTAATGAAGCCCAAGAATTAATTTCAAGAATTAATTTGAAAGTTTTTCCCCAGCCCTGTCCGCATCTCAGACATCGCCGCATTCCCTCACACATCTGAAGAACTTCTTGTGGCAGCTGTGCTAAAGCCACATGGCATTGCTGGCCCCTCAAATTGCCTCCCTCTGAGTCCCCCCATTTTTTTGCCAGCTCTTTCCCATGAGGGTTAAGGGCTTTAGCTGGGTTTTATGCTGCTGCTGGTGAGAAAGGCTGTCTTCCCAATGGAAGCTGGATCAACAAGAGCAATGCATTGCGTTTAGCATCCAACTGTCCAACCGCAGCTGTATAACCTAACTCTTCACTAGAGGCAGACCCACCGGGGACCAGGGGCTGTACGGGGCAAGGTGCAGGAGGTGCCCTGCAGCCGTTAGCTCATGCGTTAATTGAGTATGTGTCCCCCTTCCAGGCCCAGAGCTCAGCGTGCAGTTTGCAAGCAGAGCTGGAAAAGCTGAGACTGGCTGAAAATGCAGCAGCTTCAGACACGGAGGAGGCCCAGCATCTCAAGGTGATTTGACTGCCCTGCTCTCTTGTGCTTGGTGTTGAGCCAAGACGGCAAAAGCCGTGTCCGGGTCTGCAGGCATGATTTATCACTCTTGGGGATGGTGGGGCAAGGTAGATGGTTCCCCTGCAGGTAGCTCCCTGCCCCAAGGCTGGCTGTGAGCTCCGATGTGGCTGAAGGACAGCAGGGTGCAGGTCACAGCCCCTTTGTCCAGATAAGGGTGATGCTTTGAGCAAACGCTCTCGCAGGCTGGGCTTTTCACGTATTGGGAAATAGTTCTGCTCGTGTGAGGTTGTCTCAGCCCATGGCATCTCCTGGGTTTGACGGGGAGCCAGAGTGAGCTGCACGTGGTGGGGTGACACTTGGCATCTCCGGCAAAGAGAGAGCTGGGTGCTCCTCCAGCTTATGGCCATTGAGGTGGCTCAGTGCAGACCTGAGGTGACCAGAGGTGTTTTGGAGGGGGGAAGGTCACCAGACGGCAAAGGGAGGCTCAGCCAGATGCCTTCTTTTGACTCCTATGTAGGAAAGACTTGAAAAGGAAAAAAAATTAACAAAGGACCTGGGCCAGGCAGCAACCAAACTACAGGAGCTACTGAAGGTTACCCAGGACCAACTGGCCAAAGAGAGAGAAACGGTGAAGAAGTTGAAAGAACAGCTTCAGGAAACGGTACTTTTGGTGGCCACAGCCACCCCTCCCCTTGACACTTTCGGAGGCCGCGGGGAAGCGTGCATCAGGCGGCAGTTTAAAACGGGAGGCAAGGTGGCACCTGCTGCCAGAAACCATCGGGGTGGCTTTTGGGAAGCCCTGGGACCACACGAGATGGTGGTCACAGTTTTCCCTGCCCAGAAGGGAGGACCTGGCCCATCTGCGAAATGCTTTGATACTTGAGCCACCATGAGAATAAGGTTGAGACCCACTTGAGTAACCCACCTCTGTTTTCCTTCTCCAGGGGGAAGAGGACAGTTCGAAGGAAGGGACTTCAGTTTGACGAGCCTGTGACCTAGACCTTACCGTTCAACTTACCAAAATGCCTTACACATTCCTAAAAATAAAAATATATGCTGAATTTACTGTAGATAAAAGATACAAGCCATTAGTGACCCAAAACCTAGTTTTGAAACTTTAAAAAAAAAAATTACAAAAAACCCAACCAGTAAACACTGCAGGCGTACGTTTGTAATAAAATCTTCATACTGTTTTGTACAACCGTTCATTCCCCAGGGAGCTGCTCCGGCCACGTTGGGGTGGGTGCCGGGGCTTCACCCTCCTGTTGCAGCAGAACCCACGAATGTGTGAAAAGGGAAGACTGTGTTTGTACGTCAACCGGTGCAATTTTTTTTTTCTTTTTTTTTTTTTTTTTTGAGTGAAAGAAGTGTGAAAGTAAGACCCACCATGGAAGGAAGCCTGTCTTTGATGGGTGGCTCTTGGCACGTATTCTTTTGTGTATTTCTGGGTGTTGATGCAATTAAAATGATGACGTAGTGAAAAAAGCTTGTCCTTGCTTTATCTTTTTTATTATTATTTAATGGGGTTTTTTTAAGTTTGCAGGCCAGGCAAGTCTTTGGGGTCATTGAAGAAGGACCCTGCTTTGGCCAGGAGCAGATCCCTTATTTTCCCCGCTCCTTGCTGTGCTGCAAAAGCCATCCCCTCTGGTTTTTTCTCCACTATAAGCAAAGGAGAGAAACTTTCCCTTCCAGCGGCGCGCGTTTTCCGGCTGGCAGAGCGCACCGAGCTCCCCGCGCGGGGCCCGGCAGAGGGAGCGCCACCCGCGCCGCGGGACGCGGTGGCAGGCGGGACGGGGTTTTGCTGCTCCATGACCCATGCTGTGGGGTCATGCCGATCGTGGGGATAGGGCACGGCGGGGTGAGCCACGCCGGTAACACCAGCCCCGCGGGGACCGTCCCTCCTGCTTGCTTAAACCTCAGCGCTCCCCGGTGATTTTGCCCCTGCCGGTGCAGCATGGTGGTGGTCCTCGCTCACTGCCGGGCTCGCTAGCCCTCTGCTCTCCCCTTCTTGTGGCTTTTCTTTTTCTTTTTTTTTTCCTCTTCTCCCCCCCCCCCCTCTTTTTTTTCTCTTTTTTTTTTTCTTTCTCTTTTTTTTTTTTTTTTTTAAGCTGGTTTCTTAGGAAATGGCAGAGGCCACGTGACGGCTCGGTGCCTGTCTCCCCACAATAAAGCTGCTGAGCCTGGCGCTGACATCAGCGGGATTTGAGAGAGCGGGGAAAGAGGCCCTGAAGTGCTCGGTCCCTCCGGGGTGTGCGAAGAGCCAAGGCCGGGCAGGGGGATGAGGGACAGACCTGCCTCCATTTTCTTCCTGGGGAAGGCAGTGTGCACTCAACCTCTGTATTAGACACCAGAGGCTCCACGCAGTTTTGAGGCTGGCTCCGGGACTGTGATGGAGAAGGGGTGTGCAAGTCATGCTTCGGGGGGGTGGGGGGGGGTAGTGTGTGTGTGTGACCCATCTTTGACCAGGCAAGAAAAAGGGGTCTTGCTGAATTCCGGCTGAGGAAGAGGCAAGCTGAGAGCCCCCCTTCTCCCCCAAACCTGTCTCCCATCCTTGCCCAAAGGCAGCCTTTTGTCCAGCGCTCGCTTCGGCTTTGCTGATCGAGGCTGAGCAGGGGCTGCTGCACCCGGAAGTCGGGGTGCACGTCAGCGCTGAGCACATCAATGCTCATTGCAGAAATGGGCTGAGCGCCTTTGGGGGGGCTGTGCTGAGCCGCAGGGAGGAGGACCACCCTCCAGATGCAGTGTGTGGCTCGGTGATGCCCCTTTGTCACTCACTGTCTGCTGTTCCTCGCAGGATGGGAGGCGATGGAGCTCACGCACCTGGCTGGAGGGCTGTGTCTCCCTGCGGGGTGGTGGCCCCAGTCCTTCGCATGGCAGCTGAGACCCCACACACTCATTACAAGCCCCGCTGCTGCTGCTGCCCCTGCCACCCCAACCCCCCAATTCCGCCCCCCCCCAGCCTTGTTCTATGAGGGCTGTTGCATGTGCATAGGCGGCAGATCCTGCAAGCGCCCCAGGCTCTGGCAGGTCCATCCCCCCACAATGGAGGGACAAACTCAGTACGCAGACCTTGCCCCACAGCCGTGATGAGCCTTTGGTTTCTCTTTCTGGACTTTGTGATGCTCGGGGAGGACCTCATGAGCCAAGGACCGCCAGCGACCTCAATGCTGTCAGCATCGCCTCTGGCTGCAGTGCAGGATGCCTGCCCGGCCTGTTGCCTTTTGGCTTTTAAGATCCCCAAAAGTGAGAGAATGCCTGGATTTTACCAGGATTGCAAAAAAACTACCCAAGCCATAGGCTGGATTAAGCTGTTGAGCATATCGAGGTGGCCATCACCCCCAGAGAGCTGTCAGCAGGAAGGGCCCCAGAGCAGCAGTGAAGTGATGCAATCCTTCAGTTTTTCAGTTTTTTTGCTTTTGCAATAACGATTTCCTTTATTGTGAGCGCTTGTGCAAAACAGAGCAGCACGCAGGCGTTAACACACGAGCAGTAACAAAGCCCCCAGCCAACACAAGGAGGGCGGCTGGCATCCCGAGCGCGCTACGGGGCAGGTGGGCTCTGATGGGGCTCCAAAAGCCACACAAGAACAGATTCGGTGTCCCCAGCGTGGGGGGACATGGTGCCCTCCCAGGATACATCACCAAGCTGGCTGTTTTAGGAAGAAAGAGATGGGCTTATGTATGTTGTTAAGCAAAGCTGAAAAAAACATGTCTCTCTGGGGAAAGATGTTTAGCTTAATTTTTGATACCTGGAGTGGTACCGTTGGGATTTTTGCTTCCCTCGGCACCTTGGTGGAAGGGGAAGGACATCCCGAGGGGCTAGAGGAACCTGAGCCTTGCCCACCAGCATGCAGGGCTGAGGACTAGCCAGTCCCTGGTCTCCCAGGAGCTGGTGGGATTTTGCAGCGCCCACCCAATGGCATGGGCTTTGCCGAGGGTTATCTCCTTTCCTCAGGCTAGCCATGCTGTCGGCTTGTTACTTGTCAGCCTGTGACTCAGGGCAGGTACCATCGGCAGCTGGGCACCGGGGTGCTGCAGGCAGGTACTTTATTTAAAGATAATTGCCCAGCTGGGGTGATTTTGAATGGGAGCACTGGATCCTTCTGCTGAGTTCAGCCAAGGCTGGAGTTACCTTTCAGCCTGGGTACGTGGGTTTATCAAGCCAGCTTTGACACTCAAGTTCACCTTTGCTGGAGCAGCTAAATTAACATTTACACCATCTGCTGCTCACACTCAGGCCTGAATTATCAGTCTTCATCTCCCACCTCCATCTTCTCCCTCTTGTAATGGACAAAAACGGCTTTTGGGAAACCCTTGCCTGCACGTGGACTTGAAAAGGTTTCTAGCAGCTCTGCTCCTACTGCACCTGAGCTGCGCTACCTGGGCTGCGGTCCTGCTGAGCTTGCACAACTCCGAGGGGTGTCCGTCGCCTGAACCCCTCACCTTTTTCTTCTTCATGTAGTGCTGTTAGAAAGTAATTTCTCTCCCCAGCAACCGGCCAAGCTATAGGAAGCATTCCACATGCTGTGTCTCCCTGCTTGCCTTGCCTTTTCAGGATGTCTGGGTGATCTGGGAGAAACCTTAACTGAAAGGATTTGAAACAGTCACAGGAGGAAACATCTTCCCGTCCTTTTCATCCCCTCCAACTGCAGAAGGGCAAACAATCTTGGGAGGTGGTGAAGTTTGGCCCGCTAACTCCATGATGTGGACAAGCCTGAAGCATTATAGCTCTGAAGGTTAAGTTACCACCAGCACTGGAGTGCAGGAGTACTCTTCCAGAGATACCAGTATAATATCTCAAGGTTTGCTGAGAGGGTCCTAAAAGTGGCCAAAGCCTCTTTGATCAGCTGAAGCTGTGGGACCACACCTAACCACAGCCCAAAGTGCCACCTCAGACTTCTCATCCCTCAAAGTCCTGGGACTACGGCACTTTGTACCCAAGTCTCTGATCTGAGGGCTTTCACGTTGTGGTAAGTGCCCTTCTACCTTCCAGGTCTGACATCCTTCCCACTTTGCAGGGTCTCCTGCTTCATTTTCTAACCAAAGAAGGAAGTCCCAGGCAGAAGTCCACCATGGCGTCACCTAGGCTGGATATCTCTTCAAAGATGCCTGCAGTCTGGAGGCACTAGTTATCAGCTGGATCTCGGCTGGGAGTTCCCTTTGTTTGTCAGGCAGCACCACTCCCGCTGTGTCACTCCGGTTTCCTTATCTCAACCTGGACTTTGGACAGAGACCAGGACTGCAGACACCTAGGCAAGGAGGAGCTGTTTATGGGGATGATTACCCACCTGGGCCAGCTCAGAGTTGACTGAAACACAGGCTAACAGCACCCACAGAAACCAGGGCAGCGTGCTTTTCTTCAGATCAGAAAGCTTTGCTCCAGTGGATCTCTTTGCATCCGAAAACCTTGTGCTCCCAACCCTGTGACCCACGTGGGTGCCAAGTTAGAGCAAGCAGTCAATGCCCGCCTTTAATTAAAGGTTTTAACCACACAGCGTGGCCAGAGAGGGCACATGCTGAGTTAGGTAATGGACCATTATTTCCCTGGCCCCGCAGATAAACCAGCGCAGTGCACTGCTCTGCCGAGGAGCTGTGGGGACAATACAGCTTTCTGTCCCTGCACATCTGGCAAGAGCTTGCAGAGGAAGGGGCAGCCTGTAACTGCCTGGGCTTCATGGGGCTGGCCAGAAAAAGCTCCCTCAGTTCTTACAGGGAACGCAGCACAAAGTAACTGACATTTGTTGGGTTTCTCCTGCTCAGACTGCAAATACCAGATGTTTCCCAGGAAGCTCCCCAACCCATGGAAATCAGGGTCCGAAGCCTAAAAGTAAGAGACCAGGTGCTGTTAAGGAGCTAGAGCCTGCAGCAGGCTGGCAGTTGCCCAGCGGTGAGAGGGGTGCAGAGCCAAGGAGGGCAGCACACTTTGCAGACAGATGAACCTGCTTTCCACCCCCAGACTCCCACCGCCTCCACCAGCTCTTCCTTCAAGCCTGTTTCCCCCATCCTTTCTCCCCCGTGAGCGGCACAGGTCGGTAGCTGCGGAAGACGTACCAGCTCCCCGAAAGCCCGGCTTACGTGGGGCACCGGCACGCTCAGCCAGCAGCGCCGGCCCCGCTGCAAGAGGACTAATCCAGAGGCTGGAGAGGAATCAGTCACTGACCCAGGGGAGGGAAACCCCATTTATTCAGGCTATTCGAATGTGGCACGCACAGAACATATCACAGTAACGCACTGGAGGCTAAGGGTTTTTTTTTTTTCTTTTTCTCTACAGACATACAGGAAAACTCTATGCAACTCCCATGTACACATTACACAAAGGAAACAGCTTTAATCAACCACTGGTGAAACATGGAAGCTTTTAAGATCTCTGTAGCTGGCACAGGAATGTTCTCTACCCCCCATACAAAAGGCATTTCAGGTCAAACTTTCTAGTAGGTGATATTTCCATGCATTTCTACAGAATTAAAGAAGCTAACAGACAAAAAGCCCAGATCAAGCCGTATTAGTCAGGCTGATTGGTTCTACTAAGTTAAATCAATAGTAATTATGGACAAATGGACCAAGTGACCAAAGACTGGGGCTGAGAATTCCACTTTTTAAGATGTGGTTCCTTCTCATTGTACTACCCTTAACTCTGATATAAGAATCTGCATTCGTAAAAGCCTCAGAAGCATCCGATCCGCTAGTAAGTGTGTATTAGTGAAACTAAGATAGTTCTAAATTAAACTATGTCAACAGAAAAGCAATTTTTATAGAATCACTCAGGCTGGAAGAGACCTCAAGACACTTCATAACAAGAAAATTGAACTTGCAGAACAAGTGAACCTTTAAGTATTATTACTGCACAGTGAGTTTAAAAAAGAGTGGATTAGGACTATTTCTCCAGAAGTGTGTCTATGTTATCTCTATTTAACTTCAGAATTAGCCTTTATTAGTACTGCTCTGCAACTGGAAGCACTAAGAATTTAACCCAGTTTTGGTGCCAACAGGTTGCTTTAGTCTAACTTTAACTACAGGTTTTAAGTTTTGTATTAAACTGTTACAGGGGAAAAGTTTTTGAGTTTGGCAATTTGGCCAGTAGCCTCAAAAAGACTGACTGAATTTTACTTGTTACAATTTGCAAAAGTAAGAACAGGAACCAGATTGTTCTCACCTCCCCCGCCTTTCATCCCATAATACATTGCTGCATTGGACCAAAATTTTTGGAGACCTTTAGTGTTAATCCATCAGGGACAGTATTGGGCTGGAAAACCAATGCAAATATTAATACACCAAGATAAATCCTTAGATTTGATTTATTTAGGGTCATTTGTACATACGAGCTACATCTCCAAAATCTACTTTATTCTACAAGACAGCTTCCCTACAGTTAGTGAAACCCTTGCCTAGAATGGTTGTTTTACATAACTGATATATTAAAACATGGAATGCTTGTAGAGTTGTGGCACTGTATGACATCTACACGGGACTTCCTTCAAAAGCTACGACTAGGGAGCCTCCTAGCTTCTCAGCAATGCAAGCTCGGTTGAGGTCCTCTGGCCCATTTGCTTGGCATTCATGCTTTATGCCTAAAAAAAGAGGCAAAACACTCAATAATGCAGTATTTCAACATGCTGGTAATCAATCAAAGAAACATACTTGGTAGTAATATTAGAAGAGGCAATCCAGTCACTCAAGCAGGTAAGTCCTGCCTTAGCTTAGGAATTTGCGTGTTCTTCCCCTGATGTGTCACGGGGAGACATCTGGCTACACACCAAATGTCAACGTAGAAATACCAGGGAGGAAGTTTTCACTAGATCGGTGCTCAGACTGTTAGCCTTTTCATTGCAGGCTATTTTACAAGTGAATGTCTCATTTCTAGTGCTACCTTGGATATGGTAGCTGCGGATGCTGCTAAGATGGCTGACTCGGCTCCCACTGGCTCTGGAAAGGTGGGTGAAAGAATCAGTGGTAATTTGAGATGTAGAGACTAGAAAGACTTGAAAGACTTTGCTGGTCTAAGGAATTAACAGGGGTTTCTTTTTTTTTGGAGGGTGGGGAGCCCAACCCAAACCTGTCTTACGTGGAGAAAAGCAGAAAATACACAGCATTTCTTTTTTTCAACTTCCACGTGTGCAGCACACAACAGTCTCCCTGGCTATTCCAGTCTACTGGCGAGTTGTACTGTGACAGCTGGTACTGCCGCACAATGATCCTGTCAGTCTTGCACGCTGCAAGACTGTGGCCCAGCACAGCATGAGGAACTGAAGGGGTGGGCAGTGCCATCTGGCTATGAGCCATTGTAATGACTGACTTAGCATGAAACTTCTGAATGCTGCAGCAAGGTGTTTACTCCTTGGTTAATGGTGCCTGACAGGCTGAACAGAACTTAGCTTCTCCACTTGGAAATGCAATGTTTTTTTGCAATGAGTAATCACAACCGCATCCCTAAATCAAGTGAATTGTTAATTACTACTACAACACACTAAGTTTATGAGATTGTGTATTTCAACAGACACAGGGCTGAAAGTCCTCTGCACAGAGGCAGCTCTGCACAAAATCCTGCTCAGTGTTATGAATCTAATGGTTTCTAGCCTGTATGGTGCAGATGTGCTGCTCTGTACAGTACAGCTACGGTGTCACACATTGCAAAGCCTGCTCTTGTCCTGAGCACAGTTCTAGTGCCTCAAATTCAGAATCAGACAGTGTAAGTTTTAGCCAGAGCTCATTTTAGCTCTGTCACAGGGCATTTCACCTGTGAAGTTCTCATCTCTCACTAGTATCTCCCAAAAAAAAAAAAGCCAATTAGCCAAGAGTTAAGCCTTGCTGTGTAAGCATTCTAGGGGCATAGCACAGCTAGGAACGTTAGCTGTATTACATACCTTGAAACTTCTTTTTGATTGCATCCTTGGAGCTTGCGTAGATCATCTTACTTTTGAGAGGTGCTTGTTCTGGTGCCCTAGTGGGATACACCAAAAAAAGTGCAATTAGTGACATTATTATCCACCACAGACAGAAGCAGTGTCCTACTGATTATGAACAAGTGAAATGTCTCATGGCTCAGAATACAGGCATCAGGCTGTCTGGCTCACTTTAAGCTTGCCATCTTGCCAGCCTGGGCAATACAAATGCTCAGAGACCTCACCCACACTGCCTGGACTGCATGTTAGGAATGAGTGGGAAAGATGGCTTACCACAAGAAAAACATCAGCTCTTCTTTTTTGGATTCCTTGGTCTCGAAGCTTGCATCATACAAGGCATAACGGCAATCCTTCTCAGGAAGCATCTGCACAAAGTGCTTGAAAGGGTCGGTAACTGTCACACCGACATCTCCCACCAGAATCTCTTTGCCTTCTTCCACAATAATGCACTTTTTGTCTGGACTGAGGCAGAAGATGACAGCCTTCTTCCTCTTCTTAATTTCCTCAGGCGTAGAGCACTTCCGCACTTTCATGTCATAGAAGATACGGCATACCTCATCAGCAACTTGTACTCCAGATGCCTGCAAAGACAAGAGCAAAGACCTTTAGGACTACCACCGCAAATTTTCAGAACTACATTACCGCACTGCCTTAAATCCGAGGCTAGAAGGCAACCGATACTGGCAATAGTCACCAGTGGCCTGAGAGTCTTGTCAGAAAAGGCTGCAGGCCCTCTTTTTCCAAGCCAAGTAAAGAATCTGGAGTCTCAATGCTGCCCACAGCCAGCTGCCAAACCAAAACTATTCCAAACAAGGCACAATCCTACTTACATTAGAACATTGTTTTGGGGTAGTTTTACACGCATGTCCACCCCTTGTCCTCTGAGATTCAGTCGTGGCAGATCCTTTAGCATTAGAGCAGCTTAATTTTGTTACCCACTTCAGGCTGGTTAGACAATCAAGTCCACAAGGATCTTCTGTTCAAAGCTTCCTAGCCATTTCTAGCATGCTTGCTAGCAGCTTTAGGAACAGAGGTAAAACATGGCCAAATTCCATGCTTGTCACATGGATTTGGTTTAGAGATCAAGAGAGATGTAATGGGGACTGGGACTATAGTGGTAGAGTATTTAGCTGAACAAGCCAACTTTCAGAAGCTGCTTGTGTTTTAAAAGGAGAATTTGCAAGTCTAACAGTTAAAGTGTCTACTTCCCAGCAGTTCCTCCATCAGTTTTTAAAGTAAGCTGCCTTTTCAACTTTTTTTTTTCCCCCCTCAAAGTCTGATAGGAAATTCTAGTTACTTAGTGGTATCCCCCTGTGCTAGGTGCAATAGGAGGTGCAGATGCAGCATTACCAATCTAATGTTAAAGGCAGCTGCACAGAATAAAGAGGACAAGACCTAGCAAGAATGACAAGATGCTGAACCGCATTTTCAGTCTGCTGCTTTTTTGGGAACAAGAAAAAAAAAAAGAAAAAAAGAGAGAGGTAGCAGGATAGAAGCATTTGTGTCCGAGTTTTGTTCTCGGAGTGCAACAAAGCTGGACAGCTTAAAAGCAGCTGTGCAATAGTGAATACTGCAAATATGGGGAGCCATACTGGCCAGCAGACACTGCTGGAAGGGCATCATGGTCAGAGCAGTAAAGACCAAGTTGAAGCCTGTCCAGTACTCATCTATCTGTTCAAAATGCTGCATGCAGTGTAAATGGTGAGATTCCTTTCTAATACTGCTTCTTCCCCCACTGGTTTTTGGTCTTCCAAATTCAAATGACATTATCCTCAGATATGGCAATTCACATCTCAAAAGGAAAACCGCCCTCCTCCCTTTGTGTAAACTGCCACACATCACTGTTACAAGCACAGTCAGCAATACTAAACAGTCAGGTAAAGCATCATGTGAGATACACCAACCAAAAATGACTAAAGGTTGAAAAAGACTAAAGATTGTTCTTCATTTTGTTTTTCCCTAAGCTCAGCCCCAAAACATGTGCTTGATGGATTCATTTTATGGGGACGTTGTACTTTGTCAGAGTGGAAAAGTTCTAAAGAAACAGCAAAGTTCAGCTGCAAAACCAGGGAAATCAGTGGTGATGAGGGAACTGCTTAGTGTTAACTTTCAAAAAAGCTGTCCTTGGGAGATGGTTATTGATTGGACAACTACTTAACGTGTATTTTTTTTTTAAAGCCTTGAACAATGCCTACCACGCAGGACCTCAGATGAGCCCAGATTCTCCTTTTTCTACCAACATCTCTCCTTCTGTAACTTCTAGTGGCTGGCATAGCTTTGCTAACCCAGTGAAGAGAGGTGGCACAGCTGGCAGAATCTATTACCATGGAGTTTGGCATCTAGATGTCCCAAGTGCTGGTCACGCAAAATCAGGGCAATCTCATACAGCAGTGAATCTGAGACAGAAGTGTTTCTCTAGTGTGGAGAACAGTGTTCTTTAGGGGTTTACTCAAATACAAGGGGACCTCCCTCAAGATTTACAATGCATGGCTTGTCTGTTAGGGGTAATCCATCCAGAATCCCTTGCACTTACTTTGGGATAGGAGAACAGGGAACAAGTCACCATGCCTCAGCTGCCTGGCAGGCAGCCACCCTTCTGCATATCTTCAATAAGGCAAGGAAAGTAAGCGAAGAAAGCCTATTCCAGGATAAATTCTAGCAAAAGTGCAAACATCAACTCAAAGTGACTCATTCCTATGTCACCTCCTCCATACGGAGAGACTGCACTTTGTCAGAGTGTGATCGAGAACTAATGAGGAATAAAGGTCTTTCTCCTCCCGTCCCTGTGGTTGGCGTAGGCAAGAGCTTTCTGGGAAGACTCTAAATAATACAAGGTTGCCCTAATAAAGCAAACAGTGCAGCAACTAGAACCATTGCATCATTCACTAAGGACAAATCCACAGTGAACTCAAGACAACTGTTTTTTCCCCTGAGGTTTGTCTTCAAACTAATGGCACCTCAGTAGCTGACAGGTGTTAGGACTCAGTTTTTGGTCACAAAAACATCAAGATTCTAAGTAGAAAATGCTTAGAAAACCTGAACTAGCATGGGAACGAGTCTAGTAATCACATAAAAGCACTTAATGACACCTAGCTCTACCTTTGTCAATTCTTGATCTTTGCTCCAAGACCACAACAACTAATTCCCCTGCACCAATTCCTGTTGCCAAGAAGTTAACTTGGGCAGAAGAGGTTAATGCTCAGCAGAAAGCCAGAAGCAAGCAGCAGCAATGGAACTGCAGGTTGATGCAAACTGTGCAGTCAAGAGCATATGTTTGTGCTACTGCACAGTCAGAAACACGTCTCCAAGCTGGGAGACAAGTTGTTTCCTTATAAAGAAACTGAGCACTGCTGGCAAGTCAGTTCAGATTCCAAAAATGTTGAGAGTATTCAGTCTGGAAACTCAAAATTCACTGTTAATCTGCAGCTGATAACTGGGACTGACCAGAAGCTGAAGGGACAACAGTAAGAACTGTATTTTCTAACTTTCCAAAGCCAAAGGCTGTTAGTAGCTGGTGCTACTCCTTTTCACAGCTGCCGTACAACCCCTGGATTCATCACGCAGGCTGACATTAGCAGCCATTATATTGCTAGGGACAAGGCAGATTTGTTCCATCTGAGAAAACCCTATAGCCATGTCACAGTATGGGTTGAAATGAACCCATAAACTCCCAGTGCAACTAATTGCTTCCAAAAAGAGCATCTACTTTTGTAACTGTAGGACTCCCTCTCCAACCCTGGGCTTGTACCAGCCATGACTGGCTTCGTAAACATACTTAAAAAGGAAAAAAACCCAAACCCTAGGCAGCTTTTGTTGCAAGTTGGTTGCAACCATTCTGTGTAGGGCAGCAACAGGATGACTGTTAAGAGCACTGGAACAAGGAGAAATGCCACGCTCGTAAATACATGTCCTCAATCGACATTTTAACCGTGTCTCTGCTGATCTGTCCAGAAGAATAGCTGGTGAGAAGCCTCCAACCCGCCAGTAACAACAGAATAAACGTTTATTTGTTAGTCTGGATTTTCCCTCTTTGGCCCAATACTGGTCTGCTCAGAGGATTCAATACAGCACATTCATTATTATTTTGTGCATTCTGGCTTGAACGCTGCAGGGCTACGACAGCTAGCCTGGTTCTGTTCCTTTTTCAGTACAAAAGCAGTTATCCAACTCTGGACTGGTACATGGATGGCTGTTCATTGAGCAGTACATGTTGCAGGTACTTGTGGGATACATGACCATTAATCAGATGACATTTTGTTGTAGGGAACAGATAAACCGTCTAACACAGGCAACACCAACTTAAAACCATTCTCGGGACACAACTGAAGAGAAAAGATTACATTCAAGTAGTCAGCCTGTTTCTATAGGTGTTGAGGACCTTAACTGCAGGGCCTGTTAACCTCACTGAAACAAGGCAGTGGCAAGGAGGCAGGCCACCTAATTATCGGATGGGAAAATAACACCAGTACAGCATATTCAGGGAGACATTCAGGCAAGAATCGACAGAGTAAGTTTCTCTGAGGGAATCCGCAAAAATGAGTTCTCCCCCAGTACCTCCATGCAACTATTGCAAAGGCAGCACGTCTTGTGGGCAGTGTTGCCTCGTACATTATTCTGAAGCGCTTATACCAGTATCCCCATTGTATTTTCATACAGACTGCTGTAGGCACATGAGGTAATGGTTGCATTAAATGCCTTGTCAGCATGCGCTGCAGTAACACAGTGGCTCTTATTCCCTACACAAAGCCATCGTTCCTGCCTTAAGTGCAAAGCGCTGCAGAAGTCTGGCAAGAGCAGAATGCCATCCCTACACAGGGCAGCCCAAAGAGAGAGCCTTCTGTCTAGCGAGCTTCCAACTGCAAGAGCCATCCCCAGCTGCCTCCACTAATAGCTTCCAACATTTTCCCTCCATCGCCAAGTACTCTACAAATGAAATTTAATCTAAATGGGGGAAGACTGAAGAATAATCCAAAGCTTTCTCAAGAAAATCCCCGTATACAGAAAGCCATTTCAGGAGTGAGACACATGCCAGATGCCTGATAAACTGGATTTGTAGCAAGCCTGCATTGAAATGCAACTTTGACACAATGAAATTTGCCTTCTCTTTTGTTAGGAAGCACTATGAACTCCAGTATTTTCCTTGAATATTTAAAATATTTTACCTAAGAAAAGTCTTTGTTCCCTCCTCAACTGCAAGACAGCCAAGAAGACTAATTACTTAGTTTGCCTCAAGACAAGTTTGAAGGACTAAATTTGTTTTTAAATATTGACAATTTTACAGTGTGGGTTTTCTTTCCCATGATCAGAACCTAAGAGCCTTCCATAGTGGTGCCTGTGTTATCTACACAGACATTTCAAGAACCAGTTCTTGACTTGTTTTGTTTGGGAAGCATGCACACACATTGTATACACCAGTGTGGACTATTCACAGCTACTCAAGCCGGAACTTTTGCTTCTTGGAAAAGCATCATCAATTTTTCCAGAATTTGACACCAAGAAATTATTAAAGTATGCCTTGTTTAATTGCAAAGGCAGAGATTCGAGAACGCTGTGCTCCCATGTTTGCTAGTCACATGCTGCCATACATTCATTCGGTTCTCAGTTTCTTCAGCAAACACCTTGTTTCCCCTATGCTTGGCGTACCATCCCTCCTATCTACCTTCAAAATCCCCTACCACTGCCAGAACTGCCTGTGTAACCATGAGGCATTTCCATCTGACTCAGTAATGTGTCATAGTACATCTCTGTGACAAATATTTTTTCAATTAAACCTATTACCATCTGACCATTCTGGGACAGCAGCCTTCACAAAGCTGTGCCTTGCATTGCCACGCAACACCCTAGGACATCATCAGCACCGAGTCCTTGAAGGGAAAGCTAAGCCAAGTTAGTTGCGAGAGCACCTAGCAGACAGGGAGGTCACATAGCCCGGCTGCAGCTGAGAGGCTGGGAGAAGATTTTGCCAAATCAGGCCTCTGAAAAGGTCTCAGTTATGGCCAACAAGCCGACTGAAAATGTGGGTGGTAAAAAATACAGGGATCTTAAATACTGCTTTGCTTTTAATCTGTTATTTGAGCACTCAGGAAAACCCATCTGATATTACCACCTGCACTTTATTGAGTAGGAAAGGAGGCAATGCACAGAGTGACTAGTTTACCTTCACCCCGAAGACCAGCACCAGTGTGGGAACACCAGTGACTTCAAGTCCTTCTGCCACCTACAGCCGGACAGACAGACACCTCCATTTACGCCAGGCAGCCTATGCAGCTGAAAGTCCAAAGCTTCAATTCAGATCTGAAGCATGATAGGAAACATAACTAACTGCCTTTTTACTGCTGTTGTGTAAGAGGCCATTCTTTGCACACCATAAACCAGCAAGAAGTACAGAGTTATTTGCATATCATTTGTAGGCAGATCTTGCCAGCTAGAGTCGCGTTTTTTAGTTTGCATTATTTGGTCTCTTTTTTTTTTTGGGGGGGGGGGGGGGGCGGGGGGAGGAATCAAAAAATCTATTCAGCTTTTTTTCCCTGCCAATAAGAAAGGTTATCAACTAGACGAGGAGAGATGAGTAACAAAGCAATTATAAAAAAAAGCAGAAAAAAAGTCTTCCCTGAATTCCTGGAGGTCACTTCCTCAGCTTTCAGCCAAGAGGAAATCATCACCTTCTCCGAGCTACCATGAAGTTCACTCCAGATATAATTATCAAGGTAGGTAGAACAAGCAATACCCACAAAAGGCAATCCCAGCAACACTGCTGAAAAACAGGAACCGTGGTAGCCAGTAGCAGGGCAGAAGTTTTGAGTAGTACCCATTCCTATGTTGAAACGCATGTTTTTAAGGTAACATGGGTGTAAGCTGGTACACAACAGGCCTCTTGCAGGAAAGCAAAGCTTCTTAGAAACACATTCAGCACAAAAATCAGCTATTATGAGCCCAAGTGTCTGTAAGAATTTTCTTGTGGCCCTCCAGGCAGCTACGGCAACTTAAAGCTTAAACCTCACCCTTAAAAACAGGCTTTGAAGGCCTGCTTAGGGCATCCCAGTACTCATTACAGAAGTATCCTTCCTGGAGATTGCTGTGAATACTGAACAGTCAGGCGAGCGAAAGGCTCTGAACAGCTTTACATGCAAGTTCTGGCTGTCTGCAGGCTCTCCCGCATGAGATTGCTTAGGTCAGCCCTTGCTCCCAGCAGGAGCCTCTTGATAGTGATATTCTGACAAGGCAAGTAGGAACATGCCAGACACCCACACTATCAATTGTCAGGAGGCTGTCATCTTGTATATGAGGCATATGTACCTTGTAATTACACAGATTTGGGAATAGCATTGACTAACAACCAAGAAAAATAATTTGCACGGTCCTCCAAAGACCATGGACTCATTTAATGCAGTAGCAAAGAAACGGAACCTTGTGGCAAGACACAAAAGCAGAAAATCCAATGCTCTTTTGATACCAAACGATGCCCTCCTGCTGGCATTACTGTACTTTGCCAGAAGGCCTACACTCTTTGTCCAAAAGCAAGTTCATTTGCAGCAACTGGAAAGCATCTTAAAAAAAACCAACCCAGACCCTGTTCCAAAAAGGAGATCACTATGAGAAATACCAGTTTTGACTGACTGGGGAATTCTCTGGTTCTGAAGCAAGATGAAGCCTGACACACTGAGTAGTCATTCTAAACTAGGTTTGCGTACTGCAGAGGTGGTAGATAGCTTGTTCAGACAAGCCTATTTTAAACAAGAGCTGCAAGTCTCGTCAGACTTTTAGCAGCTTCATCTGCAACTCCCATTAGCTCTGCTCCACACTGCAGACCAGCCATAGATGCTTCAACTCGGGTGTTATAGAAGTAAGGAGATTAGTAGCACATCCTGTCTGCCAGGTCTATACAGACTAGAAGTTTATTTACTGGACATACCACATGTTCAAGAAATCAATGGTAAATACCATGGGAAGGCCTCAATATGTAACCCCTCTACTAAAGGCAAATAATCTAGGCAAATGCATCAAAAAATACAAATGTTTGTTGCTGGACAAGTGTTTGTGCGTGACTCAAGCAAAAATGGGACAGCAGTTAAAACTGTATGAGCAAATAATTCTAGTGAATTTGTCAGTCTCAGTAGCCTGAGTTAAACAGGGATGCAAAGTTTTAGTGTAGGCAAACCAGCAGAAAATGAACCACAATGAAGCATAATAGCTGTTTGCTCTATTCCACCCCATTTATGAAAGGAATCCCCTGGCATTTTTTGAAAGCCAGAGAAAACGGGAAAGTCAGTGTGGATGTTTAATACATTTCCACGTTTCCTCTGTTTCCAGCATTAGATATAATGTTTCCAGCATTGTATCCTCTCTGTGAAGAGAAGCAAGCAAAAATCTCCCCAGCCCTTGCAGCAAGTACCTTAAAATTTAAGCTTCTTCGAGCAGTCGCTGCAAAAACGTGTTTGTTACGACCAGCGTTTTCCTTCCGCCGGTTTTGCTTCCCCCCTTTTGTCCGCTACCAGGACTGCTGACTCCAGCCGGGCCTGATTAAGGGCGGCCTGGCCCCGAGAGCTGCTCACCGGGGACGGGGAAGCGGGGCCCTGGCTGGCGGGTGCTCGTCTCCGCCGAGGAACCGCCGCCGTTTTCTAGGCCAGGCCCGAAACCCCTCGGCTTTGGGGAAGATGGCTCCCGCCCGGGGCCGGCCGTCGGGGCGGATGCGGCTGAGGCCGCGCTTCCTCCCGAGCGGGGCAGCCCCCCGGGCGGGCTCCCACCACCGCCACCCCCCGTGGCTTTTCTGTCAGGCTGCGACCGACTCTCCACGCAGCCCCTTGCGTGGGGGCTGCCACCGCCCCTCCCCCCCCCCGGCCGCACCCTGCGGCACGGGGAGGGGCCGCGCATCGCCCCGCAGCGTGTCCCCCCCCGGCTCTTCCCGCCTCGCTCGCTCTCCTCACGCCCCCCCCTTCCCCCCGGCGAAATGGACGCGCCCGCCCCTAGCGCCTGTGTGCGGCGCGGAACGTACCATCGCCTCACGGGGGGAAGACGAAGGGGAGAGGACAGTTCCATCGCCTCAAAGGGGGGGAGGGAAGTAACCTTCCGCCGCCTCATGGCGGGATGGGGGGGGGGAGAGGGGGAAGGGAGGAGAACGGATCCGCCGCCTCAAGTTCAAAGGCGAAAGGATCGGGGGGAGGAAAGCAGAAGGAAAGGGGAGCGCGATACGGTCGTGCCGCCAGGCACAGCGGCGGCGCAGGCCGAGATGCGGCCGGCGAGCGGTACCAACCGCCCCCCTCCCCTCTTTCCCCAGGGATGAAGGCGGAGGAGGGGGAGAAGCGTAACGGCCCGCGCCCCCCGCTCCCCCGGCGGCGCCCGGCTCCCTACCATGGTGTCGGCGAGGCGCGGCGGGCGGCGGAGCGCGGTGCGGCAGCAGCTGCTCCCCTCGGATGCTGGGCGCGGCGCGGGCTCCGGCAGCAGGAAGGGAAGCGGAGAGGGCGCGAGCCGGGCGGAAACGCTGCCGACGTCACGGCCGCCGTGCCCGGAGGAGGAAGCGGTTGCTATGGTGGGAGCCCTGCGTGGCAACGCCCCACCCCACCCGGCTCCGCGCGCACGCGCGTGCCCGTCGGCACCCGGGGGGAGGGGAACTCACGCACCCACAGCCCCCCCACTCGCCCGGCCCGGGGGGGGGGGGGGGATGGGCTGCCCAATCACGGGGGGAGCCGCCGGGTGATTGACGGCGGTCACGCGCCGGCCGGCCAATGGTGGCGGTCCCTCTGCGAGGCGGGGCGGAATTACCTGCCCCAAGGTGTGCGCGGGGGGAGGGCGGGGAGGCGCTGAGGGGAGAGTTGGGGGACTGGGGGAGCCGTGAGGGAAAGGGCGGTTGGGCGACTGCCGAGGGGGGCCAAAAGAGGATTGTGGCCGTTGGGGAGATGAAAGGGACTGAGGCAGCCGTGAGGAGGCAGGGGAGCGGTTGGGGGGCGGTAATCCTGGGGGGGCAGAGGGAGCCGTTGGGGGGCACCGGGGGGGGCGTCCAAGGGGGCGGCTGTGGGGCGGTCATGGCCCTGGGGCAAGCAGGAGGGCAGCCCGCGGGGGGAGGCGGCCTGAACGAGAGCAGATGGGGGCGGGGTGTCAGGAGAGCTGGCGAGGAGGAAGTGTGGGGCTTTTCTTTCTTTCTCTCTCTCTCTTTTTTTTTTTTTTTTGAGGGTTTTTTTTAATACCTACTTTGGTGCGATCTCAGTCAGGCACTCCTGATTGGCTCAGGCCGGCCGCGCTCGCTGTGTGCTGCAGGAAACCCTGTGCATTGCTTCCCGGCGGCGGCAGCAGCGCTAGCAGCAGCAGCAGCAGCAGCAGCAGCAGCAGCAGCAGCGTCCCCGCATGAATCAGCGCGGCATCTATTTCAGGTGGCTGAAACAATGAGCGGTTTGTCCTCGGGACAAAGCTGACCGCTGGGAAAACTCTGCTGCTAAGACCGGGGGGTTCGGAGGAGCTGCTCTTCAGTGTTTATTGCAGTACTGCTCGCTCTGAAATGCTACGAGAATATTATTTCCGTAATGTTTCTGGGCAATGAAGCTCGGGCTTTTTGTAATCAGATTACAGAAGCACCTGCTAATGTTAAAAAATGTATAGACAGTTAGGTTTCATTACTGGATCCTGACTGCACTGGTGTTCCCGGCTAGACTTGATGAGCAAAGAGCCCCCGGCATCAAGCTTTTTTGTTCAGTTTCTGTGCCTGCTTGTAAGCAGAAAACAAAACCAAGACTCAATTGCATGTTTTCAGGGCTGGGGTATGAGGCAGCAATACTTCATACCAGGTTACAGCTAGCATAGTGCTGCAATAATAAAGGTGTGAGCCATACCTTACGGTTTTCATCCATATTGCTGTTCTAATTAAGGGTGTTACATTTTGATTTTTTTCCCCTCCTCGCTGCATACCCCAGTAGATGCCCTTTTTAGATGCTGTTATGCCTGTTCACATTAGATAGAAGTTGCTGAAAGACCCCATATTGAAGATGCATGTATTGGAAAAGCAGTCCTATTGTGTTAGGCTCTTTTGCTGGATGGCTTACGCTGGCCAGGGATCCCTTTTGCAAGAGCATTTGCATCAGATTTGTGGTGAAACTAGCAAAAGACCTATCAGCATGACTTAGACTTAAATTGGGGTGGGTGGGTAGTTCCCCCCTGGGCTCTTTTCTGATATGTTTAATCAAGGAATGCTTAAATTTGGGCCATTGGAAGTGATAAGAATTGAGTAGGAACATGTTTGGTTTTCCGTTTTTGTTTTTTTAAACATACCGTTCTAAAACGTGTCAGATGAAATGCCTGTGTAATAGTAGAGCTTCAGTCCTACAAATATGTTTCTCTGGACAACTGATTCTGGTCCTGTCTTTCTGCCGTGACTGTTAGCCTGGTGGCAGTGCATGCTGCGTGGCTGGGCGAGAAAAGGCAGGTGCTGTTTGGCGATGCACAGTGCCATAGCGGACCTCCATGTCTGGTGGCACATACTGGAGACCTGGGGCAGCTGTGGGTAATTTGTCTGTTATTGTTCCAAGCTTGCTCTTCATAGATCAGTTGTGCTATGATAGAGGGATACAGAAGTGAGACATCCTGGGGAGGAGGGGAAGGGATGATTTAAGGCCATGAGAACAGGGCTGGGGCTGTTGCATGTTGTATACTTACAAGGGAAAATGAGTTGGAATCCGCCTGTTGGGTCAGTCTGTTTTAAGAAGTCTTGTGGCGTTTTTGGAAACAGTGCAGTGGGTTCAGAAGGTATCTAACTAGTTGAAGGAACCTCAGCAAGGACAGGAACTCCTTCACCAGCCAAATAAGGAAGATCTCTCTCACTTTTTTCTGTCTCATGGGAAAGATGTGTTTGCTCTGGGAAGGGCACTTACTAAGAACCATGATGGCTTTTTCAAAAGTTTCATCCCCAAAAGACACAGTGGCTGTGGTGCTTCGAAGAAGCTAGAGGCAGGAGCTGTGCGCCAAGATGCACTGACAAGTGCGTGGCTTATGGTAGTACCAGCCTGCCTTAGCACAGGGCTCCACAGACTCTGCGTGCTGTACCAGCACGGGGACTGGGAGCTCCAGCTCGGCACCACAAGCTGCCTGCTGGTGATCAGCAGTACATATGTCACAGTTTGGGAACCCCTACTGTATGTAAATCCCGTGCTGCTGCTTGTGCAGGGAAAAGGTAGTGTTTTTCCAGTCCTGTGCTGCTCCCCCAACTTGACAGCCCATTCCTCACGTGCCTGTGACCTTAAGCATCACCCCAACCACTTGCAGTGCTGCGGTTTCCCTCAAAGACAGCTTGCAGCAGGGTCCTTGTGCGGCAGTTACGAAGCTGGCGTCTCAGTGCCTGAACCGAGGGGAAGCTCCCTGTTTTGAGGATGGTGGGAAGGAATTTTGGTGCCGCTTTCTACTAGTTCCCTTTACATCAGTCCTGCCCTTTTGATGGGGCAGGGACGTGGGGAAGAGGTGAGGAAGTTGTGCCTTGTGGCTTATTGCCACACTGACACTAACCCTCTCGTGGCTTACTGTTCCACTAATGCACGCCCTGTTACGGCCAGCTGCTGTGATGGTGTACAAGTGAGCAAGGTTAAGGCTTCCAGGACCTGAGACTCACCCCTTCGCCCCCAGGGTTTCAGTGCAATACAAGGTCATTATGCAGAAAAAAATGAATGCTACAGCATTGTGGAGATGGAGGTTTTTTACTAGCTTTGCTGCTTTTCAACACTGAATAAGCTTTGTCATTTTTTCCTAGTGTTAGAGCTATAAATAAGCTAGGCTGAAAGCTCAAGCTGGATATCTGGACGAACCACCTCAAAAGGTGAATCCCCCTCCCTCTCTTAAGGCAAATGGCATTTGCAATTAACCTGAAAATTCCCTCCAGAAATTCCACCCCCCAGCCGTGGGGGAGCCCAAGAAATTTCAGCAATCCTGTAGCTGGTGGTGACCACTTTGGCTCCAGTCTGAAACACCGGTGTGTATTGCAGCATCTGTCCAGTGAAGGACTGCTTCAAAACCCAGCATAGTCAATATAAAAAGTCACCCATGGACTCCCATTTGTGCATGAGACCCTGCATCAACAGAAACCAAAGATCAATACATCCACCTCACTGATTTTCTAGCATTTGAGATGGTGAGTACTTGCTTACTTTATATGCCTCAGCTATTTGAACTCCCCCTCCCGTCCTCCAAGCTACTGACTCATTTCCTCCTCTAAAACCTTCCTTTTTTAGCCTTTCACTCTGAAGTATTTGGTGGCTGTTTCAAGCCGCCTGCTCCATGCCTTACTTAGGCAAACTCCTACATGACAGCCCTGCAAGTCTTGCTTTTGTACTATGGAAATAGTTTTTTTTTCCCCGATACTTTAAGTTCTGAGGGGTAGTTTTAGCTATTGACTGTGCTCTTAGGCAAATTGCTTCTTTGCTGTTGGAAATCAGGGAGGCAAACAATTGGCAAAGCATCTGGTGAGCTGAGACTGCCGCTGCTTATGCTAATTGCTGTTGTCTCCCCGTTAGCCCCTGCTTCCCCCATCTGTCTGTATCCACCTGCTGTCTTTTCATACCCTTTCACCCTGATCTCGCAGTTCGAACAGGGATCGCAGAGACTCCTCTTTGGCTGGACAATCACCCCGCAACAGCAGAGCACCTGGACAGCAGGATCAGGCCCTGACTTTATGTGCTGTCTCATGCAGCAGAGAAACAGACAATGTCCCCTTGTGCGAAGCCTGACATGGTGGTGGCCCTGAGCTTTGGTCGTGGCTGATGGATGCTACTGTAACCACACTAGCTGAGTGTGCCTGAAATGTAGTCCGTTTTTCTCAGGGCTTGTGGAATATTGGCTCTGTGCTCTTGGCGTCGCAAGGCTCAGCAAAGATAATTTTAGACAGGAACAGAAAGTCTCTGTAAACCTTACAGTCATAGCTACTTCACTGGCAGAAACAAAGCACTGAGAAGCCCATTGCTGTGCATTGCTGAAACATTCTGCTTAGTAGATGCACAGGAATCAAAATTTAAAGGGAAATTTTGGGGGAGGAGGAGAACCTAAAGGTGATTTCCAGAAACTCCATTCGTTTTCTGAGGAGGTGGTGTGGCACAGCAGGCAGCGTGCAGGAACCAAGAGCCCGGAGTCTGTCTAAACCTCTGCCCTAGCCTGTGGGGTGAGGCTGGGCAAGCTGTTTTTCCCCTTTGCCTTGGTTTCTCATTTGCAAAGTGTTAATGTTATTACTGCCTTTTCTATAATGCAATTTGAGATTTAGTGGAGATTGGAGCTGGATGTTGCTTATAAATATGTTCTATTTTTACAGTAATGAAAAGGCTGTCCTAAATTGCTGAGGATGAATGCCAGAACTCTCATTCTTTTTAATTTGCTCTCAACTTCCACAATTGCTGCAGGTTGCAGTCCTTTTAATTTCTGTACAGTAAAAACTCTGCAGGCTATGAACAACTCGACCAAAATCTGACCCTGCTTACTGCTGTAAAACCTGGCTAGCTGTATCAGCCTCATCAGAACCATTCTGGATTGAGTGTGATGGGGAAGGTAGCTGGATGCTTCATTACCTGTGGGGCATTTTCACCACTAGAAAGACGTAGGAGGGAATAACACAAGAAGGCAGCTCAGGAATGGAACAGCCCCATGTTAATTTAAATACGCAAGAATGTCATCAAGCTACTCTCCTACCTGGCTTGTTTAATTATTTTTTCCTTTTTTTTTTTCGCTTTTGTTGCCACTAAAGTGCCTGTCCAAAGTACTTAGTATGATGAGAATGTAATGCATCCTGCCCTAGAATCAGCTTAGGAACTAGCCACTCCTCAACTCTCACTTAATCCTCAAAATAGGCAATAAGCAAAACTTACAATGATATGTTGGTTTCCCCGCATGCACCTGAATTGGATCTTAAATCCCCCTCAATCTGAGAAGGGAGACTCATTTTGAGCACACTGAGGCCTTGAACTCCTCTTAACCGGCAGGTAAAGCTTTAAGCAGCATCTTCGGCTGTATTACCCAAATGCTTTGCAGCGTTTAGTGTGGTTATGCTCCTGAGCTTTTGCTGTGAGACATGGCTGTGTGCGCAACCCCTTTTATAGAGAGGGAGGGCTGAGCCTAGAGAGGCTGCATGACTCTCCCAGCCTCGGGCAGGAAATCTGTGGTAAGTCTGATGAAGTCTTCGCTGCCTTTACAGGGTAACACCCTAACCTTTAGGCCATCTCTTCTCTGCACGTGTGAGATGATGATGCTACTACATCGAATGGCTGCATTAATTTCTTAGAGAATAAGCACTTGTGGCTTATGTGGGCTTTGTTCCAGGTGTGGAGGTGGTTGCTGCTGAGATCTATCTGCAATGCCATTAGTAATTTTTTATTTCCTGACTAAATTAACCCCCACTCCTCTCACACTGCGACCCAGACAGAAGGTTGTTGTAGCAGGTTGTTTTTTTATGGTAGGGTTTGCACTTAGCTGCATCAGAATAACGAAGAAACCTCTAGGTGCTGTGTTGCTTCTGCAGGACGGCTCTTTCTTCTAGCTTGGGAACTCCAGGCCTGTTAATGTTTGTTGGGGCTGTGACCACTTGTTGAACCTGTCTAAGTTTAACTCTCAGGAATGGGGGGAGCTTGGCTCTTGATACTGGGATGGTTAAAATTGGGAGTTCATTTTAAGGAGGGCTTCTGAGGGTAAGATTAGATGGCATGTGAATTAGCCCTACTGCATGTATCACCAATCGTGCAAGGTGCTGTACAGGCCTAGACTGGAAAATCCCCACCCTAATCTACTTACGCTCTAACCATAAGATAAGAAACACATGGGGTAATGAAAAGGGAAGCAATGAGACCATATTAGTCAGCATGATGGGTGTTCACCAACAGCAACCTGGGAAGGATTTGCTAGAGGGTAGAGAAAGCCCCTTCAAAACTGTCCAAAGATAATGAAGTAGCACTGAATGTGATTTCTGGGAATGCGGTGTTGTACCAGGGGGGTGTCTGAGAATTTAGCAGGGTTACTGGAGGCCTGAGTTGTAGAGTCAGGTATGAAGAGGTAAACACTCCTTCCCAAAGCACAGCCCTGGCTACTGTGACACTAGCGAGAAGCCACAGCACTGGCAGTGCCTGTAGAGCACAACTGGGCAGGCAGTAGGACAAATCTCCTGCCCACAGCCTGGGACTGGATGGGTCTAAGAGCTATGAGAGCTGGCTGTGCCAGCAGCATTATGGGTGGGTGCTAGGGAGAGCAAGCACACTGGGTTGCGCTCACTTATTTTTCTGCTTTCCAATATATCAGGTAGTCTAAAAAAGGGTGTTGCTTTCCTGGTGAACCTGCCTCACACATAGATAGACAACACTCCTACCGCTTCTGCCACTTGGACTGTGCGAGGCGAGGTGGAGGAGTAGGAGGATATTGCAGAGAGACAAACTGGAAAAGAGGAGGGTCTTGCTGTGTTTCCTGCAAGTGTGCAGGCATACAGCACACAGACATGGATGGGAACCTCTGACAGTATCCCTGACCTCTCTCCTAACTGTGTTGTGGGTGCGATCACAGCACGATGTGGTCTTTATGTGTAGATTAAGAATGGGGTCAAGAGTGACTTGATAGCTATAGCTCTGCTAGCCATCTGGGCTGATAGCTGGGCCACGGTGAGCGATATATTCCTGTTACGGTCGGTCTTGTCCAATGAGATGGCTGTGGGGAAGTCTCCACTGACAAGCAGGCTAGTGTGAGTGGTGCAGCCCTTTCCCACTGCCCTCTTTAGATCTGTTCTGTGCCTGGGCCTGTGATGGTGGCCTGTGCTTGGTGTGCTGGCTTTCCTCTGGCACACTGGCTGGAGAAAGGCTAGCTGGTCTGGTGGGATGAACCAGCTTGGTGAGCCCATGTTGTTTCCAGTCTTCAGCAACCAGTGGTGTCTTTCTGAGCCATTGCATTGCTTGAGTAGCACTGCTCAGATGTCTTGATGGGTAGTCACCCAACAAACCATACGTGGGTGCTGGCAAGGAGCATGACTGCAGCTGCATTTCTGAAGGAGGCCAAGAAGCACGGCTTGCCAGTCAATGGTGTATGGGCTAAATCTGGCCTGGCAGAGCAACTTCTTCCTTGTGCAGGCTACCCTGCAATCCTTCCCCAGGGCTCTGACACTTCTGCTGGTTCAAAAAGACTTGACTGTAACTTGAATGTAACTTGAATGAAATTCCTGGACTGTGTTTCCCCTGTCAGATCCTCCATCACAGACGTCTTTCTCCCAACAGACGATGCTTTGCTCTCGCAGTGCTCAAAAAGGTACTTCTGACCTTTGCTCCAGCTCCAGGGGCTCGCCTCTGGGCAGGCAGTTGATTTACCCTCCTCTCCTGGTTCCTGAGTCTCTCAGTCCTGGATTCAAAGTCAACCTCACCCTGGTTCAGGGTGGAGGTGGCCCTGCAGCCGTGAGATGTCCTGCTGGGGAGGCCGAGCCCTGGGGCAAAGCAAGGCTGGTGTTTCCCTCTACCTGCAGTTTTGAGGACAGTGCCCATCAAACTCAGGTGGAGCGGAAGAGCGGAGGGCCGTTGTCCCCTGCCAGGCCAGCTGCCTGCTGGTGACTGAAGGCAGGGCACCATCTGGTGGCATGAAAGGAATTTGTCCTCACGTCTGTCAGAGAGCAGTGCTGACTTTCTCAGCCAGATACAAACTAGTAGTTTCCAACCCTTTTTTTTTCCCCCTTCCTTTTTCTTTTTCTCTTCAGTGGCATTAAGCCCCTCTGTGGCTTTCCCTACCTGCCTGATGCGCGTGTTTCTCCCCATCTGCTGCTGCAACCACCTCTTGCAGAGAGGCTTAAGCTGACAAACTTGGCCAGCTCCAGGTCGTTCCTGGAGCATGGTACAGTTTCTTGGACTGGAAGGAGCGTTACAGAACTGCAGAGGGAATTGCCCGAGGACAGGCTCTGCTGGGACCTGAGATGTGACAGCTCCGCTCCCAGTAGAGATGTCCTAGGTCAGATCAGAGGTCTGTCTAGCAGACATCTTCCTGACAGCAGATGCCTGGGGAAGGACAGATGAAGGCAGTGAGCTGGCAGGCGGAGATCAGCTAGATGGTCTGCCAGCCTCCAATGTGCAGGCAGGAGCGTCTTGAGTTTGATATTGTGCCTCTATTTTGAATAACCCTCTGTGGATTTCATCCTTCCTGATTTTGACTCATCACTGCTTGAACCCATGAAGGCTCCTAGCGTTCGCTATACCTTATGGAGGGGCAGCTGGGCAGGAGGCTTCTGCCCTGGGCCAGGAGGTGGGAAAAGCTGTCCGAGGTTGCATAGGCATCATTCATCTACGTGCTGGGGCTTGTGGCTCAGAGCACATGCCAGAAAGGATTGGTGGCATGTCACTGCTATCTCTCTTTTCCAAGTCCCTTGGAGGGACCAGATATGCCAGATGTGTCCAGATTGTGGATCTGCTGATCTTCAAGCAGAGAGGAGCAGTGGCACACAGCTGAGAACCAGTTGTCAAGGTAGGTCTTAAGGAGCGAGCCTTGCACGTGAGCTGTCTGTATGAGTTGGGGTGGTTTGGCTCCTCCAGATCCCCTGAGACCCCAACTATTTGAGGGCTACTGGACACTGAAGCTTGACTGTTCCCTAAGAAGGCACTGCCAAAAATCAGATAGAGAAAAGTGGAGGCCTGTTGTTTTGTGAAAATCATGACAGTCCAAGCTCTTTCTCACCCAAATTCTCCTTTTTTTTTTTGGCTTGGTCTTGCTTCTGTTATGGGGTCTTGTGAAACCTGGATGGTGAGGACTGAGGTGTTTCTCCCCTCGGCTGGCAAGTTACACAGCTGCTGGTGTTTCTCCAAGCAGATGCACTTCCCTTTCATTTTGCTGTTGGTTTCCCATGAGACATCCCATCAGCTTTCCTGCTCTCTCACTAGTGTCTCAGATTCCCAGAGCAGTGCTATCCCGTGTTTTCTTTGGACTGGAGCCACAGCAGCCCCTAGAAAACACTCACCTGGCTAGTTGCTGTTGCTTTTGTCATGTAACCGAATGCAGGTGCGTCCTGGACTGTGAACATGTGTCCTGCATGGACACAGCTTGCCTGCCTGGGACGGAGAAAGGGCTACAGAGTCGTGAGGAGCAGGCTGCGAGCTAGGAATTGTGCCAGGCTCTGAAACAGGCACCTCTGCACTAAAAAGCATCTTGTCCAGTGTTTAGGTCTGACTGCTCTCAGTGCTCTAGAAGAAGGCAGCACAGGACTGGTTTTCTGTTCTGCTCTTATGCCTTCCATGTGAGCAGGGAAAAGTAGTGCGGCCACTGAAAGTCCATCTTTGCAAATTCACATTTTGCCACCAGAGAGCTCCCATCCTTCACACTAGTCCAAGGGTGAGGAAATAGTGGCCAACACGGCAAAAAAGTCCCTCAGTCTCCACTGCGTCCCAGCTCTTGTAGTAAGAGCCAGACTCTGTGGTGCTTGCTCTGCCTTTTTAAAAAAATATTCTTCTAGTGCTTGGACAAGTTTTGCCCCTTCATTGCAGGCTTTTTATAAAAGCGGGAATATTGAGTCTGGGAATATTGAGGCTGGCTAATGAGAGAAAACACAGTGAGCGGGTGGAAATTTGGTGGCAGCAATGCAGTTTTCCTCTCTCTGGTGGTTTGGACAGTCTTGCTGATGGAATAGCAGGGCTTGAGAGGGTCTGCCTGAAGCACTAGCCTTGCTGCTAGTAGTCCTGCAGAAGAACATGGCACTTACGCTTGCATCTGTGACTTATGGTTCTAGAAACAGTGTTGACACATGCAGTAGGTTTAGTTTTGTACTAATTTGAGTTTGTAATCACCAGTGATATCACTTTTCCTGTTTATTACAGAGTTGAAGCATTAACTCCCCTGAACAATGTAATTCTGGCCTTTTCCATCCACCCGCCTCCCTTCCAATGCCTGGCTCCTTTCCACGCTCTTACCTGGCACTTTCACAAACACGTATTTCATGCTCCCACATTTCTGCTTTGCTGAGAAGACAAGTCTTCCATACTTGGAGGAAAAGATGGGTAATTGATGTAGTTCATTGAATATGTGAAACTGATAACTGAAAAATTAGTCCTGGATGAGCAGTCTGAATGCTACAGTGAGTTTGGAAAAATGACTGCACTCTCTTTTTTGGGGGCTGATGTGATGTCTTGCCTTCCTTCTGCGCCTCTCCTCCCTGCCCCTTACCTGTGCTGAGAGCCTGAGGAAGCCTTGGCTCACCTGGAGCCTGTGAGACGTCAGCCACGGAGCAGTTCTTCCCTTTGTGGCCACCCCCGTGGCATCTTGACAGAGATGAATCTGCAAACTAATGGCCTCAGCTCCCTGCTCCAGCAGAGATTGAAGGGCCCATCCTTGCAACTGCTCTCAATTTGCTCAATCTCCTCCATTTTTGTTTAGACACCCCTTTTCTGTGGTTCCCTATACCTGACAGAAATCCCAAAGAAACTGAGGGTTGGGGAGCATAAGGCAGAACAGATCAAAACAGTCACATCTTCTCCGATCTAGTGTCTCTTGTCCTGCTTTAGGGTCACCTCAACAAAGGACCTATCTGCCAGCAGGTAAAAGTCCTACCTCAAAAAAGCAGCAGTAGCCTGATATTTAAAAAAGCCCTTTCCTCTAGAGCCTCAGACCAGTGGGTGTTAGCTGTGCAACTGTGCCCCAACGACTGGCTCCTTCCTCTCCTCACCTTGTTATCCGGAGTTGATGAGTGAGGGTCACGCTTGGCTGTAGCTGTGGCCAAGAAGCAATCCTGTTCAAAGCCAGAGTGTTCTCTTGGAGAAGATGGTGCAGAATCATCAGGCTCCCTGCTTCCTGGAGTAGCACATTGTACCACAGCTTAGTGTTGTGGGAGTTTTTATTGCAATTCATTGTGCTCTGAAAATGCTCTGGTGGAGACCTACGTTTGTTTTTCATTGCTTGTCCTGTTTCTTGCTTGGAGTCCTGTAGGTTGCCTTGGGAGGTAGGTTCCCTGCAGGCTTCGTTATGCTGAGCACTGATGTGCAGTCACAGGATAGGGGAAATGGGGACAGTAGATAAAGGTAAAAGCTCGTGTTAGTCCAGAAAGCGTGATCTTCAAGGGAGGATGGAGGGAATTGGAAGGTTGCTTAATTTAAGGAAGAGACGACTTCAGAGGTTATAGCAATCTCCAAACATATGTGAGGTCAGCTGTGGAAGAGTAATGTGTTCTTTGTGTTCATGCTAGTTGAAGACAAGCTGTATTAGATCATACCAAGGGACATCAGCATTTGGGATCAGAAAAATGTTTCCAAGGGTGAGGACAGCAAACCAGTGGACTAGGTTACTTGGGAAAGAAATGAATGTCCTTTCTTGGACGTTCTTAAAAAATAGCATCAAGAATGGTGTAAATTCCATCCATGTCTTCAGCTGTCTGTCAGACCAAAGGACCTCCTCAGCAAAAGATTCTGTGGCATAGAGAAAGGAGAGTGGAAGCACACCTCCAGAAACCTGCCTGGCAAGTCCCCTCCTCTTAGGCCTAGGATCTTTCCTGTGATGGATCCACAAAGATTGTGTGTGGTGTCTGTTGGAAATTGAGTCACATAGTGCCAGGGAAGAGAAGGAAGTCTTTCAAAATCCAGGTAGTTACCAGGAGAATAATTTTACCCCAGGCAACTCAGGATGCATCTGTGGCACTTTTCAGTGCAATGTGGCTTCCTTCTGACCCTGGCTGGAGTTAAGCGGTCCAGAAACATTATCCTAGCCTGGGGATACAAGCCTGTTCTGCAACATTATCCTTTCTCTTGTCACGAGCAGCTCTGGCTGCACTGGGCAGTAGCACTACATCAAACAAGATCGCCCCAAGCTAGAAATAGAAGCTTGTAGCAGTCCTAAGTACAGATCAGCCATGTACGTCCCTGTTTGCAACAAGAGACTGCAGCAGCTCAAGGTAGTTTGCAAGAGTCTCCCGGGGTGTTGGTTTTGTTCTTGGGAGTGCTGGGTTAGGCAGAATTGCCAAGGCAAGCCAGAAGCTCTGCTTGCACTCTCTGACATACGCGGTGAGCTCCGTCTTGCTGAGAAGCAAACCAGCAGAACTGAACAGCCGGCTTGGAGATGGAGATCTCATCCACAAAACATTCTCTCCCTCCTGCTGAGCTCCCTGCTCCGGGGGGTGCAGAGACTGATTCTCATCCAGCATGCAGGGATTTTAAATGGGGTGTGAAATAATGCTGATGCCATATGAAGTGTCCTGTCTTTCTCCTGAGCAGTGTAAAAGATCTTTAGCATGAATGAGAATTGGCTCCAATGCTGTAGCAGCTGAGTTCCACTTTTAGCTGAAATAGATTGCATTTTGACTGAAGCATTTTTGCTATCCAGATTTTCACTAGAAACTTATATCTAAAGAATGTATATCTTCATTGATCATCAAAACAGCTTCTTAGCCCCGAGGAATCCTGCTTTTGCAACAGAGCTGCAACACAACTGTGTCACAGCACCAAAACCCTGGATGGAGAAACGCATCCCGGAAGGCTGTCTGACCTGTAAGGGTGCTTCAAAGCAGCAAGGCTCCTGCACTTGTAAACCTGGTGCAGGTCAGGGGAAATGTTTCAAAAGTTAGGGTGAGTATGGGGGCATACATATCGAAAGATCAGCGTATGCTAGCATGCATCTGTGTGTGAATATCCACAGGCAAAAAAGAGCCAGGGCTCTTCTAGAGTGGGAGAACTTGCTTCATAATTTATTTACATGCTCCAACACTTGCATTTTCATGAGGCTTAGATATTTCATGTGTTTGCCAGAACAAACACAGCACAGGACTCTCCTAAGCTGTTGATGAAATCATTAAAGGGCTCTGTGTCTACTTGTGATTTTCCACTTCTTCGAGTTTACTTTGAGACGTGAACATAAAATCTGGCACTCATAGGCACCATGTGGATTTCTGATGATCTTGGGAGCACTGCTTCTCCATAAAACAATGTCTTGATCACATCCAAGCACAGATGTTGTTTGTTTGTCTGTGACAGGTGTAGCATCAGTGGTATTTGCTTGTTGAGCCATCCAAGTCATGCTTTCATGGACATTCTTTAAAGAAGTTACAAGTAGTTCATTTTAGTACACTGGTTCTGTAAACACTACAGTAAACCTTTGGAAGAGAGACTGAATTACACAAATAAGAGAACTATGCGTGGAGGGAGAATGGACAGTATTTTTTTTTGTGGCATATTGCAGTGGTTACCAAGCCTTATGGTTTTGTCAGCAGTCTCAGGATGCTGTATATATATTTTTTTTTCTTAAAATTCCAACTGCTGGAAGGAAGATATTGCATAAGAGTCTCCATTTTCTCATTTTAAAAAAGTGAGTTTCTAACCCTCATGGTTGCTTAGAAAAACTTGAAAACATGAACTGAATGTTCCAGATAGGATGTTGAAATCAAAACCAAACACAATGGAAAACTTGGTTCATAGCTTTAAAATCCAGATGGCAAATAAACAGCCTTAGATTGGCTTAGAAATTCTGCAGTTTGGAAAGGTACCAATATCTGACTTTTGGGACCTGACTGCTGGCATGACGGCACATGTGATTTTGGAATAAGAGTTTAGTCTCTTTCTGGTTAGGCAATACTAATTTTTATAAAAAGTAAATATTTCTGTAAAATAAAATATTTTTGAATATTTCTCTGGTGAGAACACCTCTTTTTCAAGACTTTCTCTAGTGTTGTTTGAGTCTCATTTTGTCTCTTGTTTTGTTTCTCAACTAATTTTGTTTTGTTCTGAGTTGAGAATTTCATCCTGAGTCTCTTTTGGTTCATGCTTCTTTCCCTCTTGACTTTCATGTTTCTGTCTGGACATTTCCATTTGGTTTGGTTTTGATGTCGACCTCGGATTTGGTGTTTTCTTCCTTTCCTCGTTTTGGCTTCCTCATCCTGTTCTTTGCTTTCCAGCTTTGTTTTGAGCTGGTGCTGGAAAATTCCACCTTGGGTGGTGGGTGAATGTTGCACCTGGCTATTGCCTTTTATCGGCTGAGCGCATGATATTTCCAAGTGGCTCAGTGCAGCCACTAAAAGTCACATTTGAGCTCATCTTCTCGTGACTGGGGAAGTTGTTGGCTTGTTTTGTTTTTCCAGAGGAGACGACGGAATTTTTGGTGAGAGACATGCACAATGCAGGAATTCATGGACAGGGAATTTCAGTTCTCCAAGCAGAACTGGCTCTGAGGGTCTCTAGTGGCAAACTTTGTGGCCGTACTGCTGGTGAAGCTGTTGGGTGGTGTGAGAAAAGTTGGAGGATGAAAAACAAAGAGATCCTTCTCTCTCCTATCCCCCACTTGTGTGACATGGGAATGATGACGGTGTATCTTCATCCATGCTGCAGCCTTCAGACCAGGTTGTTCTTGCACTCCACTCCTGGAGCTAACAGGCAAATTCAAGCTCAGATGCTGGCTTGGCCCAAACTGTTGTGCTTTCTGAAAATTGGAAAACGGAGGTCTAAACACACTTACTGTGGCCCTAAGATCTTGCTCTTAGGAGCTGTCTGGATTGGGCACAGCCCCATCCACAGCAGCTAGCCTGAGCTTAGTCCTTCCAGCATGAATATTTAGAGCTGAAGCTACAGTCATCTTAGCAGCCAGCACTGAGAACAGAAACCTGTTGTATCCCAGGACTTAGCCCTGCCCTTTGTCTTGCAGAAGAGGCCCCTTTTCTGACCCTCCTGACTGACTCCAGGTTTTATGGGGTGAACTGTATTCCCTATTTGCGGAATGAAAATAAAGGGTCTGCAAAGCCCTGGTTGTTGGAGTCGCAAAGAACAGAAATGGGATGAGTATGACCTACATGGCAGAAGCATGTGTTGGGGAAGACCTGGCCCGGGAAAGGTGAGGAGCCAGCATATAGCACTGTCCAAGGCTGACAGCCCGTCTGAAGAGGATCCTGAGGTACATGTGACAGCTGTGGGTACATGAATGAAAGGCATGATGGTGTTAAGTTAGTATATCTCTGCTTAGCCCAGCTTTGGAGCTAGTATATTTGGAGCCAGTATAGCTACTGGCTTTTGTCCAGAGACAGTCATCCTGCTCTAAACCTGTCCTGGACTGTTCTGGAAAAGGTATGGTTTCTCTCCTCTATTGTGGGAGGCAGATTGCTTCCCATGTGTCTGCATTTAGGGGAGAAACCACGGGTGGGCGTTAGTGCTTCCACACAGTATTGAACTCTGCAACAACCCTTGCTGACTGCCATCTCTCAGCTTCTCCTGCAGTCAGGCTCCCAGCATTTAGGACCATTTCTCCCTTGGGGAAATTTCACATAGGTGAAATGATGTTTTTAGACATGGACCATCCAGTGTTTAGGATGTATTATCCCTGGTGTGATTTTTCTTTTCCAAATGTCTTTTTGTTATTTTGTTAAGGTTAGAAATCCACAGAATAAAATCTGCAGCTCTGAGCATCATATATATGAGAGAGAAATGTCTTAACCATAGACAGGCTTGCTAGAGTTTATTTGTCAGAGTCCTTGTCTTCAGAGCGCATGTGTTTGTATCTGTTATCCTGTAGTAGACCCATGGCTGTCCAGGACTTTGAGGCCATATGGATGATTAGCAGTTGAGCTTTTCTGTTCCATCTAATTCAGGCCTTTCCCAGTATTATTAACGTCAAATGCCCCATATGTGCTGGGTGCAAAGCAAGGGCAGATCCGTGCATTAAGCAATGTATACAACAGGCTGCCAGAAGGTGGGGGCAGGAGTAGCTTTACTCCCATTTTAAACCAAAAAAGAGAGGTGCCTTCAAGGTTTAACTGCTATAGACTGGACAAGACCCTGAATAACCTGACTGAGCTGGATCTGCTTTGAGCAGGGAGCTGGACTTAATGACCTCCAGAAATCTCTTCCAACTTATGTTACTCTATGATAAATTCAGCAGCATTATATTGTAGGGGACTTGGTAGAGACCATGTAGGAAATCTGTAACAGAACCAGTGCATCTGGTAACTGACCCTGCATCCTGCCACCGAGTGAGGCTGCCGCAGGCCCTAACGTAGGCTGAGCTATCCCAGCTCACACAGATAAAAGCAAGAGCGGCATAGCTGGGGAGAGAGAGAACTGGGGAGAGGCATTCCTTTGAGCCACAAGTCAAGTCGTGCCTCATAGCACGGACTGACTTATCTGTGTTTGCCAGCCTTTAATAAGGTGGTGTGTACGCACATTTTAGAGAAAGCTGCTGGATAGCATATAGTGATTAGAAACACTTGAGCAGGCAGGGAGAGATGTAGAATGTTAGAGGTGGCATGGTCAGGTCTATGAAGATACTGTGGCACTGCTGGTCTCCAGGGTAACTGGTTATCCACTTCTCAAAACACTAATTTCTGAACTGCTACTTAAAATTCCTATGCGAGGACCTTGCAGAAAGCATGACCCTAGAACGGGTCTGGTAGTACTCAGCATACTTGCTGGAGCAAGATGCAGTAGCAGAACAAGTGAAAAATCCCAATTTTTATTTTTCTTTACAGGCTTTCTCAGCTTCTCCTCAAACTCCAAAGTGTGTGGGAGTTTGACCATCAGAGCCCAAATCCGTGAGCTGTGGTAGATCTGAGAGAAGTGGTTTCTGAGAGATCTGATGCCTTCAGTGCTTATTTATCCTTCCTTCTTCTTGCCTAGCCAGGGTGTTGTTGCAAGGTGTCTGTGATGTTTCTCAGCAGTGTTTTTGATATTTCCAGTAATGCTTGTGCCTTGTTGCTGGTTTTGTTTGGGAGCGGCTTGCTGGAATACTCTTATCTGAGAAACCTCTCCTGTGGAATATTTGTTCTCTGTGAGGAGTTTGGTTTTTCCTTTTCTTTTAAAAACGAGGTATGCAGCATAAGAGCATGCAGAAAATCCGTATTTTGGCCATGTTCGGTAATATTTACCTGAAATTGGCTGGTCCTGTAAATATTCTTGCCAATAAACTTGAGAGTATCAACGGAGAGAGTGAAGCTCTGTCTTGTGGTATAGTAAGAAACTTTCTCAGCATTGGGGTATAAGGGATCTACTAAAATGTCTAGTTTCTTGTTAGAATACGGGTAGGACAGAAAAGCTAAAATACAGCAACTGGAAATCAGAGGTGGCCATTTTGTCCATTTCCCGCTCTAAATGCAGGGTTAACCTGAGTAAAACTTCCTGATGGCTCTTTGTCTGTCCAGTGGCATGAAGTCCATCCCCTCTCCTGGCAAACTGCTCCACATCTGAACAGGATAAACTAGGTGTGCCTCTCCCTGCGGTGTTTGTAGGGAATCTGGATCTGTTGTTTCATTGCATCTAGGCCTCTGGGGACTGCTGAAAGGCATGAATTCGTTCCAGAATAAACTGAGCATGCATCTGATTTATTTGTGTGCGTGTTTGTGCTTCAAACCCTTGCTTAGTGATTGCCTCATGGTGCTGCCCTCCTCTCTGTGCATTCCCAGAATTTTTGGGTCTGTAAGCAATTGTTCTTTGGGGTACTACATCTCTGTTCCAGTGAGCTGGAGGAAAGTCCTTCTGACCTGGGAATGCGATAAGAGCTGCAGAATATTCTTGGAGACTTACTGAATTGTTTGGTAGGGTGTTCTTACTGCAAAGATACTCAGGTGAAAGTCGTGATGAGACTGAGGTGTATAGCCTTGCTGTGACATGCTGCCAAGTTCACTGCAGACAGTATAATACTGGAAAAATTTACATTTATGTTTCCATTCCTTGCCTGGATTGTTTTTGTAAGCCCTAGTTTTTGCAAGTTTTGTGCTGTGCAAAAGGAGGGAAGGTTAGCACTCTCCTTCCGAAGGCTAGAAGATGCCTTCCTGTCCTACAACATACACACATGGCTAAGGG
This sequence comes from Calonectris borealis, assembly GCF_964195595.1. Taxonomy (NCBI): domain Eukaryota; kingdom Metazoa; phylum Chordata; class Aves; order Procellariiformes; family Procellariidae; genus Calonectris; species Calonectris borealis. The sequence goes on from NC_134314.1 coordinate 114,168,913, forward strand.
ATTGCCATGTTCTTTATGATGTCTCCACCACCCTTCCTTCCACCTGTCCCCTGCATCCCCCTCTTCTGTTCATTAAGCTTAGAGGTAGCCGTCGTACTTCGTTCGCAGTGTGTCCTGGGCCTAAGAAATGAGTCCTAACCGGTAGGCTTACTTACTGATGTGCATTGGATGTTCAAGGCTTTTGGAAGTGGGTGCTGACTTTGTCCTAAGGAGAGCAGGTGGGGAGTAACTTTGACACTGCAACATCAGGAGGCTGATGATCTGGAAGACTGCAGATTTGAGTTGCTATAGATCTGGAGACTGAGTGTCACCTGGTGTGAAGAGTTGGAGTGCAGGCCCCGTGACCCTGGACAAAGGCAGAATGTAATAGAGGGAAGTGAAGCCAGGCTTTCTGCCCTCTGCTAAATGAGATGTAATGCAATGATTTTTGCATTCCAGGGTGTTTCTGTTGTCTTTCAGTTTGCATTAGTGGATATGCAGATTGTTCTGAATCTTATGAAGTCTGAGGAGCCTGAGAAAAACAGGCAGGTGGTTTGATTTGTAGCAGGAAAGAAAAAAGTGGGGAAAACGTTAACTGTTAGAAATCTATTTCCACCCCTCACCTTCAATAAAACTCTTTGGGGTAATATGCAGAAGGTGTAGGTTTGTAAGGAAAGGAATCTACCTTTGCATGCATCCTGGGAACCCTGTGAACTCGACAGCTGAAGTGGATGGAGCCAGGTAGGACCACAGGAACAGTGCTGAACTTTGGGCCAGGAGATGTGTCAGGCCAGATGGGAAGGAAGCTTCGAAAGAGCAGATGGCTCCCTGGCCTTTATATCTCCTGGTGGCCCCCAGTGCACATGTATTTTTGGAGATATATCCCTGAAGCATCCAGAAGAGTCAAGGAGATACTCCCGAGATGAAGGAGAATTGGCTCTGCTTCCTCCCTCAGCTCTGTCTCAGACACCAGCTGGACGTGACCTGTCAGCATCTGGGGAACTTCCAGGCTAGGCCTCTGCCTCTGGCAAAGTGTGTATGTGTTGTGGTTTAACCCTGGCCAGCAACTAAGCCCCACACAGCCGCTCACTCACTTCCCCCGGGTGGGATGGGGGAGAGAATCGGAAGAGTAAAAGTGAGAAAACTCGTGGGTTGAGATAAAGACAGTTTAATAGGGAAAGCAAAAGCCGCACATGCCAGCAAAGCAAAACAAGGAATTCATTCACTACTTCCCATCGACAGGCAGGTGTTCAGCCATTGCCAGGACAGCAGGGCTCCATCACGCGTAACGGTGACTTGGGAAGGCAAACACCAAAACTCCCAATGTGCCCCCCTTCCTTCTTTTTCCCCCAGCTTTACATGCTGAGCATGACGTCATATGGTATGGGAGTATCCCTTTGGTCAGTTGGGGTCAGCTTTCCCGGCTGTGTCCCCTCCCAACTCCTTGTGCACCCCCAGCCTCCTCGCTGGTGGGGTGGGGTGAGAAGAAGAAGAAGCCTTGGCTCTGTGTAAGCACTGCTCAGCAGTAACGAAAACATCCCTGTGTTATCAACACTGTTTCCAGCACAAATCCAAAACAGAGCCCCATACCAGCTACTAGGAAGAAAATTAACTCTATCCCAGCCAAAACCAGCACAATACGGCACATGGATGCTAAAAGCTTACTATTTAAGGGTGTGTGTGGGGGGGGGTGGTGGTGGAGAAGACCCTTCTTTTATAAGCCAGGGCCTTTGATTAAACAGGCAGTGGGTTCTTGCAATGGAGATCAGTTGAGTAGTGCTCTGGCGTCCACACTGGCTGGATTGTTTCCTTGCTGTGGGACGTGCTATTGAAGCATCCTGATGTCTGCGCTTCTGCCATAGGGTGATCATGTGGGTCTTACGTTCCCTTGTTTTCCCACAGGTGTCAAGGAGAGACTCAAAAAACATTGGCCTTGGCACAGCTGCGGACAGCACTGTGGTTGTGGGGGTTTGCAAGCAATGTGATCTCACTCATGACCCCAGATGCCTTTACAGAATCTGGCACCTCCCTGAACTACTGCCCCTTCTCTGCCTGGTTCATCTTGACCCCTCTGTACTTGGCACTGGGGATGTTGCGTTGCAGAGATATCTTGCTGGAAAACATTTCTGCACTTCCTCACAAACATGCCCCAAGTCAAGGTGTGGCTGGTTCCCAGTTCCACGTTTCCTGGTTTGTGTTTGTTGCTGAAGATCCATTGTTGCCTTCTAGCATTGCTTCATGTCACACTCTTCACCATGGGCTTCCAGCCTCACATAAACAGCAGGCCTCCCTGGCACTGTCTATCAGGTGGGCTTGCTCAGCCTGATCCCAGCTGAGGAGGTGCGCTGAGCTTGGTTGAGCCACAGGGCTTACATACCATACCATACCTGGCTGCTTGCGACAGCGAGGAGGGTTGCCTGATTGCCAAGGTGGGCAGGAAAGGAAAGAATGCGATTTCCTGGCCATGCTGTGAATTTTAGAGAAAAGATACATATGTGGGGTTTTGGGAAGGGGGGATGACAGGCTTCCATTCAGTGAGACACTTGGGTGGTGGAGTTCAAAAGAGTGCTCCCTTACCATGCAGCCAGAGGAAGGGTAGGATTGGTGCCCGAGCACTGGGATGAACAGAATTAAGCAGGGATTGAACTAGCAGGTTGGCCAGTGTGTTTTCATGGCTTGGGAAAGAGAGGAAAAGAGGGACTTGCCAGCTGGATTGGAGTATGTGTACCTGCAAGCAAATGTAAAGTGTCTGCAAAGTTTTATAGTACTGGTCTGGTCCTGTAGGTCTCACAGAGAAGCCAAAGAGTAAAGGTTATGAAATACATGTGTGGTTCATACACACCCTTGCCCCTTCTCTTTTTGTCCACTGAAAGTGCAGTACTCCTACATATGCAGCACAGAGCTTGTGGTAGGTACTACTTTGTTCAATGGATTGACAGGTTTTCCAGAGTGTCATAAGGGCAGTGGATAGATTTGGACAACGTTCTTGAAGGGCCTTGTTGTCCTTTGCAGGGTAACTCTTCAGAATTGGAAGTTATTGTTCATACCTGTGCTTTTGATGTCATTTTGCTGGATAATCACTGGCATTGCCTGCCTCTGAGCGCTCAATGTATTATACAGCTGCAATTTAATTTTTCCCTGTTAAAACTCCCACTGAGAGAATTGGTGTGGTTGATGACCAGGGCAGGTATTCAGCTGTGTCAGTCTTCACAGGATGACTTCTCTACAAAATAGGCAAAACCGTAATTACAGCTAAAGCCTCTTATTCTTTCTGTTTAATTGTGTATGGCTGGCAGCGAGGATGTCAATGAAAAAGCAGTGAGGTTCTTTTAAAATTGATATTAATGGGAATAGACACATGGGGAGAGATACATGAGAACTGCTTCCAGCCTAGAAGCAGCAGCTGCAGAAACAAGTGTTACTTGTTTATCAAGACCGTGGTACGCCCAAGAGGAAGAAAATGCATGAGGCTGGGATTCAGCAGTTGGGTCCCAGGTCTCAGCCCTGCTAATGGTTGCCTGAGAGCCCTAGGTAAATCATCTCATTTCTTTCTTCTCGTTCTCTCCATTCGCTTATACTGGGAGCTCCCTGAGCCAAAGATTGTCTCATGAAGTTCAGAGCTAGCCAACCACCCTCATCTTATGGGCCATGATCCCAAATGCCCACATGGCCTGGGACTCCTCTCTGATCCTGAGACCAAGTGTTGGTTTACTTCTGCTTGTTTTTTTCCTTCCAGAATCTGTAATCTCTAATCTCAACTGTTTGGCGACTGAATGACTCCTAGAGTGGCAGAACACTTTCACCACTTGAAGTCCAACAGCTTTACAACAGAGGATGGCTTGTTGTGGGGACTGGTTGGGTTGTTGTTCTCTTGAGCGGGTTTTGGAGAAAGCGGCTTTCCTGTGGGGTCAGGGTCAGAGAGGACTGTGGAGGCAATTATTCTATCTTCAGTGGGATCGCCCCCGCTTGCCACAGGCTTCAACTCGTCTCACCCCAGCAGTGAGTCACACGTTGTGACTGAGCTTGTTAGGCCCAGGCAGGAAAGGGAGAACAGCAAGGGAACAGAGCTGGAGGCATCTCCAGACCCTGCCTGACCCCCAGGCTGGAGTCAGGAGAGGAGGAGAACAGGGCCACCTTAGAGGTCCCTCGCGTTTCCTTCTTCCCACGGCCACTCTCTCAGCCTCCTCTGTTCTGTGGATTCCCTGCAAACCCCAGCTTCTGCCTCGTGCAAAGGGATGTGCTTCCCCTGGTACCACTTCTCTCATGGTGAGAACCCTCTGTGCTCTTTCTTCCCCGTAGCCTCTGCTAAGGGATGTCCAATTACACAGACACTGTGTCTTAAGGACAGCCCCTTGGCTTAATTCACTGATCATCCACATTGTTCCACCTGCCCTTGACATGATGTTCCCTCACCCATGTTGGCTATGGAAGCCCTCTTAGAAGGGCCCCAGTGTTGCTCACGATGAAGCAGATGGGATTTCTAAGCAGCCTGAATTGTCTCTTAATGGACTTGTAGAAGCAGATATTGGAGCCCCTGGGTTTGAGGCAGCTGAGGTACTGTGTAGATGTTCTCTGTATCTTTTCTGCTATTATCTGTATCATGGTACATGATACAGATGTCTGCAAGCTTCTTTTTTCCTCCTACAGCAGCCTGCAAACTAACATTCATAACAGAAAAAGTGAGGCTGTTTTAGTTTCTCCTGTGATTCTGGAAACTAGGGCCCTAGCACGTGCCTTCACCTGGCAGTGGGGAGAGGATGTCCTGTTTTTGACCTAAGTTAGAACCACCCATTTTCCTTGTTCAAGTTCCATGTATATACACCCCTTGTATAAGCAAAGGGGTGAATTACATCCAAAATGGAGACTGCTGGGGTGACCTTGAAATATGGGAACCTTTTACAGTCTAAATCCTTTGGGGTGGGGGTGATGTTATTAAGGTGGACATTGTTAATTATGTGTGAAGGTGGATTACTGCATGGCATGCAATGAGTCATTAATGTTAATCAATCAGGAGTACAAGGAATATGCCTTTTTCTTTATTAACAATGACCTCCTGGAGGGACTTTCCCCCTATGGTTGAAAGCAAATATGCTGAGGGAAGAAAGAAAGAAATAATAATGGGAGGTATAATAATAAATGAGAGGTATTAAGGCATGTTTTCGATCTCCCCCTCCTGATTCCGGGCTTTGATTCAAATCTCATTCAATGTATTCAGCTATGTTGTGTGTTCTTGAGCAATAACCTTGCTTGTGCTGGTTTTGCAACTAGAAGTTCAATTAATAGCCTTATTGACAGCTCCCCAAATTCAGAGTTTAATTCTCCAGGAAAGATCTGAAGAAAGATCTTCAAGAAAGATGCAGAAAGATCATACAGGACTGGTCTTCACCCAGTGCAAGCTGACTTCAGTCCAGTGAACTCCAAATGATTTGTGGTATTTGGGCACTTAGGCACGGAACTCCTTGCTTGTGTCTGCAGATGCTGTACCAGCCTAGGAGAAGGAAGCAGCTGTTACCACTCAGGGCTTCAAATTACTGTACAACATGAACAGTGAGATCCAGGCAGAGAGACACAGTGGCAAGCAGCAGAAAGACAGGGCTCTAATGCACTATCTTCCTGTCCACTGCTTTATTTTTTTTTCTCATCAAAACAAAGTTTTATCCTGGAATTTGAAGGAAAAAGAGAAGGTGGCTTTGGGAGTAGTTTAGATGAATACTTTTGGAGGAGAATTGAATTTTGTCTTGGGAAGCCAACAAAGGGTTCAGGACACATGTCCTCATCTTTGAAAGTTAGAGATAGCCACGCCGTTAGTCCTGCTTCTGGTGTTTGCATCAAGAAAGCATTACCCCACCTGACTGAGTGACATTATTTGGTTGCCTCTGTGTTTTCAAGCCCAGAATTGGAGTGCTGGACTGTAAACACTCCAGGCTTCTTGCTTTGTACAGACTCAGCACAGTGGGACTGTGCTTGCTTTGTTCAGCACAGTGGGACTTCTAGGTAGATAATGCTGCTTGATGCTGAAGTGGCCGTGGCATACTTGTAATGACTGCCTTAAGGCATGCTCAGTTGCTCTCTGTTTTCGTAGTGAAGTGCGGCCACTGTAAATAAGGCCTTTTTGTAATCGAGTGATTCTCTACTAGGTAAAAAACTGTTCAGCTGGAGTCCTGAAGTTTAACGGCCAGTATCTAAATGCCCAGTTGAATACTTTGACCTGACACGAAATGATTCAGAATAACTGGAAAGAAAATATCAAGTGTCAGTGTGGTTAATTAATTCCACATCCAGCTGCCTAACTTCTCTTTATTCTGTCCCCGTTGATTTTAGAGGTCCCTGGCATTTGAAAAGAGGAAGGGTTGAACACATAATGTCAGTGCATTCTCCAAATGAGACTGCTTGCTTGATCGGGAAGTAACTGTTCAAACATCTGAGTGGCAATTTAGATTTTAGATCTCTCAAGAATATAGGCTCATGCATCATTTTTATTCCCCTTGCTGCTCTCAGTTTTTCAGGTAGGTTTTTTTTTATTGGATAGAGGGGGGTGTGTGTGTTCGTATGTGCATGGTTTTATTAGTTTATTCTCAGTCTTGTAAGAAACATCTTTTGCCTAATAAATATCTCTGAGTACTACATGTTGCTGCTGGGCTGGTGCAGTGAGGTATCATCATAGCCTTGCTAACCCTTATGGATTTGGTTTCCTCTCAGAAATCTCACAATAATTTGCAGATTTTTTTTCAAGTTCCAGCCCCTAGACTCACCTGAACATATGCAAACCTTGTTATTCATTATACTACGTTTGGTTTTGGCTGCCAGCTTGGAAAACTGGGAAATCTAACCCTGATTTATGATTGACGTATTTAAAAAAGGAATCAAAAAGCAGATAAAAAAAGCATTTAGTTTGTATTGTTTTTGAGATATTTCAAAGGTAATTTCCTAGCTTTAAGAAGCATGATTACTCATTTCTCAACATCTGAGGTTTGCCATCTTGTTGCTTAGTGACGGCAAAAACTGTTGTCCCTCTTGCAGGTCCTCGTTTCTGTCCTGAGTGCCGTGCAGAGATTAGAGCTTTGCAGGCTGGCTTTCCAACCCTGCAGGAACCAGCGCGGGGCTGTGCTAAATGTAATTATATTTAGAAAAATGCAAATAGCAGGCCTGGAGTGGAGGTGCTTAGGTGAAGTGCAAGGGATTGCAATAATGGCGATTTTTCTGGGAAGTACCCCCAAACTCTGAAACTGTGCCCAGAGAATAGCTCTGCGTACATGTTAGGAATCACCAAAGCTGAGAACAGATGACAAAATCTCCTACACTTAAATATATTCTTTTCCAAAAGAACACATGCCCCCGTGTTTATTTTCATACTATGAAAGCAAACTTGGGAACATCGCCCATAGCAGCACTACCTATTGATGTGTGCCATCATACTTTCATCTGCCATTTCTATTGTCCTTGTCTTTATGAGCTTGATCCTACAAATCTTACCGTTGAATTAAACTGGGGATTTTATCTTTCAGTCCCACTGAGACAGAGCTGCCCATATAACTATCTAACTGGAAAATGGTCTGGCTGACTGTATTTCACAGGATTCTCTGTGCCCGTACAGATAGCAAGAGTCTTTGGCTGGAGGCTAAAGGACATTTATTTGAAGGATTTTCTGCAAATATGAACATATTCTAAAAGCTAGACTTGTAAAAGCAAAGCTTTCATGTTTGAGAAATACATTTTTTGAGTAGTAGAGAATGAAGAAAATGTTACCTAATTTATTACTGAATGCTTGTGAAAGACTTAACACTCATAAAACCAGCAGCACGCCAGAGACAATGGAGGGGATCCTGCAGCGGGTCTCTGCACGTTTCCTTGCAAAGCTATGCCAAAACTCCTTAATCCTGATCTTAATTATTTCAGTGGAAGGCATTTGCTGAACAAAGAACTGTGACTGTGTCAAGTCTGTGCACTGAGGTTTGTGAGGAGGCCAAAATATCCAACGAGGGTGGAACTGGGGTCCACCAACACCATAGCATTGTGGCTGAGCTCTTAGGATTTTAAGTGAAAGGCCTGATCCATGCAGTTCTTTCTACAGGAGTTGGGCACTTGACCCTCCAGTAAATTACAATGAAACTAAAGCTTCCTTGTCCTTGCCCTGCTGTCATGTTCATGAACGCCTAATATTCACACAATTTAATTCTTCCTGCTTAAATGAATCTTTGTAAGCTAGACAGCCAGTGTGTTCCATCCCTTATTTACAGAAGTATGTGTTAACACAGATTGGTGGGAAAAGGTTGTGCAAGTTTTTCTTTGTGAACAGCTTTCACAGGTAAGTGCTGGCCTCCTAGGTGCTGAGACCCATACTTTGCTATTCCCTGCACCCTTCTAAGTTTCTTCTTTAAGCTTTGTGCTGGTGGCATTTTACAGCTCTGTGTCATCAGCTGCATTGTGTGCTGTGATTTGGCTTTCTGTCTCCCTGCTTGGATGACTGAAACTTTTGAACTGGAGCGAACCGACTGCCTGCCACTGGATATGAAGCAGTCTTGCTCACTCACAAATAACCATATTCTTGTTTGAGTAAAAGTACTGCTCTGAAAGTGAGTCTTTGCTTGTGTGCTTGAGCTTACTGAAATTTGAAGGATGGCTAGCTATAAATGTGGGATGCAGCATGGCCTGAGGATTAACTGTGGGGATTTTCTATGTATTAGTTTATTAATGATAATAGATGCGGTACTCTTATTTATGTATAACAATATGTATTCTTCTGTAAGGCCCTTTGATATTTTGGAGTGGGCTGGTCTTTTTGCTGAATGTACATGTGTAGAGCAACGCGTGAACAGCTGGCTGTGTGAATTTTGGGGTTATTCACAATTTCACGTCCCTCTTGAGGGAAAAATCTCAGCGGCCAAGTATCCCAGTTTGTCTGGTATGGGTGACTGTCTGGTTTTGTTTGCAAGCTACCTTGACTTCCTAAGGATTTCTCTCTTGCACTTGTTAAACATAATAAATGTCCCTGCCCCGTCCCAATGCTTCAAATCCAACAAGCACAATGTAGAAAAGAGCTTAAGTCCTTTCTAATGAGAAGCAGCCAGGAATCATGCTGGCAAGTCAACCCGTTGAGAACGGGCTGTTCTCTGCACTCAGATATTTCATACACCAGAGTTTTGCTTCCCCATCCCACTCAGATGTTTCATAGACCAGAGTTTTGCTTCCCCATCCCAAAAAAAACCTTACCCATGCAGAATTTGCTGCTCTGAAATGCTGAGCAGGCACAAACCATAACCACTTCAAAACCTAGCACACAAGTTGTACATATATGGGGATTGTGAATACATCCAGGCTGTGCACCATTGGTTTGTCTTCCAACAAGAAATTTATGCAATTACTTGACAGCACAACAATTGTCTCTTAAAAAAAAAACAACAAGAACCAGTTGTGACTGTTGTGTCTGTCTGTGCCGTGCCATGCAATACAAAGCAGTCTGGCATCTGGCTGCCAGCTGGCTTGGCTCTGCTGGGAACATAGCGGAGGAGCTCCCTTCAACCGACAAAAACTTGAGGTTCTGGATGGCCCTTTAATTGTGGGTTCTTGCAAGCATTAGGGATTTGTAGTCTTGTTCCCCACAAAGGGCCTTCATCATAAATATGTATATGTATAGTTAAGGGGTGATATCATGCTTAGTGAACACCCAAATTTGTGCTTATGTCCTAAAGCCCTTGGACTTAGCAGTAGTGAAGTTATGGCTACGAGCTGTTGTCAAGGGAGAGCAGGAGTGATTCAGTTTATAGAGAGGACGAAGAGGTGGCTAGTGAACCACCTTCTCAAACTCTGCACAGACACCATGCTACTGTAGAGGAAAGTCTTTCCCCTCTGGGCTTCCTGGGACCTGTGAAGCCTCAGAGCATGAGCTCTAGTCTTTGCAGGCTTCTCCACTACACTTTGTTTCTCTGCTGTGTGCAGACTGTGGCCCAAACTTGAAGAAATACTCCTTCTTTATGGCCTGGCTTTTCTTCTCTGCTAAGCAAACTTCTGTTGAAACATCTGACCATTTCATTCCAACTTTAGAGCTTGCTGCTGGAAGAGACAGGAATGGACAGTACCCCAGCAGGCTGCTGTAGGGCCAGTTTCAGCACAGCACACAAACATACGCTTAATTTTAGGGTTATTTTTAGCCGTGTGAAGTCACTGGTATTCTTCAGAAGTGAAGCTTAAACATGCGCTTTGTGCTTCTGATTGGATTGGAGACTGAGGACAGAACTCATTTTCTTGTCAGCCCTGAACCAAACAATTCCTGGGGAAGAAAAAAACATCTAGTAAGAACTAATGAATACAAATCTTAAGCAGTAAAGCTATTTCTCCTGCGGGCTGAGGCAAACAAATATATAGGAGGAAGAATACAGAAGAAAAGGGAATGGCCGAATTGTTCTTAGTAAATGCAAGCTAATGCAGCAGTCAAAGGCACCAGACTGCATAAAATCTCTGGCAATCATTTTTAATATATGCTATTGCTGTGCCAGCATTTATATTTCTCAGAGTAAAAAAGGATGTTGGTGTAGGGGTTTTTTTTGCTAACATCCCAAGTGCACCAGTACTTCACTTAAATCAGCATTCACTATCAATACCATGGCTTCATTGCTTCAGTTGCACAATCTGATCATAACTGATTGCTTGCAGTTATTTGAAATGCAGCTTTTCTGTTGGCAATTACTTTATTTACTGCTTGCCTGTAAAACAATAATGCCTTCCCTTGTGGGCACAAAGGCAGATTAACATCAGTAATTACTAAAGCAGATGTTTGTATGTGAATGCCCATTTCTCTTAGAGGCAGATTATCTTCTGCGTTGGCGTAAGGGAAAGGGATTCAAAGCGGACGATGCTGTCATCCCACAAGTGATGTGAGCAGCATGGGAGAGCTGGTAGCTCCCCTCACCTCACCTCCAACTCATAGGAATCGCTCTCTGGAGGCTGATAATCGTTGACCTTATTGGGATCAGTCCTGAGAGTTGTTGGCATTTAATTCCTAAAAGTGACTGCCAGTGACTGAACAGGGCTCAGTGCCCCTTGCACTTGCTTCCTGTTGGTTGTTTTTTTTTTTCCGTTCCCAAGAAATCTAGGGCTGTGCATTCAGGAGAGCTCAACAGCTAGATTGAGGGCCTATGTTTCCCAATAGCTCTGTTCCCACTGAATTGCCTGAAAGGTGCACTCAGCACTAAGTGCTAAGCTTTTTTAAAGTAGACAGTCATTAGGTCCTTCCAGGCTACTGTGAAGAGCAAAGGAAGCATGGTTGTGTCTCGGAGGGACTGGAGGGAGAGTCTTTACTAATCCGGTTGTACTGCCAGGACTGAAATACGTTCAGAGCAGCCCTTTGGTGCTTTTGAAGCCTGTCCTGGCACATAGTGTTTTTCAGCTGAAGAGTCGCCTTGCAGTCTATCCAGAAAAGGCACCCCTGGCTGCTTGTGGTAAGAGCTTGCCAGCATGTGAAGGCGTGTGTACATGCAGAAGAGATGTAGCCATGGTCCTGGTTCCCTGGGGACTTTCAAATCAGCTGCCTAGATTTCAGAGACACCCCTTTTGAAGCTGGGAGCAAAGATAGGGCCCTGATTTTCCTTGTGTGGATAAATCGTGGCATTGCCTCCATTCCTCTCCTGAAAAAAAAAGTCTCTGCATGCCAGAGCAGGGAGTGGACCGAAGTGGCCATGGGTCTCGAAGGAAGGCAGAGGCTCCCTACTTCTCCCACCATCACTGAATATAAGCTGGTATGGGATGGGTTCATTTCCATAACCAGAGGGCACTCTTCAGCAGCAGTGAAACGGCTTTGCCTTTGGTATTGAATCACTCTCAGCCCCGTCTCATAAACTGCTGACTGTCTTTCTCAAGAGGCTTTCAGCCTTCAAAAGCGATCCTTTTACGAAACGCCTCCCTTCCATCACCTTGTGTTAGTTACGCAGCGCAGTGGGAGGAGAAGGGGGAACCATGTCAGCACCCCACCCTTTGCTGCTCTAGATTCACGTAGCGGGATGCAAAGCACTGACCCCAGCATAGATTTGGCCTGCTGTCCCTCGGTTGAGAGAAATTGAAATCAGATGTTTGGTGTTCAATCACGCTTTTCCCATTGTTCCTGTCTCTATCACAGTAATTACTCTCTCGAGGGTCATTCAGAGTTCAGCTCGGTGGAGAAACTTATTCTTGATTAAAGGACTAGCTGCTTTTTCAAACATCCTTGTCTAATTGTATTTTGAAAGACATGTCACAGTACTCCAGAGCTTTTCAGTTAGCCACTGAGTAGAGACATCTATAATTGTTCCTCTGGATGTTAAAAGAGAGATGAGGGATGTCAACAGCAAGGGCAAGGAACGTAGCAGTTACCTGGAGAAACGAGCATGCCTGGCAACATAAAAAGCTCACTAGTCCTGAGTGAAACTGAAACAGACAAAAAGGTAGATGAAAATATATTGGATATTGTGCAAATGCTGTTGAACCAACCGTGTAAGAAGACACTAAAACTATTTTTCTGGCTATACTGATAGCACACAGTATTACAAACTTTTGTAACGTTATCATGAGTCTCTTGCTGTTTGGTATATTCCTTAAATTACCGGCTTTGGTCATCTGGTTATTTGAGATTTTCTGTTTTATTTATATTAAAAAAAAGCACCTCTGATAGAGAAAAATGGTTGCGCCCTTCAAAAACAAAAGGACAAAATGCATTTTATTTCATTGGTTGTAGAGCATCATTTTTTTCCAAGCTTTTTTTTCTCAAAATTGCTTTGGTTCAAGTCCTGATTTTGTGAGGTTTGGACTGGCAATAGTGAACAAATGCAGCTTGCTTCTGTTTTCATTGTGGGTGTGCAGGGTCCGTCTGGCACTGCCCAAGCTGAAGAACCCGGAATTCTGAAGGGCAAATTTCCCTTTGCAGCCATTCTGCACAGCAGAGCAAGGCACGAACTGTGTCAAAGAGGGACTCTGTCAGCCACCCGTTTGCAGAATAAATATTGGTGCATCTGTTAGGAAAGACAAAGACAAATCTTGGCACCAAAGAAACTCCAGGGATTGACACTGCTGAGCATAGACCAGCTCTGCTTTCTGCAGTTATATGTGTTCAACTGAGTGAAGTGTTGATGACCAAGGAAGAGGACAACATGACATTGACCAACATGCAACTCCTTTCAGACACTTAAAAAAGCTGTGAGGCATCCACCAGGTCTCTAGATATGTCTCTGTTTTCTGTGGGAGGAAGCAGGAATGCAGAAGGACCAGGAGAGAGAACAGGGAATTTTGATATTGATGCATGAGGACCATCAGTGCTCAAGAACCCTAGCTTCTGACTAAATCACTTTGCAGAAAGGGGCCAAGCTGACTTCTGAGCTGCAAATCCAGCACTCCTTTGCTTGGGTGAACTTGTACCTGGGGAAGAAACTCTGAGTGGGGATCATCAGTCACCTTAAGTATCACGATGATATAATGTCAAAGTGCCCAGTGCACTTTTTGGGGGGAGAAAGCAGGGTGTGCCAGACTTAACACTGCTGCTGCTACTGGCAATGGGATGGCTTTCCCTTCCCAGGCAGTGCTTGTGGCCAGAGAGCTGCAGTCTTTGAGACCTCTCCCCCTCTGTCAAACTGAATGTAAACTTTGCCTCTAGGTTCAAAAATTGGTGGTGTGAGTGGGAGGGCAGACAGCGTTTCTGGAAAGCCTGTCTGCAGTGTGCGGGAAGGGGTAGGGAATTATTCCTTGGAAAACATTCCTTTGCCTCAGCTGCAGGATCAGGAGGAAACTTTTGGTTGAAACTCCATAGAGACGCTTCCCACCTGTGAGGAGCCAGTACATAGGGCACTTCCCAGGGAGAGCAGAAACTCAGGCTGAAGGCTCTGCTTCATAAAACTCAAGACAGAAACATTTCCACATCTGTGCCCAGGCTGTCGCCTCTCTGGGGGCAAGATTGTCCCTGTTTTGGAGAGGATGGTCCCTCTCTGTGTTGAGCCTCTTCCATACTGTGTGAATGATTATCTGCCTAAGGAGGGAGATGAACCTTTTCCTCCCAAAAGGTGTTACCACGCCTCACATTACTGAAGCAAGTCTCCTCTGCTTCCTCAGTCTCTTCTGCTGGAGTGGCTTTGTGGCATCAATTATTCATTGGGCCAGTGACAGACTGGCACATGAGAAGAAACTGAAATCCTGGGTTTCTGAGGCAGAACAGCACCGGCTCTATGGGCGTGCTGTGGCGTCGAAGCAGAAGTGAGAGGGAACGGAGCTGTGTCATCCTGTACCTCGCACGATGTCCGCTTGCAGAAAAAACCATGAGATCACCAAGACTGTAGGAAGAGCTGACTTACTGCCTGCCGCTGTGAGTTTAAGCCACACTGGATACCTTAACTTCAATGAGGTGACCCAAGCAGAGCTAAGACTTTGCTTGCTTGTTTGCCTGCAAGGTCAAAGCTCCCTGAATCCCAAAGGCACTGGTTTTCCCTCTCACGATGCTTCCCTCGTGTGGTAGTGTGAGGCAGAGATCCCTGCATGTGCTGTGTGAGGCTGGTGAGCTTCTCCAGCAGCTGGGAGCTGGGGCACTGCTCGATGGAGGCCTGAGCTGGCAGGGTCAGCACAGGGCGGTGGGAAGAGACCTGGCAGGTACGTTGGAGGTGCAGCGATTGCAGGCCAGAGCTGGCTGTTCCTGTTAGCAGCAGTCACTGACAGTGCGAAAGAGAGCCTTCGCCTCTAAAGACACTAGGCGAGCTCTAATCTTGAGTTTTAAACTGATCCAGTCTGGATCCAAGGCCAATTAGGGAAAAGATAAATGGAGACAGACTCCTGCAGCCACTAGCAGCTCTGGCTCATGTCCCAATACCCATGTCCTAGTCCTGTCTCCAGTGCTTTCAGTGGTCCTCATGCCTTTCTCTAGCTGTAAAAACTACCTCAACGCCCTGTTGTTGTTGAATTAGTTGCACAGCTTGTTGTCAACCGCAGGGATTTTTCCAGTGATAACTCTCATGCTGGATATTGCTAGCATGCAGGCAGCCTTTCCAGTCAGCACACAAGCCCTTTCCTTTTCATTATAAGGCATGCTGCAGATACTCTGGCGCAAAACGTCGCCCTCTCTTAACCTAACAAATCCACAAGGCCTTAAATCTCACTGGAGCTAGCTCCCTCATGCTATATTAGGTCCTGTCTTTCCAAACTTAGGATTCCTGATGAGATGGGGGAGATAGGCTTGTGGTTACGAGAGGAGACTGGAAGTTAAGCGATCTGTCTGGGAAGCCACCCCTGCCGCAGATGCCCCTCTGACCTTCAGCGGAGCAATTAGTGTAGATGAGGTAACACCAGTGCTGGGGAGGTTGATGCAGGAAATGACACATGGTGTTTTGTGCTGGGAGCCACATTTGTAGCTTAAAATGCTCTGTGGTTTTTATTTTCCCTTCGCAGTAGAGGGAAATAAGTGTTAGAATAACCCACAAGGCGGCAGAGCCTGGAAAGTCTCCAGCTTCCCAGATCTGTGCAGGAAAACATCCTCCTCCACCCGTACCCCTGTGGAGGGCGTAGGCAGCGTAATGCCAGTGCCATGTCCTCACCTACCTGGGGTCCCCTTCCTGAGGGCCAGGGGACACAGGTCTCCAGCTTCCCAGACCCATGTGGGAAAACATCCTCCTCCACCCGTACCCCTGTGGAGGGTGTAGGCAGCGTAATGCCAGTGCCACGTCCTCACCTACCTGGGGTCCCCTCCCTGAGGGCCAGGGGACACAGGTGTATCTCCACAAGCAAGATGGCTTTAGGGCATAGGCCTTTCGCCAGTGCAGAGAGATTTCAGGGGTTACTGAAACCCTCTCCTCCTCACAGCGCTGGGCTTTCTGAAAAGAAAAGAGCAGCACCAAGAGGGACTTGGGAGGTGAGCTTCTGGTCAGGCATCTTGCCTGACTGTAAAGCCTGTCCCAGGGCACCCCGAGTCCCGCCACAGGGAAGCCTTGCGTCAGGCAGCCTAGCCTGGCACCCGGGCTGCTCCTCAGGCAGCCCAACCAACAGACAGGTTGGTCTGGGGCCTAAGGCTGACGCTGCCCATCGCTATAGCACAGTCCTGCCGAGAGGGGCGCGCACGGCAGCGCTGCCGCGGCGGGAGGGCTCCCTGCCGGAGGGAGGGAGAGGGCGGGACGGGGCGGTGTTTTGGGCCGAGGCCGCGGCCCGCCCCGCCCCGCCGGCCTTAAAATGGCGGCGGCTGCAGCGGGGGCGGCAGAGTGCGCAGCCATGGCTGGAGCTAGGGTTTGCCTGCAGCTGCTGGCCGCGGCCCTGCTGTTCGCTGGCGCTGTGCTGGGCGGCGAGGACCGCCCGCGGCTCGTGGGGGGCCCGGTGGATATCGACAACCCCACCAACGACGAGGGCCTGCAGCGGGCCCTGCAGTTCGCCATGGAAGAGTACAACAAGGCCAGCAACGACGTTTACTCCAGCCGGGTGGTGCGGATCATCAGCGCTAAGAGGCAGGTGGGTGCCGGGGCGGTCCGGCCCCTCGCCGGGACGGGCTTGTAAAGGGCGGCAGCCGGGTGGGCTCCGCGCCGGGAGGGGGGGCGTTAGGGTCGGCTGAAATGAGACCTGTGGGATTTCCTTGGAGAAGGAGCAGGCCTCAAGCTTGAGGCGTTGTTCAAGCTGTTTTTTTCCACAGAAGTTGAATAAAAGTCTTTTTTATAGCTTAGGTCTTGTCAATCTGAATGCCCTTGAGTGCTGTGTGTTACTGAAGAAGCTAGTAACTTCCTTACGCTGCTGCTGGATTAACACATGTCTCTGTTTACTGACTGAGGAAGCTGCACTGTGAGACTTGTTTACTTGGATTTTTTTTTCCTGTTTTTGAAAGGGTGCCAAGTGCCTCTTCTGTGAAGGGTGCTACACACAATCCCCTCTGTACTTTTGGAGTCTGGTTTCCATCATGTAACCAGAAAACTGTCTGCCTTTCTGCTAGGCTTCTCTCATCAGAGAGCCCTTCTGTATGTGCTGCAAATAAAGCTGCTTCTGCCCACTTGTCTTGTTGCAGATTGTGTCTGGAATCAAGTACATAATGAAAGTTGAGATTGGCCGGACAACGTGCCCGAAGCCAGCAACTGATCTCCAGAGCTGCGCTTTCCATGATGCGCCGCAGATGGCTAAGGTAGGCTCCAGAGCGCAGCGTGCTGGCCCCTGGATTTCCAACCCCTTCCCTCTGGCTGGCTTAGTACAGAGAGGTATGAGTAGTGTCTCCTGTCTGCCCCAGCCAAGATCAGAGACCTCATGCCTTTACACTTAACAAGATACTGCCCTTGAAGAACTTGTTTTGCCAGATGATGGTGACAGAGAAGGCAGGGCCTTTTCGCCTGTTTTGTAAGTGGGGATCTGAGGCTGTAGTGCATGGAGGACTGCGTGTGCCTCAGACCTCTTAAAAAGTGCTTGTGGTCTGGATCACAAGGATATGTGGAGGAAACTCTGCCAAGCCTATAGGTGTCCTGGCTCTCAGTCCAGTGTCCTGATTCCCCATACCATTCTCGGCTCCTCTTGTCCCATGGTGATGTAAACATGCTTGACTTGACAGGCTTTTCTGGGGGATTTACAGTACTATGAATAGTGCTTTGGGCTAGGCATTGATCACAAGAGGCAGATTACTCCTGTTCTCTGTGCCCACCAAGCTGTTATTCATTGCTATTTGTCTAATAGCAATGCTCTTTAAGGAGTACTCTAGCTTTTCAGCTGAGAGCACCAAATACGACTGCCTTGATCTGGCCTGAGTCTAGTTCTTCCATAGTACCTCATTACTTCTGTTAATCGCAGTAATAGGCTTAGCTTCTCTGTGTACATGCCGTTTCTGCCTACCTATGTGAGAAGTGTAACTGCACACAAGTGATCTATTAAGCACCTAGCTAGAAGCTTGTGTGTACCATTATGACAGCTGCGATGATTTGACACATCCACATACACATTAGCTGTACAGGTGTGCTTACCTGTGCCTGAGAGCTTATGTTGGAGTATTACCCATGCTGAAAGCTTTCCTGTGTGTGAACGGGTAAAGGAGGTAACCTGATTTTCAGAAGTGCTGACTGCTCAGCTTCTCTGTTAGTGTTTATTTGAGAGAAATGATTCATCCTGAGCAGGTACTAACAAGAGAGGTGTTCCAGAGTACTTGTCAGGAGAGTGCAAATCTAGAGAGCCACAGAAGTGGCGTACTTTCTGGATCATGTGGGGTAGTAAATCAGTGTAGAACAATGGTCAATGATACTATTTTATGCTCTTAATCTGATAACTGCTTTTTTCTTTCTCTCCTTAGCGCACCATTTGCACCTTTGTAGTGTACACTGTTCCTTGGCTAAACCAAACGAAACTACTGGAGAGTAGCTGCAAATAAGCCTACCTTGGTTCCAGCAGAGACCAGCAACCAGTTGCTCAGATTTAAAAGGAAAAAAAAGCAATAACACAAATTGAGATGGGCTTTATCAATACCTGTTAACTCAACTACTTATGTATGCTTGTGCTATGCAAGTTAAACTATAACTTTCCTTCTAAACACAGTATGATCTCAACTTTTTCTTCTTCTTTGTAATTACATTTTAGAGCAGCTGTTCTGGTCTTCCTACAGCTTTCCCAATAAAGTAACTCCAACATCAGAATTCTGATTTAAAAAAATTGGTATTCCTGATAAGTGACTACTGTAAACATAGGAACTTAATTAATAATTGCTGTGATATGTGGTTTTGCTTGAGATTCTGCTGTCTTGGAGGCAGGGTTTGCTTTGATTTGTGGCCTAGTCTATCATGCCCAAAGAATGGGATGAGAAAGAATGTGGGTCCTGATCACAGGGGAGATAAACCATGCTTCCTTGTCCCTTAACCTGGCCTCTGGTTTTGAGTGAGAGAGGGAGGTCCTTAGCTGTTTTCACTGAAGAAACACTCTGCTTTTGGAGACACTGCAGTATGCAACACTTGATCTTGGGAAGGATTAGCCAAAGCTTGTACTAAGGCTGTGATTGTTTCAGGTCCTGGCTGCTCTGTTGTTCTGTTGCAACGCTGCATGTGTTTATGCAGCTGTGCTGTGTGAGAATTAACCATGCTAGTGTCTTCCTGCACTGCCTTTGAGGTGTTCTAGGAACCCTTGCTTCTTACGGCATCTGGTTTTTGCAGGTTGTATCCCTAGCCTTTTCTGAGCTAGAAGCTCTGAGTGGAAAGCCCCAGGGTTTTCCTTCCAGTCCGAGCAGCAGCATGGCTCACTTCATTTATAACCTGAACTATGGCTGGTGGAGCTGGAGGAGCAGCTGCTTTGGCATGTGTGCCCGACCTGTGACAGCTTCTGTTCACACAGAGATGGGCGCAGAAATGCCTGGAGCGGAGCAGCGACAAGCCTGTGTCGGGGGAGACTGAACTGTACGCTGGCTGTGCGTTAACGGGGGGGAGTTTGAATGATGTCTGATCTGGGCAAATACCTTTAAATCAGCAGGCAGAGAGGATCAGCACCCAAGAATGCTTAAGAGAACTGGCTGAGGTGTTTCTTATTAAACTGTGATGAGTTTGTATTGCAGGGAAATTGGGGATACTGTGCCTGCATGGGAAAGGACACATGACCCTGATACCCATCACCTATTTAGCTTGAGGATAGCCTACTGCAAAAACAATGGGAAAGTTAGTAATTGGTGTTAAGTGGATAACTGATAAGAAAGAAAGAAATGTTGTTGTCAGCCAGTGTAGTTCTATAGCAAGTGGGTATTATCCACAAAACCTGGCTTTGTTCTGTGAGCAAACCCTCTAAATCCAAGTGCACATACAAGCCTGGTGGGGTCTTTCACTCAGCCAAGCGCATTGCTGCTAGTTTCAGTAAGTATGGCGCCATGTTTGGGGTTGGTGTGAGTGTCGCAGGGAAAGACAGCTCCAGATCTAGGAAAAAAAATGTAGCTTTTCAATGTCTTGTGATGTGATGTCCCAGAATCCAAGCAAAAAAGACAAGGAAGCTTCCTTGAGCAGAAGGCAAGGAGCTTGGGATCGTGAATAGGAGGGGTCTTTTGGTTTTTACTCCTGGGGGAAGACTGGAAGAAAGGAGCAGGATTCCCCTTAAAGAAATTTCATCTTCAGGTAACAGGGAAAGGTGCCAGGTCAAGGGAAGGAGTCTTGGGAGTGGGTGAAGGTGCTGAGGTGAACAACGGGGATGCTTCTTGTTTTGCATAGTTCTAATAGTGCATTTCTTGCTATCTTGTGTCTTTGCTTTTCTGTGTTTTGAAGTATACATATTCCTTTTGGTGTAAATCTTACCCAGGGATAAAGTGAGTCCAGTGTCCTGTCATGCCCTATGTTAATCCTCAAGCCCAGGAGTCCTGTGTCCAGGTCTGGTGGTCCTGTTTTGAAAGGAAGGTGGGAGTGGTGCAGAGAAGAGCTGCAGAAGTGATCTGGTGGCTGGAGAAAGCAGCCTGAGATGAGAAGTGTAGGGATGCTGTTGTTATTTGCCTAAAAAATGATATCTCGATGAGAGCTGACACAGCCACATCTTTGGGCATCTGGGGCTCAGATTTAATGAAGGAGAGCAAAACCAGAGAGTGACCAGAAAGCAAGCTTGTAGTGGGAGATTCACCTCCTGAGGAGTGCGTCTCCTGTGGGTTGCTCTTTCTCCCAAGGGAAATCTTCCCATCATTGCTGGGGTTTGATGAGCTTGCGGTGAGCACAAGGCCAGATTTTGATTCACATTGTCAGGGGGATGAGCTGGTTGCCTGACACCAAGGATCTCCATCGTGGATGTCCTCTGATCTGATAGGAATTATTCCCACCATCATTGCCCCATTCCTTCTGAGTGCCGTGCATGAAGGTGGCCTGTTTCTCTTGCTGGCCAGGTCAGTGACTGTGCAGGTGTCCGACTGCCATGTCGTTGGGTCAGTAACCCTGCTGACCGAGGAAATCCTGGTGCCAAGCCGCTCAGGTGCCCTCACTTGTCATTTTTCTAATGACTCCCTTCATTTGTACATGCTTATTCCCCGTTTTCCAGTCTATCTATACAAGCACTAGGCAGTGGTGAAGGGGCTCCATCATGCTTTTGGTGGGTTTGCCTGTGTTTCCCTTTTATCATCTTGGCTTGAGGCCTGGATGGGTGTCCTGGTTTTGGCTGGGCTAGAGTTAATTTTTTTCCTGGTAGCTGGCATAGTGCTGTGTTTTGGATTTGTACTGGTCTCCTTAGTAAGGGGACTAGGCAAGAAATGAGGATGCAGATGGATGTAACCAGGCATTTCCACCATTTTAGCTGTATTTATTAGCCAGCAGCTCTGAACAGCATGTGCTGAAGAGTGGCTGTGCCAGGGAAAAAGAGATTGTGTGAATTCAAAGGTGTTGAATTTTCATGTTGAAATGCCAGTGACTAAGGGCACGAATGAATGGCACAGATTACCCCATCCTCACAAGTTGCTGAGTGTCAGCCTTGGTGATTGTCCCTTCGTGCTCTCCGCTCAGAGCAAATGCCAAAAAAGCCTGACCTAATTTAAGCACCTTCCACTGTGGGCTGTGTTACTTTGCATTTGCAACAGGCTAAGAGCATTAGTGGAAGTTCCCCTGCCAAGAGCATTTTGCTTGGCAGGTCTTTCTGCTTGGCTGGCCGGCCGTAGCTTCGTCAGCTGAATACTGAGCCCTTATTTTTAGCTGCATGTGCTGCCTGACTTTTTCAAATGTCGATGACGGACATGAACGAGTGACCACGGAAGTGCTTATTTCATGTTGTCTCTTGTTATGCATCTGATGGATCAATTCTGGGGTCATGCTTCCTTGAACTTAGGGGGGTCAGAGCTTTGTTGCTGCTACAGCTCATGAACCCAAAGCTTTTTCCTGGACTCAGGGAGAGGTTTAGGGCCAACCAGCTAAGAAGTGTAGCTCTCCTTAGCAGTGCCTGCACCTGCAGACCCGTACTCACATGGACTTGTAGCTCCCAGCTCTGCAAAGCACAGCTGAGACAGCTGAGAAAGTCATGATGTTTTTGGAGCCTGTGGGTATTACTGGTGTGCCACAACTATGGCATGCTCGGTTGAAGACAGCAGGCCTATATCCTCATTGGGGTGAGCAAACAGAAGTATTGATCCCCCCTGACCAGGCTGGCAGCATTCAGCCTAGCTGGCTTTTCTGAAGGGCATCTGATATGTGTGAGAGTCCGTGATAAAAAGCAGCTTTACCACGAGAACTGAAGAGCCCAGACAGTCTTGAGAAATGCGATACAGGTTGGCTTTGACTTTTTTGCCTTATCTGGGACCCTCACCCACACACCTCCTCTGCCCATGGCCCAAGACCTCATTTACAGGGTGCCCTGTCCTGTCTGAGCTGCATTAGATATGTCCTTATGTCCAGCCCTGGCTGCTGCATGGACCTTGAACCTGCCTTGTAGCTTTGCCTCCAGCCCCTTCTCCTGCTCCAGATTGGGCTTCCTGGAGGGACCCTGGTCCCAGTTCATCCCCTCACTGTATCTGGGGCTGTTGATGGACCCTCTCCCACCCTTGACTCTACTGGCCATGCTGAGACTCTATGGGACTGTGCCCTGTTGGGGAGGGCATGGCCAGTGCTGGGGTCCCCTCAGCTCCTGGCTCACCCCCTCCTCCTGCTGCTCCCTGGGACATGGCCCTGCAGAGTTTTTCCGAGATCCTTGTAGCTATATCAGCACTCCTGCCAGGTACGGACACTTCCCCCTGCACGCAGCCTAAATTGCAATTTCCTGCAATTATGAAAGCAAAGGACCATGTGAGGGTCCAGGTCACCCTGCAGCCCTGTGGCCCTAGGGGTGGGCGCCCAGTGCTGTTGCCAATGTGCATGTGCTTGGGATGTACGGTATTGCTTAGCCTAAGGCACGGTGAGTGTTTGAAGATGCTAGGTTGTTTGTATTCATCGTTAACATGCAATGCCTTAGAATCACTGTAGTGTGGATCCTTCAGGAGATCAAATTTACTGATCAAACCCACATCCCATTTTGAATCTTGGTGCTTTATCTCTTGATGACAACACCAGAGAGGTAAGACTTCAGATCCCTTTCGTTGTGGGACGCAACAGTGATCTGGAGATCATTTCTGCTGGGTTGAGCAGGAAAGTGTGCTACATCAGGTCACTGCTGACGATGCTGGGCTCCTCCATGACTCTTGTCACCCAGCTTTGGTGGTGGCCCACTGGTGAGAAGGTGGGAGGGCAGGTGCATGGTTCTCCTCCTCTCCAGGCAGCATGGTCCCAGGCTTTGCAAGGAGGGGTGAGGAGGACTCTTGGTGCCCACCTGGCTTGAGTGAGAAGAGTGGCCAACCTGCAGGCTCCACAGTGCAAATCCCCCATGAGCGTCTCCCTCTGACACGGGGCATGGCTCAGTGTGGCGGTGGATGCTAGGGCAGGACCCACGGCTCGAGGTGACACTTATTAAAGCCTCTCTTCTGTGTCACTCACTCGCATGGCATTGCCCAACCTCTGTGAGCTGGTAGGCTCCTACCGTAGGATTTTGCAACAGGGAAGAAAAGGAGAAGCTCAGCTGCTCATCTCCATGATAAGCCAGTGCATCAGTGTTGGGGTGTGTGCTGGGTGCTATTTCTGACCTTGCCGGAGGTGGGTGTGGGTACATGTGTGCGTAGAACTGACGATGGGGAAACCTTTCTCTGCTTCCAGTTGGAGAAAAACCACCAGTGACTCACAATGCCCCCATACGGTGCCTTGCTGGGAGGCGCTGTCCCCTCTTCCCCACCAGCTGAGAAACGTCATACCTCGTGTCATGCCATCTCCACCCCTTTTTTTTTTAAGCACCCTGGGGTGATCTGGCTGTAGCTGGTGTGAGGCCATCATGAACAAGTGAAGGCATCTCCTGGTACTTACCTCCCAGCCCATATCTGCAGGTGGGTAGTGCTGGAGGTGGCTCTTGCCACTCACCTTGTAAACAGATGTCCTGGCTACTCTCAGCAAGAGTTTGTAGGGGACACTGTGGCAACATCACTCCATCCTCTCCCCTTAACCTGGAGAATGATGGAAAAAAAACAAAAGAAGCCTAAAATAAAATCTAGGTGTGTAAACATTATATCAATTAAAATCATCATATGAGCAGATAGGAACCAACATGAGTGCTAAAAAGTGAAACTTTCTCCCTGAGGGACTCTTCAGAAGTAAGTGTGTGCATGTACTCAGCTGCGAGATGATCCCATAGACAAGCCAAACCCAGCAGGGTCCTCTCTGTCCTCCTGTGGAGTACAGGTACCACAAAGGGCACTATCCCCAGCAGAAACTGGGAGTCAGGCCTGGCCAGGGAATTGTTTTTGTATCTTGAATATAAAAGTTAGCAAGAAAAGAGTGATTTCCAGTGAAATAGTGATGTTTACGCTAAGCGTACCCCTCTCCCTTGTCCTAGGTTAAGTCCCCCCATCTGTACAGGTGAGCAGTGGTTTTCTTCCCTCCTTACGGGGCCGAGGAGGGAAGCCCTGACATCCCTGGAGAAAAGTTACCATCTCCAAGTGCCACAAGTGGCTAAGAACAGCTTAAAACTGGGGGCGTTAACATCAGTGAAGCCTGAATCCTCCTCATTCCCAACAATGTCAACCACCCTTGACTGTGGGGTGGGTGGTGAGGTTACTGCTGTCACCCTCAAAGGCCTCCCGTGCAGAGACGTCCTGCCCTCACTAGTGATGAGGGAAGCATGGATCACTTCTCTCTGAACATCTTCAACCCTCTGTCGTCTCCTGATTGAATTGCTGCAGTGGTGAGTTCTGCCAGGCTACGAATTGCTACATGACAAGAAAGGAAAATGAAACGCCACCCTCCATCACACAGCAGCCGCAACGGCTGCATGGCTGGTGACCATCTCTCCTCGCCTGCTGTTTGCTCCGTCGCTGTTGTAGTCCTGAGTTGACCAAGGTGCAAGACGAGGTGTGCCAGGACTTGTCCTAAGCAGCTGCCCAGGGAAGTTCCTACCTCTGGGTACCAAATGCCAAAAGCACAGTGATTTTCCCCCACACAGGAGCACCAGGAGACTTCTGTGGTTAGTGAGCCTGGTGTTACCTTGTTGATGGCCAGCCAAGCTGGATGAAGCCAACCGTGCTGATGAGGAAAAGTCCGGAGAAAAGTTTGGCTGGGCTTTTTGGATGACTTCAGTTTGCAAACGCAGCCATGCTAGGTCTGAGCATGTCTTCTCCAGAGGAGAGGGGGCACCAGAGCCATTCAAAAAGATGCTCTTTGCGTACCGTGTTGCAGCTTGTCCGGGTGAAGCTGGATTTACCAAGCTCTGGTTGTGCAGAGGTGTGATTTGGTGAACTTGGGGGTCACAGGGCTGGTCCCAGAAGGGATGTCTGGGAAATCTTCAGGAACAGCCCCCCCCAAGAAGAGCAGTAGCCTATAAAATGGAACTAGCTTTGGACCTCTGAGCATGGCTTGGCTGGACAGGTTGGCTAATTACACTGACCTTCCCGTGTTAAAATTTATGGGACTTGTTAAGATGAGTACAGATTTTTAATTACCTATTTTTCCTCCCCGATAGTAGGTCTTTTCACTGCTTTCTGTGTTAGCCAGGTAACACAGTTGGAAATGTTTTTCCTATTCAATCTGACACTTCATCCGTCTCCTGTACACCCCAGGTAGCCAGTGAAAATTAGTTCTTCTGCGAAATGTTGAGAGAATAACGAAACATAATGTTTCCACAGCTCTGACATGCTTTTTTTGCCCAGCTGGCTTGCTCAGAAGCTTCAAACAAAACTGGCTCTGGGATCTCGATTTGATAGGAAGTTGGAGAACTGGCAAGAGACCTTTTTTGCTCTCTGCTGTTTTAAACTGCACTCTCCCAAACACAGCAAATGCTTCTTGCAGATGCTTGTGCTGGGAAAGCAAGAAGCAGCGAAGTTCAGATATTAGAGAAAAAGGAGCACAGACATGCTTTCAGCAATCCAGCACAAATCAAGAGCTCTCAGAAAAAAATCTCATTTTGACCCCTTGATTACCACCTCTAATGGGAATAAAGAAAGCCCAAAGCCTGCACTCACTGGGGGAAGCAGTTGCTGTAGAGAAACCCAGTCTGCAGCACAGGAGGGTAGAGCTGGGTATTTAATCCCCCAAGCAGATGTCAATGGGGTCCACTGTGCCTGGGGCTGCTTGGGGGGAGCCGGCGTGGTTTGTGCAGACTGTGGGACCGGCTGATGTGCGGGCAGGACTCATAGGAAAAAGGCTGGTCCGTGCTTGGGTCTGGTGGGGTAGGATTCGTCAGCTGCCATAAACCAATTTTTTCCACCTCATCACAAAGATTGTCAGCTTAGTATTAACAGCAGAACTTCTCGGCTGATAGCGGGGGTGGGGAAGGCGGGAGGGAAAATGCCTGACAGGTTTTCAGATCCTCTGCTGAGTTTGCGGTGCCGGTAATTAGAAAAGCCCCAGCATCCTTTGGCTCTCAACAGAGCCAATTTGATTGGGAAGTAGTGAGAGTGAGTAGTGAGTGAGAAATCAAACACTGGCCCCAGACTGACATGTTTTGGTCACATTTCAGATATCTACCACACTTTAAACTGAGTGCACTGAAATTAGTCTGTTTGTCCTCAAAAGGGGAAAAGCACTCAGTGCTTCACAGCGTCTGGGGCTAGGAGGGGAGAAAGGAAGATGACAACGTTGCCCCCCCATACGTTGGATATCTGGAGAGCCTCCAGTCAGGACTGATGCTCGCTACGCTGCGCAGGGACAGGACGGGAGCGCCGGGCTGGTGCAAAGCCGTGTCTCAGGGATGCGGTCCCCAGCATCCTTGCCCATCCTGGGGGCGATGCTCATGGCAGAGCCTGGCGTGGAAGACAATTTTCAATCTAATCTAAAGCAATGCTGGGCGCTGAAGTGACTCGCTTGGAAATGAGCCTGCCTCTGGACCTGCGCTATAAGCTGCATGCCAGCCTTAACATATTTTTTTCTTATTTTTTAAAGAGGATTGGAGAAACCTTTAGCACTTCAATTGTCCTTCAAGCAATTTAAAGGAGAAGCGCTACCTGGGTACTGCTGAGAGGAGACCCATGAAAGGGCTGCAGCGCCTGGTGAGCATCCTCTCCCCTCCCGGTGCCAGCGGGGCCATGCTAACCCGGCTGAGCTGGAGAGCGGGGACAGGGACCGGTCCTAGGGGTGACTCCTGTCACCGGTCGCGGGCCTGGCATCTGCTCCTTCACTCTGACACTGCCCAAAGCACACGCAGCCAACGCAAGAGCGGTGGCAGGATGCCTTGCTGTCTTTGGGGGCTTCCAGTGCCTGGGACTGGCAGTGCAGACAGCAAATGGTCTTGCACTGAGATGGGTTCCCAAATCCCCCTGAGGTCACAGAGAGTTTCTCAGCCTTCCATTGAATCTTGTGTTTGGTATTCACTGCTGGGCCCGGGGATGCCCCATACGAGGGGCTATACGTCACCTGGTGTGATGCCTCTAAGCACTTTGGTTATTCAAGCACCTTTGAAACTTTCCTGTGGTGCCAAAGTACCTGCTGCGA
The DNA here is from genome assembly GCF_964195595.1 of Calonectris borealis. Lineage (NCBI taxonomy): Eukaryota > Metazoa > Chordata > Aves > Procellariiformes > Procellariidae > Calonectris > Calonectris borealis. Next base: position 114,196,272 of record NC_134314.1, read on the forward strand.
GGGGAGCAGGGCACTGCAGAAACCCTGCATTAGCCAACAGAGAGGTATAGACCGGATCTTGGGCTGAAATACTGACACAGGCAAGCAAGGTTTATATTTTTATTTTCACTTTTTTAAATTTTATTTTTATTTCATAGGGAATGTTAAGGCAATGTCTACCCTTGGGAAAGGTGCTGTGTGATGGGGTCTGAAACCAGCCCATAAGCTGCAGATGTGACAGAATATCCCTCTGCTGACATTTGGGCTGCTCTTTCCTGGGCTTGATCATCACCATCTGCATTCTCCTGGGGCATCTGTGTTGTCTTGTGGAAGATGCCGACTTACAAGCCCTCCTGAAAGACAGATGATGTCTGACCATTGCACTTGTGTCTCCCAGGACTGGAAGAGCGCAAAGGCTGGAGGAAACCCCACTCACTCCTTTTTGTGGCCCAGCCCGGGCTCTGTTCTGCACCAGGGCTGCAGGGCCCTCTGTGCTTCCTCCTGTGGGTGGGATGCTCCCTGCGAGCAGGCCCCTGTGCAGGCGCAGCATGGCAAGGTCTCGCTTGCAGAGTTGTCTACCCTGAAGAGGTCAGCTTCAGGGAGATGGAGTATGCGACTCCCTTTGCTCATCCCCTTTGGGAAACAACCCCAGTCTTTGTTTTCGGAGAGCGGGACCAGGACGGAGGGCTGCTCTTGGCTGCAAACCCCTGGGTTGGGCTGTACGTGACTTTCCCCTTTGGTGATTGCTTGGATGTGCTTGACGTCGGGTTGCTGAGGTTGCTAAATGCTGGGTGCATGGAGCCTGGGATGGGACTTATTTGGCGGCTCTTGCCTCTGTATGGGATGGGCGGTGAGTGGAAGTCGATGCTGTGGTCCTTTCCCACTCTTGTGTCTCTACTGATCTTCAGAAAGGAGACATGGCATGGTTAGCAGGGAGGAGCAGGGCAAGTGAAAGTAACGGATGAATTTCCAGCAGGGAAAAGTGGTCCCAGGTACCTGGGGCTAAGTAAAGCCTTCCTTTCCCCGGTGCTGAGCTAATGCTCTCACCTCTTGCAGCCTCGTACGTGTAACCTAAAAGCTTTCCACAGGGGGTCACCATCTCACAGGGGATGCAGGACTGGGCTGGGGACGCAAGGCAGGCTGGTTTCTGATCCTAAGCAAAAGCAAAGCAGAGCCAGGCATCTGCCACAACCCTGTCCCTCATCCTGGCCACCTCCTTCCAGATGCCTCCTGGGGGAAGGTCTGATACAGCCTGCCTGGAGCCGCATTTTGCTTTGATCACCCAAGCGGAAGGGCATTAGAGGGTCTGATGCTGCCTCACTCAGGCCCTCAAAATCCTGGATGTCCCAAACAGATGCTCTCCTGCAGGATCAGCACCAATTTTTGCAGCTCTTTGCCTAGATTTTTCCATTGCCAACAAATACCTCTCAGCATCTCGTGTCCAGGTGGTCCGTAAACTGAAGGAAATTATTCTAATTTCACCCCATCTTCTTGTCCTAATTCTAAGGATAATTAAACTGTTTGTGTAAGTGCAAAGAGCAAGCCCAAATGTATCTGCCTTTAGGTGGGGAAGAGCATTTATAGTGTTCCTTGAGATCAAGTTAACATAATTCTCGAGTCTTCAGCGCTTCTGAGTTTTCTCCCCGTCTTTTGAGGAACGCTGATATGAACATGCTTGTCCTGCACAGCTGATGCTGTGTATGCCCCGAAACACGTTCTGTGCTTGTAATCTGGGGCTTAGCATGCAGCAGGCCTCAAAAATGCATGTTGTGCTGTGAACTCGTTCTTGTTCGTCTGCTCAGTCTGGAGCACAGAGGAAACCTCTCCCCACCCACATTCCAGGCAGGCGCAATCAGCCACGCTTGCTGGTTCAGAAGCATGGTTTATCTGAGGGACATCAAATGCCACTGCAGCCAGCAAACTCCTCCCCTGGCATGCATTAAGACTGCAGAAGCAGCCCAGGAGCAAACACAGGGCTTCCCTGTTCTGCTAAAAATTCTCCAGCAGCTCCAGTGGCACCTACGGCTGTGACAGTGGCCGGAGCCTGCACTGGGCAAAAAGCTGTGTGCCGTGAGCTGCCGTTGTTATCCATGTGCTGGATCAGACAGAGAGGTGGGAAATGGAGCAGGGAAATGCCTTGTCCTGCACCGTCCCGCGGCTCAGTGGCAGAGGGGCTTGTGCACTCATTTTTTGGTACTGCGTTGTTGAGTGATTGTACATGGATTCGGTTGTTTTTTCGCTTTGTGATTTCCGTTCATTTTGCAATGGAAAATGTGTTTTGCTAAATAGCCCAGATGTGACGAAAAGAGTTGCAGAGCTTTGGTCACGCCTGTGCAAGCACAGGTCCTGAGGCTGTGTAAGCAAGCGTGAGAACTGGGATACTGAAATATGTGCATCCTCGACCACAGATCCTTCACTACCCTCGTACCTGGCAGGTGCTCAGAGAAGCAATCAAACACAAAGAAAGATTGACAAATTGCATTTGTGGCCGTTACAAATTTTATACAGCTACCAACATAAATGTTTGCGGGAAAGGGCTATGAACTTTCCTGAATTCTGCTAAAAATGTTACACTGGAGATAGCTCATTGTGATTAGCTCCTCAGGAAAACCAGGCTCTGAATAAGAAAATATTCCCTTCTGTTGGTGAAATAATTGGGCGTTTTTCAATATGTTGCCGTAAGAAAAGAGGCAGAAACTGGATGTTTCTCCAGCATGATCAATAAATTGCAGGAGTTATAATATATTAATGACAGATTAAATTAATTTAGTGATTCTTCAGGTCTCTGGCCTAATTGAAATGCAGTCTATTATGCTTTTGTAGAACTTCGCATGGCTTTCCCAAGAACAGCCGCTGACACATGCCACTGCATTGCTTGTAAATATTGGAGCTGCTGAATACCAACTTCTTGTACCGGCAGACCCTGCAATGGGTGGGGAGTAAACCATTGACTCTGCAGACGCTGAAACCACCTTTTTTTGATACCGGTGGCATTTAATCCGGCAAATAACCGCCAAGTGGGAAACTGTCTTTATGCTGCCCCAAATATGTTTCAGGGCCACGTGCAAAGCCAGCAAAAGTCGTATGCACACTTCTGAAATTTGCAGTAAATGTCCTCCGCCCCTAGGAAATGATTGCCTGGAAATTAGATGAGATCTGGAGGATTCAATTTATATAAATACCTGGGATTGTCCCATGGATTATTAAAACAGAACAAGAGCCTTACTCGGTTGGCTCCTGGACCCCTCAGGCTATTAACTTGCATAAATCTTGTTTGCTTCGGAATTGAAATTAGCTCCCTTAACTGCATCAGCATAAAGCAAGTGTCTCATTTTCTACAAGCCTTTTTTTAAAGGTAGGCTGAGATTAAATGGCTTGCAACTCAAGCAGATATAAAAGGCTGTGTTGTGGCAATGTAAATGATGTGATATATGGTATAATTGGGATCATCGTGCAGAAGAAAAGAAAATCAGGATCATTTTTTGTTTGCTGGCTGCTTGCTTTCTTGCTCCTGGGATATTGTGCCATCAATTAAGAGCTTATTTCTTCTCTGTGAGGGTGACAGGCCCTGTTTGAGGCGAGACTCAGAAAACTGTAAATTGTCTTGTATCAAATGGAAAAGGTTGCGAAGGTACAAAAATTAATTGGGAGTGCTCGGCTCCGAGTCCTGGGGATGGTCCTGGCTGAGCCCAAGTCAGGCATGGCTAAATTCCTCATTTTTTGCTAACAGCCAGCAGGAGTTTAATGAGGCAGTATGTGAGTGAGCACAAGATGTTGAGTAAGGGACAAGGGGCTCTTGGTAGCACGACAAGCGCTGGCTGTGCTGCTATGAGGGCAGTGTCTGGGGGAGCCAGGACGTCCCCTCCGAGCCCTCCCGTGGTCATATGGGAAAAGTATTTGCATTTTTGGAGTCCCCAGAGAACTCTGCCCCAAGGTCCTGCTCTCCTCAACAGCTGCTCGGGGAGGTGGGAGGCCACATCACTTACTTCTCTGGAAGCAAAATAGCTACTAAACAACTACGGAAAGTTTATATTGAGGGTTGTCTTGTCATCAGCTGCATCTCAACCCTAAGTTATTGGGTTTGGAAAGAAAGCTTCAAGGAGAGCAGACAGACCAATGATTATGTTGTCTACTCTTCGATTTAAGGAGAAAACAATACTGTGAGATTGAAGGAAACCTTTTGGTTTCTGTGCTTAGTACCTGAGTTTGTTTCGTGCCTGATGTGGGCGACTTCTCTTGCTTAAGACCCATATGGCTCGACGCTTGGTCAAAGCTAATGCTGTACTCTGAGGCCATCGCCAGAGCAGGGGGAAAGCATCTTTTCACACCCATCTGGAGACCAAAACTGAGCAGCAAACGGAGTTTTTTGTCCCCTTTTGGATTTGATTACCCACTGCCATTTTTTGGAGGATTTGGAGATCTGAAACAGCACTTAATTCACTAATTTGAGTTCATCTCAGAGTAACTTGAATTGTCTGTTTTGCTCTGAATATGTTTAATGTTATCATAGGTCAGTTTTGCTGATATGTTCTATTTTTATTATTACGAAGTACCATAAAAAGTGGGTAAGACCTCCAGACTGCACGAAAAAGAAATTGTTCTGACAAAGAAGGATGTCCAAGGATGGTTTCTGGTTACTTGGTTCTCCTAAGCTCTTGACTTTACCTTGCGCAGCAGAGCCCAACACAGGTACCAGTGGTTTCCAAGGCAGAAGCCCTCTCTGTATTAAAATAACATGTTATCTGGAGGGGGATTTTAGATGGTATTTTACGTGAGGATTTGTTCTTGCAAACTGGGATGCTCCCAGCCACTGTGTGTGACTAAAGCTCAGACCCTGCCATTGTGCTGTGAGGGGTGGAAAAGGAGGCAGCAGGATTTTGGGGAGGTTTACACAAATTTGGCAGAGGTTGGAATGGGGGTGGCAGAGCCCTTTTTCTCCCTGACTGCCTGCCACCGCTCCTGTAAGGATGCACAAGTCAGCGCTGCCTGAACTGTGTTTATTTGTAGTCCTTCATAAAACTTTAATGACCCAAATATCACAAAAAAGTTATTATTATTAGGGCACTTCCACTTGTTGTAATGGGCTTTGCCCTAACTCATCAGAAAAGCCTCATCAATGAAATGGTTAATATTGTATGCAAAAGCTTCCCAGTATCTATCTCTTTTCATGGATGTCACATTCACCCTTCCACCTCTGGGTCCTTCGATTGGGACTTCAGTCCGAGTCACATGGAGAAACTGGGTGTTCACAGTGAGTTTTCCTGAGATCTTGGCAGGGAGGAGACTGAGAGTAGTGGTGGGTTTACTTTTATATATTTTCTTAACATTGTCTGCTTACATGCTTTTACATGCTCACTCCAGTAGTGACTACTCTGACTACTGTGGGTTGTGTTTGCGGACTGGGACCTCAGGTGTCACCCTTGCGTGCAGTTGGCCTCGCATCTAGAGTCACAGCTAAAAGAAGTCAAAATTAATTTGGGCCAAGGCATGCCCTGAGATCTTGCACTGTCAGGACAGTAGAAAGCTCATGGCCTTTTACTAGCAATGACACAAATCACATTTACTGGGCTGTGCTGGAGCTGGAGTGAAATCTCTTGAAACTCCCAGCCCTGCAGGCCTGAACAAAGTGTTTTGGCAGAAGCTGGGGGGGGGCTGCCAAGGAAAGATGAATGGCTGATCCTAGAGGGAATCTTGTTCCGTGTTAATCTGGCTGCTGCAGAGTAACTGGGATGGCGGGGTGGTGGATGAATCAGGAGAAAATGGATTACGCACATGGTGATGTTCATGGAGCAGGACGGATCCTCGCCCGCCCCTTTTGCACAGGAGAAGATTTTTGTCTTCTGCACATTTCTGTGGTGCTATGATATGGCCCCAGGTCACGCATACAGGCGAGGTGGTTGGGCTGGAGCACTTGCCCTGAGAGGTTCAGCCTGGAGAAGGGATGGTACAGGGGGACCTAAGAGCAGATCCCCAGTATGTCAAAGGGGTCATCTAGAAGATGGGGCTGGGCTCTTCACAGCAGTGCATGTCGGGAAGATGAGAGAGCGCGGGCATAGACTGAAACAAGAGAGGATCAGACTGGATTTCCCCGGTTCATCAGCCAAGCACTGCAACAGCTTGCCCAAGGCTGTTGGGTCTCCATTCTTGGAGACATTCAAATCTCAACCAGGCAGGTCCATGAGCAACCTGCTTGAGCTGGCCCTGCTTTGAGCATGGTGTAGGACCAGGTATCTCCAGAGGTCTTTCCCAGCCTGCATTAATTTGTGCAAATGTCATGTTTCCAAAGATGTGATCTTTGGTGCTGTGATTTTTCTGGCCCTCTTGCAACGTTTTGTCCTGCTTGTGAATGGTAGCAGTAGGTCCGTACATGGTACATATTTCATGGCTTCAGGCTGATGTGTGACTGCTGTGCTCTTCTGCTCCCCCAGAGTCTTAGTGGGTGGGGGAAGCCCCGTTCAGAGTTTGTGAACTTCAGAATGATATTCTGGTCACTAACGTCCAACTTCTCCCCATTAGCCCAAAAGGCAAGCATGCAGGTCTCTCCATCTGCTGCAGGGAACAGGCAGGTCCACCACAGGTTTTACGAGGTCATTTGTTGGTGCTGAGGTCTGCACGTTGGCCAGGTTGGCCTGTGGGTGCTTCTCAGCTTGGCAGAGAGCCTTGGTGGAGGTGACAGGGAGCCAAACTGCTTCCCAGGGGACACCGTGTCCCAGAACCCAGGACTGGATCTTAAGAGACTCGGTTTCACTTTCTGGCTCTGCTGCTGGCTTTTTGGGTGATCTTGGGCAAGTTGCTTCATCTTTCTGTGCCTCAGTTTCCCCAGTCTGTCAAATGATAATAGTGAGGCCTACCCCTCCCCTCAAAAAAAGGTCCAATCCCATTTGAATAGATATAAGCATTCACTGCTGTGGTTACACAGCAGCTGAGCTCTTATTTGTTGGGGCAATTTTCTCAATATGGGACACTTTTCTCAATATGTAATTTTTAATTTATTCTGGCACCCGCAGAATAAACAGCCTTATAATAATACAAGCAATTTTCAATTTTTGCAGAGGAACATTTTCTAACTCTCTCAATCTGACCCTCATGACACATGGGTCAATTTACTACTTGGAGAAATTAATTGTGCTATACAGCATCAGCATCTTTCTGCCTATGCACTTTCATGCTGGTGTACAAAATGCTATGATTATGTATGACGTTCTGGAAAGAAACATTGAAATATAATGGTATTAACTTTCCCTGAAGCGAACCCACCTGTAGAGTTGAAATTTTAGGATCATTTTTGCTAGATAGTGCTGCTGATGCCTGGACAATTTTCAATGAATAGTTGACTATAAATTGCTGAGATGCTTGCCTTATTTTCCTGTTCAAGCTTTCCCAGTTCTCAGTGAATTAAAAAATAATTAGGAGATAGGCTTTATTCATTCCCCTTAAAGGAAAAGCATCATTTCAGGCAGGACAGGATCTTCATTTTCCATAAACTGATGCAAGAATATAACATTGTTTTTTTGTATTCCAGTTTTGTTTTGTTTCAAAGTTTTGCACTGAACAAGTTACCAACATCTGCTGTGCACATAAGACCATACAATTCATTACCCAAAGTAGGTCTGTGCTTCTGAAAACCTGCTCTAAAGAGGTTTGAATAGTGAGGAGGCAATAAGAGCTAGTGAGGATTCACCTTCCTCCTGATCCTGACTAGGATGCTAGTACAATTTTGGGGGGGTCCCTCCAGCCAGGAGATGCTGTTGGAGGGGCTATAAGGACAGCAAAGCAAGGCTTGGACACACTGGCTTTGCTTTGCGTGCAGATGTTTTGGATCATGTATGCTTAGCAGCACCATCAAGGGGTGTTGGGTACACCCAGATCTCTGATAGACTGGCCAGAGCAGCCAGGGCACACACGTGTCTGAGAAGGGTAGACATACAGAAGCTGTATGCAAAATGCATACATGCAAACGTTTTGAGGCAGAGCAATGCGCGAGTGTGCGGGGTGACACTGGGATGGATGTGCCTCAGGTGTTGCAAGACCTTGGCCCAGGGTGCAGGTCCGCTCTCTGCTGCAGAGCGGAGGCTCAGCCAGGGGCTGGGAGCTGCAGCCTAGCAAAAGGACCAGGGACAGTGGCAGCAAAGGCCACGAGCCTGCCTGCGTCGGGGATGAAAGAGCAGGACCAAAAAACAGGGAAAGCCAAGAGCTGTCATCCCCGGCCATATTTCCCACTGCTCGGTGGGGCTGGCTATCCCCTTACAACAAAGTATCACTCTACCCCCATTTTTTCACAGCCCCATGCAGACAGGTAGAGAGGACAGGCTGCTGCCAGCACATCGTTTCCTCCCCAGTCTGACTATCCTTTTCTGCCTTGCTTTACAAAGAACGCATTATTCATTCTTTTTGTTGCCACCAAATGTTGGCAACCAAAGCAGGCTGGGAGTGACACCTCCCCGACAGCCTGCAGAAGCGTTGGGTGTTTAATTGACTGCTTCACCCCAGGAAAAATAAACCTTGAGAGCCTCAGCCTCGAGTATTTAATCAGAGAAGTTAAATGTTTAGGGGATTGGATAGCTTGATCTCTTTGCTTAGAAGTTTTCCTGCTTCTCCTTGACGAGCCAGACATGCTGACAGTTGGCAGAAATCTTAAAGATGCTTGTGCAGAGGAGAGCTGCAGCTGAAGTGTTTTTTTCTGATTGATACTGGTGATTATCAAATGAAGAAGTTGTTGAAAAATGGCAGTGTGGTTCACCGCGCTCTGACATCGGCTTTTTCCCCTGAACGTGTCCTTCTCGGCACGATGGCTGCGCTTCCTGCTTATGGGGAGAAATGACCTTTCCGTCAGGACTCCTGGAAAACACAGCGTGGCCACGCTCCTGCATCCTCGCAGGGTGGTGGAGGGGAGCAGGCACTCGCAGCCTGCCCACCTCTCGCTTTTCCCTCTCTGCTTCTTGTTTGGCTCCATGTCACGCCCCTGCAGCAGAGCAGCTCCAGCAGGAGAGATGTGATCATGGATCACTGGCTTGGGGAAAACTTAAATGTTCCTTTCGTCTTGTCCGGGAAGGAAATTCTGTAACCTCATACCCGGGTGCGGAACGGATCCCGAGTCACCCGCACCCCAGAGGAGAGAGCTGTGGCAGCGGGCAGACTGGTGCAAGCCCAGGAGCATCGGCAGTGCAGCGAAGGGCAAGTTCACTGCTCGTATGTATTTCCTTGTATCTCTCAGTGGGAAGGTTTTCTTTGTAGCTGATGTTAGAAATGCCCCAGTACAGTTGAGTACAGACATGTTTGAGGAGTGAACCCCCAGCCAGCTGTAGGTTGGATCTGGCAGAAGTCTTCTTGGAGGCAGAAGTTTGACGGTGTTTAATTTTCACGTTATTTAATTTTCATCTTCATAAAAGTGATAGGCTTTTGGATTATGGTGTTCTTAATTCTCCCCAATGCAGAGGGTAGTCAGGATGTCAGCTGAGATGGGTTTGAAAGCATTGTTCCTTTCAGGCCTCGGGGAGTTGTTTCCAGAGCTTGTGAGTGGAAGGCAGATGGTTTGCAATTGCTTTTTGTTCTGAACTGAAGTGAGACATCGAAATGAAAAATACCTTCAACGTTTTGATTGCAAATAAATGATTTGCAATGATAAATGTTTCCTGTTTAATTAGATTTTAAAATGAAAATTGTGTTGTCCTTCAAAATACTGATTTCAGATGATCACAAACCTAAGGTGCCACTTCTGTTACGAACTGACATCCCATAATTCATAAACTTTTTTACTTTGGGAAGAGGAGGAAGGAGCAGGAAGGAGTAAAACCTCTTTTGGCCAGTTCTGGTTAATTAAGACAGAGAAAGCAATAACCTCTGCTGCTGACGGTTTCAGAGAACAGCTGCTGTAATTGTTCACTTCTGTTATTGGCCTGGGCTGTAACTTTTCAGCCTTTATATGTGCTGAGTATTGTGGAGGGGAAAAACTCCTCTGAAAATATTTCTAAGGAGGAGAGCGGAGGGAAAAGTCCCTCTGTTGAAAGGCCCAAAGCTATTCCATTCAAAACCAAAAGCCCCATACAGGAGGCCAGGATTGCTCTCACTAGGTAACACCCCCAGGAGCGCGGACGTGAGCTGCGGTAGATGCTCAGTTTAATGCTGAGCACTGATTTGGGGAGGACAGGGGGGTGTGTGTGACATTGCCAATTTGCAATTCAAATCCAGAGCGTGTGGAAGTACCGTGTGGCTAATACACTCCTGGACAAATAACTGGCTTTGGTTAGGATATTTCGGAGCAAACCTCAGTTTGCTGACTATAAATTGTGCCCTCTCTGACTATAAATTGTGCTCGCAAAATAGGAGAACATTTTGCCAAAGCTGGTGTTGGACATTCACACCTGAGTGCCGGGCTACAGGAAGGATCTGAGGCTGAACACAGCACAGCACTCCGCTCCTCGCGATGCCTTGGCTTTGCTGTCCTTCCCACTTCCTTTAATTATTACCTGAACCAGTGTTAGCTCGTAGAAAATAGTCCTGTACCGACGAACAGGGAATGAGATTTTGCCCTGCCTCTGGCAGTTGTGCAACATTCATCCTTCTAGAGGACTTCTTGCTGTCTCTGCAAGCTTCATGCATCAATGCTTATGTTTTATCGGCACAAACCAGAAACTTTTTAGCAGCACAGAGTCCTTCAGGGCTACGTTCCATGTCGCTGTGGGGAACCTGGTGTGCTGGGGTCACTGCTGGGGTTAAATAGGTGCTTTGTGTTTTGAGCAACAGTTTTGGCTTTTTGCGTGCCCCTGTGAAAGGTCTGCCGTTGACCTCCTAACGGATGGTTTTCTGTTCATACTGTGGCATTTCAAGAGGACTTAACTGCCTGAGGTCCTTCCTTTCTGGTAGAAAACACAATTTTCAGCAACTTTGCAGCCACGGTAGGTGTTCCATGAGGGCACACAGTGTAGAAGAAACCATAGACCCATTTCCCTCAGCAGTGCTCTTATTCAGGGGCTCATTATACTTTGGACCCCTTATTTTTCTCCTGTTAATAACAAGCTTTTGTCATTTATAGGCATGCTGCTGACTTGACTCAGTTTGGCCCGCAGAGTCCTGCAGAAGTCAGCTAAGGCTATCCTTGGCCAAACAATATCTGGGTTTGAAAAAGTGCCCATGTTCACAGATAAAATTAACAACTGTAGGGAAAGAAAATCCTGCTACTCTCTTTTTGCAACACTTGGCTTATGATAAAATAGTTCATATAACTTTCAGGTTATTTAACTCTTTCTATTATTCCTTTAAAAGATGAAAATGAAATAAAAGTCTCCTTTCAAAATGAAGAATGGAATCATATGCATAAAAAAAGGTGAAATGAAACATCTCAACTACTCTGAGCTAACCATTTCTATTGAACAAATTTCATGCAATTTGTGATTCGTGTCAGCACCTTCAAAACTGCATTATTTCCAGCAAATTTATTATGTGTCCTTTTTTTTCCCCTACATCTAATGAATTACATTCTCACTGCAAATTGTATCATCCAGCCTCCCGCTAAGCAGGCTACGGATGTGCGTGTGCACAGGGACCTTCCACAGCTGAATGAAGGCATGAGTTCTTCTGCTCTTGCAGCTCTCCATACAGCCCTGAGCTTCCTCCGACTTTCCTCCCACAGCCAAGTGACTGCACCATGCCTTTGCACGCTGCCTTGCCCCTCTCCCGTTGCTTGTTAATGTCTCTCCCCTCACGTCCCCCCCTCCAGCCCTGCGGTTTCCATCCCTGTGCAATGTTTGCAGCTGGACGCTGCTTCAGCTTTTTGCACCCCTCACTTCCATGGGTGCCTCCAGGGGTGCATCCCTCCCGCAGCACCGGTAAACGGGGTGCGATGTGGCTTCTGTTGAGCTTGCCGTAAGGAAAAGTCCAAAAGCCAAGCCAGAAAGGTCAATTTCCATCTCCTTCCCTGGGGGAAATAGGGCAATAACAAGAACACTCAAAACGGAGCTTTTCCTCCTGGAGAGCTCATCTGGAAAGCCCCAAGGCTGGAGAAGGAGGGGAAGGATGGACGCAGATAGAAAAGTCGTGAGTAATGCAGGTCCTCTCCTGTGGGAATACGGCTTATCTCTCTCTTTCAGCCCCAAACTCAGTCTTGCAGCAGCCCCTTTGCCATGCAGCCATCCTTTATGAGAATAAAAAAAAAGCTTTTTCCTTATTTTGGAGGGGACCCACAGAGCATGTCTAAAAAGCCGTTTAAGATTAGATATGGATCTTCAGATTAAAAAAAAAAAAACCTCTGGGTATTATATAGCCTCAGCTATCCAGGGTCTTTGAATCATAAACCCACCTCCCACAGCTGACTGTGCAATGTGCTCCTGATGTGTTCCTAATTTCATATACATGGCATTACCCATCTTCACGCTGTCTAACCTGAGTTTGTAGCACCAAAACCAGGAACTGCAGCTGGAAACAATATGCTATTTCCCATCTGTGGAGGTTAAAATCTTTCAGAAGCCACCAGCTTCGCATGGCAAAGGATTGGGATTTGGTTGATTTTCCCCATCAGCAGATTAGGGAAAAGTCTTGTTCCCTGTGGATGGGTGAGCATCGCTGATCTGTGCTGTTACTGTTATTCCCGTGCAGTTATGCAGATCCACTTAGTCCTACCCCTGATGCCCTTTAATCACCAGGTCTTTTCAACACTGAACCACAGGGGCTGGATTCAAGCGTGCTAGAGTGCTCCTGAGCTCAGCCTCCTCTGCTTTCTTCCTGCAAATGTTCAAAGAGCAAAAGCTGAATTTCATTTGAACACATCAGCAATCGTGTTTTGCTCAATTCCTGCAAAAGCCGCCAGCACGCTGGGCTGAATACTCACAAAAAGCCGATGTAAGCATGACGATTTCACAGAAAGCCGGTCGCAAGTGATCTGTTTGATTGCAAGATTCACAGCGTGTGCCGCACTGGGAAACTGCATGTCCCTGATCAGAGAGCAGAATCCGCTCTCGGAGCTGCATGCGAGGAGGATGTTTACAGCAGACCATGCTGAAGCAGCCAGCTGCTGAAGGATGCGTTGCTAAAGTTGCTTGCAGATAATTCGGGATGGAGACGCCTTCCCAGCACTATTTCACTCTTGCTGCAAAGAGAGACTTTTATCAAGGGAAGTATTCCCAGCAAGTGACTTTATTATGTTCCCTGTGACATTGCCAGCCCCGGGAGGCTTCTCCTGTGCCCTGCCTGCTTGCGAGGGGTGATGAGCACTGAGGAGCATGGCTCTGGGGCTGCATCTCGCCACTGTTGGTGGCAACAGGACCTCCACACTGTGGTGGGAATGTGCTCGATGTGGGCGGTGGGGAGCCAGGTGAGAGCAGAGTTTGTCCTGCAGTGCCCGGGTGCCCTCCAAGGGCAACTTCTCCCCTCCTAGGTACGTTCTGGTCCCTGCAGGGCTCGGCTGAGCAGTTTTCTGGGCAAGCTGCCTGGTATGAAGAGTGGCAAAGTCCCCTCACCTCAAAATACACGGGCATGTCTTTAATGTGGCACCTTCAACCAAACCCACCCTGAAACTCTCTGGGACCATCCCCTCCTGGCAGACTCATCATTAGGGGACCCCTTTTCCTACCTCTCCCCTTCGGTTTTGTCCTAGTAGAATGAGCATTATTTTCCCTTTTTTCCAGTTACCTGGCTTCATGCAAGTCAAGCACTTTGGCCGAGCAGTGGTATACAGCTTGCCTTTGCTGCAGGTCATAATGCTCTGGACAATGTATAAGATCATGAGAAGCCTGCGATGCACATACTTAGTAAAAGCTGTCTCAATTTTACGAGTAGAATTCATCAACTCATCCATCACAACCGTAATTACTTTATAGGGGGAAATAAGCAGTTACTGCTATGACTTTCAGGAGTGTTCCTGTGTGGATTTACACCACAGTCTAACACAAAATCCCCCAACACTTTAAAATTGGTATTTTCTCTGCTTGACTTTGGAGTGATGTCTTTTAAAGCGATGTAACTTTTAAACAGCACTGTGCCCCCCAGCAGCAGGTGGTCAGAGGATTTGAGTCCTGATGGTGCAAACCCATTTGACGGCAACTTGCTCACCAGCTCATAAGTTTATATACCTGGTGCAGAATCCCCACTTCTTAAATTAGCAATGAGATGAAGCATGTTCCCATATGATTTCAGCTACAACAACAGTAAGCAAATGTTTCTTCTTTCTGCACAGAGCAGTCAGCCCAGGTCTTGGCCTGTAATGTTAACCTTTTAGGAACCAGACCATGGGCAGAGAGAAGAGCACAGACACAAACAAAATGGTAAAAAACTTTCTGTCCAGGATAGCAGTGAGGTTAGCATATTGCACAAGATCAGAGGATCTTTCAGATTGGCAGGGACCTCTGAAGATCTGTAGTCCAGGATGGGTCACCGGTGAATTCAGACAGACCAGGGTGCTCTGGGCTTTGTCCTGTTGGATCTTGAAATTCTCATGGAGAAATGGATGGAAACTCACTCACCTCTCTGGGCAACCCTTTACAGTGCCAGACTATCCTTATAGTAAAGTCTTTTTCCTTAAATCCAGCTGGAACCTATCATTTCAACTTATTCCTGTTGCGTCCATGGACCAGCATGAAGTTGGGCTTTGCCCCCTCAACAGCCTCCTTGTAGGTACTGGGGGCACGCTGTTGGCTTCAGCCATCTCTTCACCAGGTTGAACAAACCCAGCTCCTTCAGAGTCTCCTGACAGGGCAAGTGCTCCAGTCCCAGACAATCTTGACGGCAGAAACTCCCTGCTGCAAATTTCCTGCAGGCTTGGTTGGGGTTGAACAGCTTGACTCTCCCTAGTGACGCAGGTTTGCTTTGGCACACACACTTGCTGCTCTACTAGGTTTCCCTACTTTTTCCTCTCTAGGTCACTGATCTCTGATGTGTTTGGGGTCTCTGTGTCCTTTCTGTCTCAATGATGCCAGCAAGATTTTTTGGGGCACAGGACGAGCATCGGTGGGAAGGCATGGACAACAGCAAATGTACCTTTTTGCTTGGTCCAGCTGCTGAATTGTTGCATGGTTTTTGACAGCTGGACACAGAGTTGGGAAGTAATCCACCATCCCTTCATTTCCCTTTGTAGTATTATAATAGAGTGAACTATGCAATCAGATAGAGGCACAGTGGGATGAGTCTGGGTTCTGGATTTTTTAAAATTGTTTTGGGAAGAAATTTCCTATGGAAGGGAGTTAAGGCAGAAAGGTCTAAATTAGAGGTGGGGGCAAAACTTATTCAGTATAACTCAACTTCAGATGGCTCAGTGAAAAAGGAGGAAAAGACATCTCAACATAAGAAAGACATTTTTTACAGTAAGAACAACCTCCCCAGGGATGTGGTAGAATACCCATTGCTGGAGGTTTTCAAGATGCAATTGGACAGGGTGCTAGGTAATCTCATCTAGGCTGCTTTTGCCACAAGAGGTTGGACCAGATGAGCTTTCAAGATCCCTTCCAACCTGGACTGTTCTATGGTTCTATGATTCTATGATTTGTTTGGTGCTCTTTAGATAATGTGAGATTTTCTAAGAGGAAGAAATATGGGGAAATGCTATCTCAATAATTCATTTATTCCTGCTTTCCCAAAGGATTAGGCAAGAAGAGGTTTTTTTTTTTGCTAATTCTTAAACTCTTTCAGAAGTGGATAAATTTATTAAACTCAGTTTAATTTAATCCTCCCGCAAATATTTAAACTTCCTGCAGTTCCCTTCTGAGCCCATCCCTGGTAAATCCAGCCAGACTTTTCTCACCTCCATAGGTCAATAATAATGGTGTGCCAGCTGTTCATGAAAGATTTAAGTGTTGATTTAGGAAAAAAAAACAAAACAAGATGATTTATTTTGTGCACGTGTGGACATAATGGCTGAAAGTCATCATGCAACGTAATTGATTTGTGACAAGTACCAATAAATGTATTTTGAAAAGGGCTAGCATGGCATGTCATTGCACACATGTACATGGCAACCATGCTGTGTGGGGGTGCTGCCAATATCCATACCAGTGGATTGGTGCTGTTTCTCTTGCTCCCAATAGCTGCCACCAAATACATAAACAGAAATACAGACAGAACTGGTGTTAGCATACGCTGAGAATTACAAATTACCCTGTTTTCCTATTTCTCAGAAGTACCAGAAAATAGGAAAGGAAGCTAGCTGTCTTACATTTCTTTTTAAACTTTGTCCTAGGTAGAATGGCAATTTTTGCACTTTTTTTCCCCATGGTATTGGAGGCAAAGTTTTCCTTTTGAGGATGATAAATTCCGTAGCTAGTTGCGCACTGACACCCAGAATGCTGATTACACTCTCCAGAAAAATTGCTTAGTTTCAAAGACAACAGATAAAGTAGGGATACAAGCAACCTTGACTATCGGCATAATGCCAGCTCTGGGAACCCGTGCTCTCTGCATGACGGTTATTACATAGGAGTTATCTGCTGAGTCTCTCCTGCCTTTCTCCAGCACCCAAGTCAGGGGACTGATGGAGGCAGGATGGTGGACTTCCTAGTGCTTGGTTCTGGTACAACTGAAAGCCCCCGTACCCTATCTCAGCTATTCGTAAACATTTTTTTTCCCCATGCTTTTTCTTTATAACCCATGTTAGTAATTTACAGACTAATTTCTGGACTCTGCACTTTCAGCACTCATCAGGTACAGCACACAAAGTGCAGAGTTAGGCTCTGAAATAGCTATTCAGTTATCAGAGATATGGTGGCTTTTGATGACCTTTCTTTTCACCACACCTTTTTTGCTCTAGATATGTTGACTTGAGTGGAATTCAAGAATTTCATTCTTAAACTCAGATGTGTGTATAAATGCATTTGTAAATTGTAAAAAGTAACAAACCCCAAGCAAAACTGTGAGCTGCTAGGCTTATGAAGACAGATTTCCCATGGATTTTACACATATTGTCTCTCTCTCTGGCAGTCTCCCTGGTGTTTAATGATCGGCAGAAGCTTTTGTCTGTGGGTGCAGTAATTCAGGTTTCTGTCTCCTCTCCTCAGCCACTCCTCGCTATGAAATATTTAGGAGTTTAGCAGCGTGAGGACTGCTACTCCTCTGCTGAAGTGAGCTCAAACAGGTCAACAGGCAAGAAACACCCAAAAGACTTCTGAGATCCAGAGACAGGATTACTAACACATCTCATTTCTTAAAGACGTGGGGCCAAACTTGACTGTGAATTGTCTACAGGTGATAGAGGGAAACTGGAAAACGGAGCTTGGAGGAAAGCCGGACAAAGAGCATTCCTCCTGCCTGAAGGCTGGAGGAACAAGACCTGTGGCAAGTGTTTGGCCTTTTTGCACTGAGGTCAAAGTCGGTGCAAATCTTTTAACAACAAAAGCAATGCCCACATGGGGTTTTCACCCCAACACTTCACAGCTCCCTCAGCTGGCACAGGCTGAGCTAGGGCTCGGGAAGTCGGTGTCTCGGTGGGTCGAGGATCTGCTCCTGAATGTCTTCAGCTTTCTCTCCTAGGACAGCTGCCTCTTTCTTCATGTTTTGCCACCCAGTTTGTAATTCAGAATTGTTCCTCTAGAGTCTTAATTTCCTCATTTACACCCCTAACTTATCTTATGCCAGAAGGAGACCATAAGAAACAAAAAGGCTTCATGTTTCAAGAGAGGGCTTGGGTGCGGGTGAAACACTTCCAGCCCTCAGCTCAGTTCCTTGAAAATGCCACCCCTTTCCAGGGCACAGGAGGCGCACAGGATGGGGCTCCCATGCCGCGCAAGCAGCAATAAAGGACAGTCATGAATATAAGCAAGCTGCCCAAAGCTTGGCATGAGCCTCTGGACGTGCTCCTCTCACACCCTCTGCCAGTGCACACCAAGGAGGGGCCCAAACTCTCGCTCGGTGTTTGTTTCTTGGTAGCAACAAGGTCTAATTTTAGACACAAATGCAAAATATCCAAACTATTTTGAGACATATTTAAGTGTGGCTGAGGGTGACGTCAGGAAGCCCATCTCAGCTGCTGCTGCATGAGTGAGGTTTCCATGGCTTCTCTTCACAAGTGGTGCTGGTGTGGGACATGGGTCTCCAGCTGGAGTAAACCATCAGTGAAACAGTAGACTCATCTCGGTATCTCCATGTTCGTCCTGAGGGCTGGGGCATGTTGGGCACCCCAGTCTTTACAAAGACAGCTTGTGGGCTCAGGAGAAAGGTAACAGGGTGAGGTGTCTCAGCCTCTGTTGTGCAGGGGATTGGACCATGGTAACACTCTAACTCTCTGCTCTGGCCTTAAATAGTACAAACACGAGGTTTTTCTACTGCTCTTTCAATCTCAAGGGCCCTTCTGCTGCTCTTCTCAGTATGACTACCCTGAAAAGCAGAATTACCAGCAAACTTTGTCGCCTCACTGCCTATGTCCTTTCCAGGCCATTTCTGAACGTGCTGACCAGCCCTGCTCTGAGCATGCATACCTCTAGTCCTCACTCAGCTGTGATTCCCTTTTCTCCTCCACATTGCTGAAAAAATAGCACCCTAGCATCTCACCATGCCACAACAATTAGCATTTTCCCGTGGCTTCCCATGAGAAGCTTCTGTATGCAAGAGCACCCCTACCCATCCATCATCCTCTGGATGGGAGGGAGGAGGGCTACTCAAGAGCTAGCCAGAGGTGCTGAACTCTGATTTACAGGTTGGAAGGGTTATCCATCACCTTGGATGGGGAGGCTGTCCGGCCTGGTGCTACGGGGCAGGAGAGCAGGTCATCTACAGTGCTTGGGGACCCGTTCCTCCCCGCCTTCTGCTGCAGTGTGTTTCCAGATGGGCTGAAGAGCTGCTCTGTGGAGAGGCAGGTTTAGGTACACGATGGGAAAAGCTGCCTGTCTCCGCACTGAGAGGGAAAAGAGTGAATATACTCTTCGAAGGGAAAGTGTGAATTGTAAGTATTATCCCCAGACTATCAATTTCACCCTCCTGCTCTGGCCAACTATAATTAAGCTGACCCCAATGAGGCAAGGTTGATATATGCCTCCTTAAATTGTCCAGAGGCTTTGCTGGGCTTTGCTGTGTTTTCCAACATCGTTAAAGACCCAAGGAACTGTTTTTGATAATTGAATCTGACCTGCCACATCATGAGTCCTGACGACACCCGAGCCGTTATTATGGCAAGTAGGAGTTTGTCTCTGGGCCAAGGTCACTACTCTGCCACTGACATTTGGTGTGCT
Source organism: Calonectris borealis (assembly GCF_964195595.1). Taxonomy (NCBI): domain Eukaryota; kingdom Metazoa; phylum Chordata; class Aves; order Procellariiformes; family Procellariidae; genus Calonectris; species Calonectris borealis. The sequence goes on from NC_134314.1 coordinate 114,215,393, forward strand.
CCTGGTCACATCACTTCATCTCCCTCTATCGAAGTTTCTCATCTTTAAATAATGATGACACTTCATACAATATTCCCAGTTCAATGCCCTGTTTGCCTGTAATGTCTTCGTAGCAGGAAACATCTCTTATAGCTTCACAACAACTACTAGCCACTGCAGGCTCTGAAGTAATACACACAGTTGCTGACTGTGTCTATAAATTGTTAGCTGTGCTTCATTTGAAGTAAACCCCCAGCAACAGAGTTCATTTCAAGATTGTTATACATACACACATATTGTTCTTTTACGATACATATATACTATTCTTTTTAATAGATTGTTGTAACCTTACAAATTTGTGTGGTCACTGTGTTCGCCCAGAGAGATATCATTTCTCTATTTGACTTAAACAGTAAGAAGGTAGTGACTTCCTACCTGGAGGTCCATGGACCTAACAATAACTTCTGCCTGTCACAGGAGGTTTTCACACGACTTTCTTGCATGTCAGCTGTGTTGATCAGGGACTGCTCAAAAATTTCTTATTTACCTTGCCCCCAGAAAGTGATGATTTTTTTTTTTTAATGGAAATTGGTCATAATGAAAATTGTCCAGAAATGGAGAATGTTGGTAAAATTAAAATCTTTATTTTATTTTTGTGGTAGGATATGGAAATACAATTATTTGGTGAAGCTGGCAGTGTGGCACATGGGAGCTGTCATTTGGAGAATACATCTCATTTCCCACAGAAGTCCGACTCCCTTGTCATATTGTTTCTAATGGGAAACCATTGGCAAAAATATTTCTTTTGTAGTCCTAATTTAATATAGTTATCCTTCCCCTCCAAAACAAAAACAAACTCCTTCAACAGAACAGAGCAAATGAACAACATTTCTTTGGAAAGTAGATCTTGGCAAAAGCACCAAACCATTTAATAAGAAATTCAAGTCTTGAAAGACAGTCTAGATGAAAAAAGCCCAGCTAATTTACTTCCTGAAAGTTTTGTGTCCATTTGCTGAAACTTTAGGAGTAAAGGCTCTCGAGAGGAGACATTTGTAAGGGGGGAAAAAAAGCATTTTCTGGGTGAGTATTGAGAAATACTCTGCAATCTGCTCAAACGACTATCAAATATTTGTATCAAGTCAATTATGAACAATCTATAGATCCCAGCTTATTTCCCATGTTATTTCACTTCATTTGAAGCAAGAAATAAGTTTATGAATAGGATGATCAATCAGTGCATCACGGGGGAAGAGGACAAGCAACAAAACCTCACTCACTGCATTATGCCTTTGGAACAAATTGCACAAACAATCCAGAAGTTTTTATAAAAACAGGAGCTGGTTTCACCCTGGGGGCAACTGAAGCACCTAATACAGTTGTATGAGGAAGGCATGCACTGAAACTTGGAAATGTTAAAAAAAAAAAAGGTAGGAGGGAAAGGAGGATTTGCTTCTCTGTATTCTATTGGCATCTTTCAGATAATTTGAAAACCCATCCCCAGGCAGCAATATAATTTAGCCTTCACTGGAAAACCAGTAAGCCCAGACGCTGAAAGAAAAAAAGGAGTGCTCTGGCTTTATTGCAAAGCCTGTAATTTGGGCAACTGGTGGTTCTTGCACCTTTCATAAAGGAGGAGGGGACCCTGTCTCTGGGACCAGAGGTCCCTGTCCTTTGCATGGGTTGGGACTACTGGTGCAGCAGACACCTTCCCATTCTGCCCCAGGTCTGAAAAAACAAAGGGTCTGTCCAAAGATGATGAACATGCTCCTGGTGGCTTGTGCTGTGGTGGGGTGGTCAAAGGTGATGTAGCTTCCTTTCATCACTAGCCTGAAAACACACTTTAAATGTGAGAAGTCAGGAGGCTGGAAGAGAGGAGCAGTTCCCAAGGGACTTACTGTAGGAAATTCTACACAAATTCAGCTGCCATCTTTGCTCCATGTGGAAGAAGGGTTTCTGGGCAGGGAGAGTGCTCACCTTCCATCACTGCAGCTCACTGATGGTGTTTCTGGACAGCCAGCACCAAACCAGCCCCGGGACAAAAACCAGCAGCTTGTGGTGGTTTCAACCCCCTCAGAGCTGCACCTCCCTGAGCTCTGCAAGCAGGACACTGAGCTACGTTGGCTACATTCAGAGAAGGGTAGCTGTGGGCTACTTCGGCAGTCAATGGGAACAGAGAAGCATCTCAAGAAGGAGACCATGTCTACCTAAGATCTGAGTCCTCCCTTTGGGCTGTGGATTTTCCCTTCCCATGTTCACATTCCCATCTGGCAAGGACGTACCTGGCAGGACTTTTCCTGACAAACCCTTCTGTGCCCACACTTGCAGAGGAAGACAAAGAAAGACCCTGTGGCAATTTAACCACAACTTTTCTTTCCTTGCCTTTTTCCCCTGCCAGTCCCTTTCATGCCCAGGTAGATCAGCAGACAGTTCATGCAGATGACCATTAATATTGGCAGTGGTTACCAGTAGCAGATAAATCACAGAAAGCAGGGCTGGCAGGGATCCAGGAGGTCACTCACTGTCCACCTGCCTCGGGGCACCATCAGCTGTCTTTCATCCATTCCAGCTAACTCCCTCTTAAAAGCCAGCAGTGATGAGTACTAAGCACTGTCCCAAGGCACTTAAATCTTCTTTACTGTTAGAAAGTGCTCTGTAATGTAAGCTGCATAAATCTTACGTTTATTTACCTTTTTAAAAACAGGTATACAAATTGTTTTCAGGGATTTTTCAGATATTTGTGCAGGAAAGGACACACGGAGCTGGCTGAAGAGCAATCCCAAAGGGAAGACGCTCCGGCTGTGGGGTGGGGATGCTTTGCCCCCCCACGCAGTGGCAGGCAACCACTGGCTGTGCAGACCAGCTCCCTGAAAACTGAAGAAGATCAATACAGCTTTATCAGTTGGGAATCCAGCCTTGTTTCTTTGGCATTACTTATTTATAAAGGACTCTGCTATTTAATGTTTTGGCTGTCACTGGGTTTATCATCTGCTGATCCAGCAAAAAAAAAGAGTCCATTGGCCCCTCTGGTGCTGTTAGTACGGGGGAGCCTGGCTTGCAAACTCTGCAAAATTTGCACAGGTAACTACCCCGTCACCACTGATTTCTCTCCCTAGCAGTACTCCAATACAGGGATTTTTTTTGTCTCTTTGGCTTGGCTGGACTGAACCAAACCTCCAGAGAATGAATTACCCACCAGGCTTGTGGCTATGGGGAGGGAGAGGTTGCCCCTGCCCACGAAAAGGCCATATGCCAAATGGTCTTTCCAGGCTCTAGAGGACAGGCTGAGGAAAGAAGCTGTCGCTGCCAGGGACACTGCTTCTTCTTTGGACATTGGCAGGGGTCGTACCCCATCTTCCCATGGGGGAATGATTTACCGTTGTAAATGTAGGTGCAGGCAGGATTTGCTGAAGGAGGCGGAGGGGCTGGAGAACAAGACGGAGAGAAGGGGGGAGAGGTGAGGGTCTGGGGGGATGTGACTTACAGCTTTCCCTCTTCTCTCAGTGCTTTGTGGAGATACCAGACTGGTCACCATTTGCTGCTGTCCTCTGCTGGATAAGCAGCCCTTCAACTTAATGAGGGGAGGTGGTACAGGGGAAAGGCAATCATCACCTTTACAACAGGCAGCACCCCAAATCTCTGACGTGAAGAGGGAACTGCAGACACGGAGAGCTCGCCGTGGCCTGGGACTGCCGCTGGAGCAGGGACCTGCAGGCTGCAGCTGCCGGCTGACTGCTTCCTGCAGCATTAGGCAAATGGAAATGAAGAGTAAATGAATTGTTGCTGTTGAATTGAAGGGCTCCGGGTTTCTATGAGGAGAACCATACCCCAGGGAATAGGGAAGAGATTTACGCCTTGGCAAAGCAAGCAGGAAGGAAATAATTCTGCTAGGCACAGGTCACTTCCTCCATCTATTACCACTGCTGCGAGACACCTGGAAACATTGGTTCCCCCAGAAGAAATTCAAGTGTCCCTGAATGGAGCAAGACTCCTTTCTACTACTAGGGCTGTTTTAGCAGCAGGCAGAATTGCTTCCTTTGCAGCAATTATTTTCTCAGGTTATTTTCCTCTGCATCCCTGAGGCCACACTAACGTTTCTTTTTATGCTCAGCTAAGCAGCTGATGGATTCTTCCTGGAGCTTTTCCTGTATCGGCACCAGCAACAGACTGAGCAGCACCCAATAACACAGCGAAAGTCAATTAGACACTCAGTTGCCGATAGCCAGAAAATTTCCTTTCCCAGCTACTCTGCCTGAAACCCCATCACTCTGACAGCAAGAGGACGGTGCGTTGTTACCTCTAAATTAGGAGCCCTGAAAGAAGAGAGGGTGGAGATCCTGCATCTAGCATCTCTTCTTCAGTGCTCTTGTTCTTCCCGTCTGTGCTCTGGGCAGCCCGGGAAAAATATGTCCATCGTCCCGTGGCTCCCAGTGGTTGATGGGATGGTTTAGGGAGCAGTCATTTCAACGTTACTGCATGTTCATCCGTTAGAAACCATCTCGTGACCGATTACAGCATTTATGGACATACCCAGCATGTATGCGCACGTCACTGTTTATGGAGCAGTGCACAGTTATGAAAGCAGATGGTTTGTTAAAAAAATAATAATACTTCATTCAGGCCGTCAAGGAAAGTGACTTGGCAGCACTACTGAATAGCCTTTAGGAATACACGGTTTTAAAAGAGATGTTCTTCACGGGACACAGCAGAGCTACCTTTGGCCAGCATATTAGACTTAATAATCTTCAGTGGGATTTTCAGAAGTGCCTCAGGTTTGCCAGAAGGACATTTCTTATCCTTAATGACTTGTGCTGCTAAATTATTTAGGTATCTCTGACAATCTCACCACTAATCCTAATGAAGGCCAAGCCAGGCTCTTTAATAAGCATAATGCTGCAGTCCGCACCATTTGTGTCCCTGGTAGAAGTTGTGCTGCTCAGTTGATGGGAGCTGATTAAATCTGTATAACTCACCTGCCCAGAGATAGCTGTCCTGAATGTTCCCATTTTTTCATCTGTCAAAAGATAAGAGACCTATTTGGTGAATACCAATCAATGAAGGACGCAAATTGTGTGCCTGGACACACAATTCTTAAGCAAATCCCACCAGTTTGGTAATACTTTGTACCAACATGATTTGGGGCCAATATTTATCAGCATATGCCCTGGAGCTGCAGGTCTAACATCTCAATACACATCCCTTAATGCACAGTATTGTCCCTTAAGGTCCAGCAAACACCTGTATTATTCACAGTAAACCTGCAGTGTTCACACCTGGGGGCAAATTTAACTGGAAAGTAGGAAATGCAAATTCTTGGTGCAAGCACAATAGGAGATTACATATGCTCTGAACAGTGGAGCATGCGCATCTTTTTGTAATACTTCTGCCCCTTAGGTCTGAGCAGAGAACTTCCCAGAGAAAAGTAGATGTACTCCATCAACCTCTCCTGAAAAATACTGACTCTACTAACCTAGGTGTTATTGTGCCTGCTAAAACTGCTCAGCGGAGTTGACTGTATTATCACATACCTCTTCTACTATTCTTGAATGAATAGCCCAGCCTCCACCCCTTATTTTGCAAAATCAAGAAAAAAAATAATCACAAGAATCTGTGCGATTCTCTCCTAAATGATCCCACGGTTCTTCGAAGAGATCAAACACAGATCAGCAGGCTATGTGCATGGGAGGAATGGAGCAGATATCAGGTTATTTTCTGTCAGTACTTCCAGAGCACAGCATCTCACAGTGCATTCCAGCTGTAGCAAAATAGGAAGCTTTCCAGAGAGCAGATTTTGCCATCAGAAGTTGCTGGATTTTTTTTTGAAAGCAAATGCTTTTATGAGAACATCTTGGTTTTGATAATATTTTTAATGGGAAAAAAAGTTGCAGTGAATTTGCCATTTTTCTTTAAACAATGCAGCATGCTCATTCTGCACATTCTGGCCTTGGCTTCTCTGCAGATGTTAAAATGAAGCAAGTCCATAATATGTGGAAGATTGAGCAGGATTAAAATATACCGCTACAAAAATGAAGTTTTTCCTCCTCAGACAAAGCAAATGACATTTAACAATTAGCTTAAACAAGAAATGTATTCAGAACTTTCCATGTCATGGAAGTTACATTCAGAATTTCACTCCAAAATGGAATGAAAAAAAATTTCTAAAGATATGAGCTTTCTTTCCGGCAGGGTGTTCCCACTTTCCAATCGGCGACATCCCTTAGGGCAGGTTGAGGACAGTTGTGCTCTGCAAGCATCGTGGTCTATTCTTTCTTATATCTCAAATCACCCTTTAAGGCTGCTCACCTTCACTAAGTCCATTTTGTCTTTGGCAGCAGAAATTATTGCTAGGATGTTGCCCACCACTCTGCTGCATTATTAAATGAAGTATGTCCTCAGAGTGGTGAGCACAGATTAGACCCAGCCCAAGCCCCTGAGGGCAGAAATTATGTTATTCATGGACAGTTGTAGGAGCCTGGAAGTGCAGAAGTCCTTGCCAGGCACCACCTGGTCGTCACTGTTGTCTCAAAATCACCTTTCTCCTGGAATCTGCTTCTTTAGGAGCAATAGTAAATAAAAGTTAAGCTCTGTAGTTCAGCCTCCCCTGCAAGGCAGGAGCAACTCTGCCAGGGGTGGAATGGGTGAGCTTAAAGTAATGTAGGAGATGGGAGACACGAAGGGAGGGAGAGCTTGTTTGGGAGCTCAGGCAGGTGTTTGTGCAGTGAAAGAAAGAGCAAAGGAGAGGGGAGATTAGCAAGTAGCAGGAAGACTGAAAAGCAGGGGAATCTGTTCAAATAAATTAATGCTTGCTCATTTGCGACAGGAAGGGTAATACGTCAGGTATGTATGTTTTTTGGGGGGTTGTCAGGGTTTGTTTCAGAGAACATCTTGCTTTAGAGCAGCATCTCTCCTCTGCTGTGAGGGAAATGCCTGAGTGTTCCCAGGTACAATGTGGCTGCATAGATGGACAGAAGTACTGAAGGAGCTGGGCTCCAAACATGAAATGCTGATGCTTCTCTGCACCATGCATGGTCACACTGTGGGACCTCTAGCTGCTTGGTGTGGTAGCCAACAGATGTGTGTTTGGGTTCAAAAAGTGCTCAGACAATTTGAGAGAAGAAAAGTTAATTGTGGGCTATTAAACATAGAGATGCTCTTCTCCAGGAGACAAAATCGCTGGCAGTCAGGGGAGTGGCTTGGGGGCAGGGAGTCTGAGTGCATTTGTCCTCATCTTGTAATCTTCTTTGTGTATCTGAAGGTTATTGGGCTAGCTCAATGTTTAGTTGCTTCTTTTGCTCTGGATGTTAGAGGTTCAGGGGATGTGGCACACAATATTGCAAGCTCTCTCTGCCCCAATCAGCTTGGGTTGGAAGCGGTATGTCTTATTTATGTATGTTGCCAGGGCTGATCTAACAAACTTTCTGGGGATAGAGATTAGCGGTGTCTAGACTGTGCTTTGGGGTGCTGTATAGACATGCTTTTCTGAGTGTCTTGAAACTAAGTTCTGTCCTGCGTCCCACCTGGAAGGTCCTGTTAGCTCTTCATACTGCCAGTCTGGCTTGCAAAGGGGTTACTGCAGCAGGGGAGTGCCTGGAGGACCTTCCATTGTGGGTATCTCAGCAGGCTGCAGCTTAGCCTGAGGGTCTCTCAAGCCCCTGAGAAGTACCCTTAGGAAGGGTACTTCTAAAACTGCGGTAGAATAGAATTGGTAGGAGACAAGAAGTATCTGAAGTGGAGACACCTAACTATATTTTCTTGTTGCCACTTAAAATTCCAGTCACTTTCCTGCTGATGCTTCTGTCCGTCATCAAAGTGGAATAGGATCAGAAAACCATGAAGAGTAAATTTATTATATTGATTTTTTCCCTTTTTTTTTTTTTTAACTCTTTTTTGTCCTATATGTGAGCATGGCCCGTAATGGAGAAGGTATCCTGCACCTGCTTTGGCTCCCAGCGGTAGAAGAGGATAGCTTTCTTCCAATTATACGGTTGCTGTTTGGATTGCTCCTCGCTAAGGTGACCCTGCATCAGTTAGGTCAGCAGGAGATTGCTTGTTCCTTTCCTAAGGTATCCATTTAGAGACCTGAACATCAGCTAGGTGTATATGATCTTAATGAAACTGTGATCAGGCTTGTATGCCTCTGTCTTCCAAGGACAGAACTCAGCTCTAGTGTTTTAGTGAGTAGATTTTTAGCTTAGTTTCCTATGAAATGAGGGTTAGCTCATGATGATGATGTGTGTATACTTGCACAAGCAGAGCTGTGCGTCTCAGCCCTGTAACTCTGAGCCTCATTTCAGCAGAATTTGACAAAACAGTAGGGAGTTTCAAGGTGTAAGGGTAAACAAGAGCAACCCTACTAATGTTGTCTGAAGGAAAAGATGCAACATGTGACTGGGGAACAGAGATATGGCACAAGTGAGAGTTGTTATAGAAGCATCTGTGGGAAGGAGCTCCCAAACCAAAGCTATTAATCCTCCATGGTGGATTCTCCAACACAGCCTTTCTGACACCTGTAGAAACAATACACAGAGCTGATAGGGATGAGGCAGCTGGTGCCCAAGCTGTCCTTTGTTTGTCAGTAGCTAGCAAGAGTGATCAGTCTTTGTCAGAGAATTTGAATCTTGCCCTGGAAGAAGGGGAGTGAGGCTAGAAATAATGGGAGATAGCAGGCTCCCTGTTCATATGAAGGCATTTGGGCTACAGGAATATTGGTTATGCCCTAATGCTCCAGCACACCTGATGTGGCATGAGGGCTATCATCCGTCATTCCTGCCCTTTCAGAATACAGCACTTGAGTATCAGCCCATCAGTACTGATGTGACAAGCCCCATCGCTAGACTGTTTAGGCTTTATGGGCAGGAACAGTAATGTTAGGTGTCTGAAGCCCTACCCATGTCTCATCACCTGGTGATGGTATCTCTTGAGGTTGACAACTGTCATATAGCTTCCTACACTGGAGCTACCTAGCCCAGCATGCCTCCTTGATCCATGAAGGGAAACGGGCTATGTGGCAGCATGGTTCATCTGCCCGATTTTAGCTCCTCAATGGATAAAACTAATGGTGCTGTAGAAATGCCTAGACAGCAATGCCTGCACAGAGCAGTCTCATTCCAGGTATAGTTACCAGTGGTGGTATCGACTGGTCCTTGAGAAGTCTCTTGGAGTCAAGGACACCAGATGGCATTGGCCCTGCAGAGAAGAACAAGAGTGCACCAAGTCTTGAGCCAGCGGCAACTAATGCAGAAGCATGAGTTCAGTGACTGTGTCAGAGTGAATCACCATGGGGTGTTCAGTGTAGCTGATTTCCACAGAAAGATTACACACTGAACTCCAGGGACTGTACTGGTCTGCTCCACCAGTGAAAAAATGTGCCTGTCTCAGATGGAGAAAGAGGTTCTCTAGATGCCCAAAATCAGGGGAGATTTTGAGAGACAGAAAGATTGTCTTTCTGGTCCTTTGTGCTCAGCTGAAGCTTGCTCCAGGTATGGTGTCATGCCCTCCATCAGGGGCAGAGTCTGCAGCATTGGGGAGGATGAGCAGGGGGGAGCCGTGGAGCAGCATTGCTTGAGGACTGGTGAGAATGGTGCACAGGGAGATCAACTGTGGCTTGATTACAGTGCGTAATTACCTCCAGGAGAGAGAATGTCAGCTGCTAAGAGACTATTAAATCCAGCTGAGAAAGACATGATAATTTTTTGGGGTCTTTCTCCATCTGTTAAAGTTAATTTCATACCTTCACTGATTTTAGAACACCTATCAGTAGTCTGTTTAAATGCTGGACTTGGCCCTGAAGCACAGTACTCAGCAGGTACCAGCTGGAAAGTAAAATATTGCTGATGGACAGGGAAGAGACTTGCAGCATGAAGTCTGTTTCTATTGCCCCTCAGCTAGAGAAGCACGGCTCTGTGCAGGGAGTGAATCAGTCCTGGAGTGAACCTTGTGAGAGGATTGCAGCCAGCTTTGCATCCCCATCTTACTGACCGCAGCAAGCTGTAAGGGCTAGGACTGGAAGCCAGCCAGCTCCTACTCCTGTCTTTCCCCTCCCTTGGCTGTGGTTTTGTACAGGGGAGTTCCTCCGATCTAAGTGGTGCTAGGGCTGGGTTAGGGAGTTTGACACTCACCTACCACCTAGTGACAGGCATGGGTGGGCAAAGGCAGGTCACTTGCTTCATCTCACATGTTCGTGGGCTGGTGTTCCGGGTAAGATGTCTGTGTCTGCTCTACTGCCAGCAGTCCCAGGTGGACTCAAGAACAGCAGAGGTGAACTAGAGGACTAAACATGCCTAAAACTCCCGTGGAAAAGGTATCAGATTTAATAGTTTATGCTTTCTCTGTGTGATTAGTTGCCACACTCAAACTGGTAGTGGAGCAATGTTACCTTGGAGTACCATTCTACTGATGTCACTGCACTCCTGATCGAATTAAAACTCAGTGACAAGATGTTCATTTTTCCCAAAAAAATGTTCTGTCTTGTCCCCATTCCTCCCAGTGCCTGTTTTTCAAATTTAGCAACATCACTTGAATTATTGAAAACCAAATTATTTCATGTCTCCCACTTCTCCGGCAGGAGCATGATGGCTATTGACAACGGGCCATCAATCATGTTTTAAAAAGAGCCGTCAGTATTAGGCAGGAGAAAGAATGATTCAAGGATTTCCAACAAAAGCTGAAAATATCACTAATGAAAGGCCAAGTGAAATCTTTTCCTAATGAAAGCCTCAAGTTGTAACCAGAAGCTGTGTGCTTTCAGAATGCCTTATCCTGGCATTGTTCTGATTGTCCCCAGCTAAAAGAAGATGATATATCTTGGACTCACAATGCAATTTAATTGGTGTCCAGATGGTTTTGTGAACAATGTTGTAGAGGCTGCACTTGAATAAGCATTTTCTTCTTCTCTGAAAGTGCTTTAGATAAAGAACAAATGCAATGCATAAAAATGACATTGGCTTCTGATCACCCCATGCCATGTAAACTCACCCATTAATTAAGTGTTCAACCAAGGTCAGAACAAACAAAGGGAGCAAAATGCTGCCATGGGTTCCTCTGAGATGCAGTCATTTTTAGGTGTTTAATAGTTATCTAATAATCCCCCGTTTTATTTTTAGCACTGATTTTCATCAAGAAAAGTAACCAGCATGGTGAGAAGAGACAGAATCTGGTCCATGGCTAAAATGGAAAAAACTGCGTAGGAAACGTAGGGCTGCAAATCAGGTTTCTGGAAGACGGTTGGGCCCTTAAGAGTTAATGTATTGAAATACATCGCAGATTTTGTTTGCATTTTTCTCCTTTTTGCTGTCTTGGCAGGTGGAGGCATCTGCGGGATGCTTTTCCAAGACACTGAACTTCTGCTAAATCTTGTACCATGGAGACTGTAATGATTTACATGTCTTTCTCCCTTGCTTGAAATTAATTGTGGCGCATGTTCAAAATGGTGTTTGTTTGGTATACCTAGATGATTTGGGCAGAATGACTTAGGCAGCACAACCCAAGAAGGCCATGAAATATTCATGGCATATAGCTTTTGCTACCTCCATATAAAATGTGTGAGGTGTCTCTGGATGTTGAGGAGACAGGCCAGGTGGCAAGCAGGGTAAGTGGCCTGGGAGCCCGGTGTGTATGCATGTCTCTGGCAGTGAGACAACTGGTCTCAACTGGAGTTGGCTACTGGAGGGACCAGGGATGTCCCAGACATCTTCTAGAGACACCATGGGGTCTAAGCTGTGGTAGACCCTGGATCCTCGTGGAAATATCTTCATTTGCACAGTTTGCTCAAACTTCTTGGTTGTATTCAACTTTTTTATACTGTATTATTCCAAGACTTCATGTTTTCAAGCATAAATTAAGTGCTTAAGAAGTAATTTGGAAGAGGATCTCATCAACTTTCAAATGCAAAGGGTGGTGTGGTCGTTATTTGTTGATATTCATTTTGCTGTAAAGAATGGAGTATGGGCATGGGCTGAGAGAGTTTCAGATGAACCTGATTTCCCCCAACACATCTGGCAAACTGAAAAGTACCCACACACAAATGAAATTATTTTGGGCCAAGTAAAACATTCTATGCAGACCAGAAGAGAATATTTTGTGCCATAAGCACAACCCATTGAAATAAAAGCTAGAAGAGAATCAAAGGAGCTTTGAAAAATTTCAAGGGAAACCACTGAAACGTTTAAACTCAAAAAAGCCCATTTTTTCACAATTCCATTTTCTGTCACAAAAGTTTTGGGTTTGAAATGCTGCTGTAAGGGTTGATACTGCTGGGAACAAGACTTTGAGCTGGGTGGGCATCAGGGGTCTGATTCAGGATCCTCCTGAGATCAGCTCAGTCTGCAGTGACTGGCAGTAAGACTTTGTGCATGGATTCAGCGGGAGCAGAAGGAGGCATCGCTGGCCTGCTTGTGGCTGATGCTGTGACCAGCTGCAGAAATCCCGATCCGCACTGCTTTATTTTGGCAGAGCTCGTGAGAGTCCCCCACAGTCCTGGGAAACTGTGCCTGGCTTGCGGTGCTGGAGTAGCACTGCACCACAAAGTCTGATGGCTAGGTCCAACATCTGTTACAGGAACCAGTTGTGTAAATCTCCCAGTGTTTCCCCTGGCTTTGAGGAAAGCCATAAACCTTGTTCTGATATATGGTCCTGTCATTAGGGAGATATGCCAAATTATACAGACAGCTCCCATGTCAAAATCCTCTCTGGAAATGATCTGTGTCTTATAAAAGTTGTCCAGCCAGCCTTATTTCAATCCTTTCAATTCTGAACTGCCAAGACCTTCTGGCAAGAAAGTGCTTCTTGTTTTTGCAGTTGAAATGCAGCAGAGAAGTACATAAGAACAAGGGTAATATCAAAACCCAGCTAGTAGATGCTGAAGAGAGACCTTGAGTGTCAGAACTGGTGCCAAACAGAATTACATAAGATAATATTTACCTGGCTCCAGGGATTTGTTACAGACTGCTGGGGAAAAATGTCCTGTAGATCGCTGGAGGTCTCCTAGAGCAGAAGAAGAAGAAAATGAATGTCAAGACTTCAAGGAATAAAAGATGGACAGATATTGCGGTCAGGCGAGGGTGATCTTTCTGCATTAGTGTTCCTAATAAACTGGAGGTTTGGGAAGTTGTTTTTCAAATGGAGATAATTAAATGACAAACTGCAGCGGGTTAGGAGGTTTAGAAATGAAGTCTGATGCAGTTGTGGTGGAGGAGGTAGAATGCCAGTTGGATATGTTTTGGATTTGCTTGGGGATGTTCACTCCTGCTCCGAAACTCAGTTGTTGGAGTCACTGGTGTGCTGCTTCGAGCAGTGTGGTGCTGAAGTGGCACGGAGCCAGACTGCAAGATCCCCAGGAGTGCGTCTGTTTGCACCAGGAGTGCTGAGATACTTGATTTTATATCTTCTTTACAAGCCCCACCGTGGCTCTGTCTAACAGCACTGTTCTCGCCCATTTTTTTCCATCAACCATCATTTCTCTGCCAGCAATAGATGAATGCACACACTCTTGGCTGGGACACTTTGCAGGGCTCTGCCCAATGGCTCGTTAAATTGAGTTCAGCCCTCTGGCACTTCCCCTGACATGCTGTGGCTCTGAAAAGCACCCATGTGTGATACCCTGCGCTGCCCTAGCACTGGCTCAGCTGAGCCTGCGGGCGCCTCGAGAGGAGAGGTGAGGACCCGTGTCGCTAAAGGAGCTGCTGGAAGGAGGAGGGTGGGTTGGTCTTCCCTTGACATCCTTTCCAGAGTGGAGCTTTGACCCCATTCCTCAGCATAGCCCAATTGCCACTGCTTCCCCTGTCTCCCTGATGTTGGCACCTGGGTGAAGGAGTGCTGGCCACCAGAGCTCCTGCCAGGGCTTCAGCAGCCCCTCAGGTCTCAAAGGTTTCATTGCATCCTCTGACCCACGTGGTATACCGTGTTTATTTTTAACCTTTGTGAGAGGAAAATGAATTGTCAGCTATTGCCTTCAGCTCAAGTTTGCCCAGTCTAATGCTCAGAAGAAGGTAAAATTACTTGCCCCTTCCCAAATCTGGCTGCACACATGCCCTGAAGGCATATATCCTGGTACCTGTTGTGCGGAGGTAAATGTCTGCCTTTGGTTGCACGTGAGACATCCATAATGAAAAAGAAAAAACTAAACATGGGAAGCTCTTATTTCAGAGGCAGACACAATTTGGGGTTTAAAAGTTTCCAGTGGGGTGGAGGTGGGGGATCAGCTCTGGCTCCTATCCTGTCCCACAGAGCATGGGAACAACAGGCAGAGAGCAAAAGTAGGAGATGGCAGATAGCAAATTAAGTAATCCTTTTTTTTCCTCCTTAAAAAGCACAGCCAATTCATTGCTACAGGATCTGAATGAAACCACATATTTTTCTAGCTCCTACTGTGTTTTTGACATATTTAAGAGTCAAGGCTAGGTAGATGGGGACCCTGGGTTTTGGGAATTCCAGGGCTGAATTCAGGTCTGGAAGAAACTTTATCTGAAGACAGATTGTCAGGCAGCTGTTTCCTAGAGGTTGTTACTGCTGTTGGCTTTCTTCTTCTGCAAAGCACTGATGGTAGCCACTGTTTGAACTTTGCTTGCCAAAACACACACACACAAATATGCATATCTGAAAGCGCCATGTCTCCTTGCCCTTGGCTCATTCTTTGTACCTTCATTGCAGGACCATTCCCAAAGCATCAGCTAATTACCCCTCCTTCTTCCCAGAGCATGGCTGGCAACGGCCTTTGGACAAGGCTCGCTGAGACAGAGCCAGGGTGAATCGAAGTCAATCAGCACGCAGGGGAAAAGTCCCGCTTCACTAACCCAGGCGGGATGACTCCAGCAGAGACATTCAGCTCAGTTTCCTGGCTCTCTGAGGAAAGGATGAGTGACAGATGCTGGAAAGAGTTTGTACCATTGGATTTTTAAAATGTACTTTTACCATAGCACTGCCAAGCTTGTAAGTTCAAGGAAGAGGAGACAATGTCCCAAATTTGTAAGATGGGCATAAAGCTAATTCTGTTGTAAAAGATGATAAATCAGGGGTTCCTCTTATTCACCCTCTGGGTTTTGAGGCTGAAAATGCAGTAATACCAGCTCTGCCCCCAGCACAGATTTTTCACGGATCAGTTGGCATGAGCAGAACAGAGGTCACTGCTGCAGAGCGAATTGATGCTCAGTAAGGATTTTGAACGTATGCAGATGTGATTTATGCTTACTGTGGTCTATGAGTACTGTCTTGCTAGAGAGCAAATGCTCTCTGACAGTGAAAACCTTCCACAGGAACCACGGTAAAGCTCTTACGTTACAATGTCCAGTCCAGCATGGGATGAGGTAAGGAAGGATTTTCCAAACACTAGTCCCTGAAACACGTTCCTCCTCTTGCCTGTCTATGGCTGAAGATCAAAGCATAGTGATATCTGTCATGAGACGACAGGAGTGGAGAGAGGTCCAAGCCAGTGAATCAAAGAGGGACAGCAGAGACTGGGGCTTGGCAGAGTCTCACTTTGACTCAAAAAGCTTCGGCTGTGAGCGGGGATGGAGCCTGGACACCAGCTGTACGGTGTGCCCCTGCTGCAGGGACATCCATGCCGGCATGTTGGCTGTCGAGCCAAGGAGGTTTGCAGTGTGGTATTTAAGCAAGGGAACAAAACCTCACCAGCTGTCCCACCCCACGCTTCATCTGCCCTTTGGCCTCAGCCCTTTGGAGCTCCACCAAGCTGAGCTGGTGTCCTGCAGGGATGGTCTGTATCATCAGTGGGCCTGATGCTAAGTGTCACTTGTGTGCATTTCTGAGCTCAAGGCTTTTGATGGAGAGAATCATGGGCTGGACTGAATTGATATTGATGTAGGTATAACCAGGCTGTGTTTTCACAAAATGTTTTTACATTTGTGGGCTCCATGGGACCCGTAATCCTGCTGCCAGCTGGCCCCTGAGATGATGGTGGAGCAGCAAGGAGTTCTCTCTTCGCTGTTGCAGTAAGATAAGCCACGCACAGATCAGTTTTTTTTAAATATATATAACATAGAGATCATCCATTCCACTGTTGGGAATCGTATCTGTAAGTGGGTACTCAGTCCTTTTTAGACAAGAGAACTCACCTGAGAAGGCATAAATATCCACTCCTGAATGAGGACACTTTACCAACAAAAAGCACATGTCCAGAGGAAACCAGGCATGGAGACGATCTCCTTTGGTGCTCGTAATCCTGTTTTTGTAGGAACAACTGCTCCCTTGTTTGAGTTCTGTTCTCCCTTCTGGAGTCAGTAATATCTTACAAGAAGGTTAAAAGGTTAATTGCACCAAGGAGAACAAAACTACACCGAGGAGAATGAGTTATCCATGTGAAATGGGATGCTTTTTAGTTTCATGCACCCTTTAGCTCTGTGCATGCTTAAGGATACACAGCCACTGCTTCAGGTTCTCTGCAGACCCTAAAAGACGACCACTGCTCATTCACTTCCATATATTTCTCCCTTAGAGCTTGGGAGAAGAAAATGCCATGTGCACATGGCAAATTGCTGTGCCTTGGGAATTGCTGCATATGGGAATTGCCATGGGAGTTGCTGCACATGCAGCAGGAAAATCCTGCCACTCTCCTCTTCAGGTGCTCTGGAGGAAGCCCTGGAGCGGTTACAGCCTTTCCCCCCTCTCAGGACTGCTGGCAGCTGGAGCAGCCTGGAGCTGCAGTGCTGCTCTGCAAGTGCATGAAAGGCAAGGCTGTAAGAGTGACTGTCATGCTCTTTGCACGGGTCTTGGCAAAGCACAGACTACAAAGAGGGCAGTAAAGCAAATAATAATCAGCATCATCTGCCTCTTTCTCCTCTATGTGTTACCCAAGATCTAAAACCCACTAATAAATATATAATGAACAAGGAAACATAGTGTGAGCCCTAGGAACGCTCTATTTTGCTTTTCAGAGATTGACGTTTCATCGGTTGGTTTGCATTGACTATATTTTTTTTTAATACCAGCTAAAAATCTCATAAGAGTGGCCAAGGAAGGTGCATACATAGATGTGACCCTTAAGATTTTTAACTGTAGTCCTAATCCCTGAGTGATTCTGAGTGAATTGAAGCATGTTGGGAACCTGCATTATGCACACAAGATAGCAATGGCCAGCGGTCAATTTTGCTCTGATTAATCAGATTAATGGAGATTCAAAGCACCACAGTAGCTGTTTTATTGTCTAGAGGTGCCTCAATCCTTTCTGCCTGGCATGTTCACCTACCACGTTGTAGGCATCAGTGGGACTTCTGATAGCCAAACTCTGGCCAATCAGTTGAAGGTCACCCTGCACAAAGTCAGGGTGCATTTAGCAAGTGCCAAGTTTGGGGCCTCTCAGGAGATTAAATTCTCCAGTCTGCAGCTTTTGTTTGCTAATCAAACACTGTGTTCTGTGAGACAGCCCATATTTTGAGTGCAAAGAGCAGGGCTGAAATTATTTCCTGCCCTCTTATTTTTCAGAACTGAGACCTTCCCCTTCTTTCCCCACCTTTCTTGCCCATTTATCAGTGATTTTACAGCTTATATTCCCAGCTGGCACCCAGCCTCCCTTTGCCTCTGGCAGGATTGATCCAGACCACAGGTTTCACTTTTTTCCTGAACTGACCCGAGACAAATCAGCTTGCATTCATTGGGGTGTCAGATGCTGAGGGTCAGGGTCTCTTTGATCCTAATGATATACAGGGACTGGTCTGTAAACATTTTCTGTGTCACTGTCCAAAGATGTATATGCTGTGCATGTGACAGCCTTGATCGACACACCAGGGGAAAGTGAGTGATGCCCAGCTTGACATCCCAACCTTTGTGCCCTGAGGCCTTAAGCTGATGGCTACAGAAGTCAGAGGGAGGTGGTGGAGATGTAGACAGCCACACAAACAGGCAGAGTGACTACATGAAGACAGACTGCTTCACCCTTCCCTTCCTTTTCCAAAACCATCAGAGCATGCAGCTGTTGAGCATAAGAATTTTGATTTTGCTCTGTTTCTATGTGGTATTTCAAGCGTGATGAGCCAAACGGACAGATGGATAGAAATTAGGATTGTCCCACTGATTCTGACATGATGACACCTGCCAGATGTGGATGTGGTCCAGCATAACTAAAATCACAGCTCTTCGCATCCGATCTGAATTTGTCTCTCTCTTTTGCAAAAGCACAGTCCTCATCTGGGACATCAGGGGGGAATTAGCAAACAAACCAACTGTCCCCTGCTGTCTCTTTCTGAGAAGCCTGCAAGCCCCAGGAAAGTGATAAAATACTGCAATTAAATCAGTGACACTCCAGCGTTTGAAAAGCAGAGTTCCCAGGGCTTGCATGGTGTTTTGTCACTCATTACTGTTGATTTTAATAACTAGACAATGCCCAGTCACCTGGCAGTGCCAAGCCAATGCAGACTGGTTATGCACAGAGGATTGCGTTTCTGCTGAAGCAGTCAGAGCATGCAGCGAGGGGAAGTGGTGTGTATGTGCTCCTGGAGGAGACAGACCGATCCGGTGCAAAGCTTGCCAAAGCTTGCCAATTTCTGATGAGTTTGGAAGAAGCAGGATGAGCGTGCAGAGGATCAAACTTGTCGTCTGGTTGCAGTGAGCTTGAACTTAAGAACTGACTTAATGATTTTGTGCAACCATGGCCTTGCACTTTCTGAAGTCTAATGCCTATCATGAGTTGTGGCAAGAGTTTGTAGGGGCACGGTGCAGACAAAGCCTACCAGGTGGAGGAACAGCCTGGCTGTTTTCTCAGAAGCTGGCAAGCCCTGCTGAGGGCCAACGTGTGTCAGCCAGGCTAACAAGGGTGGTTGGCAACCAAATCAGAGCAGGAAAGTTCAAGCCACCCTGCCTGCCTTTCCAGTCTGGGTCTTGTCTCAGGTCTCTGCTCTGCACCCTGCCTGCTGGTGTAGCCATGCTGACAGCATCTGCCTAGAGCTGGCGTCTCCTTGCCTTTCTGCAGCTGATTGTGGCGATCAGGCTTTGGATAAGTCCATCCTCTACAGGTTAGGGAATCCCTCTGCAGCTCTGCCACCATGCTGTGAGGGAGAAACCCTCTTTCTTGCTCTCCCTTTTCACAGTCTGGTTTCCAGGCACATCAGTGAGATGTTGCTGGGCTTAAGTCTGGAGTTATCTCCTTGCCCGTCTTGGATGTAAGCATGCCTGAAATTTCATTCACCTTTCTTCTCTCCTCTCTTCTCACCTGACTTAGGAACCTGTTGTGCCTCCACAGCCAGTGCTGGCAGCAAGCAGAGCAAGGAGACCTGGGGGCAGCTGGTCTGTGGGATGCAGGGTGCTGCTGAAGGAGGGAGATCGCTTCGCAGGGAGAGGCACGAGGCACGTTCCCGCTCCCACTCCCGTCACACACTCAGCAGCACCAAAATGCATTGCAAACAGGTTACCTCTCTGAAGTACATCCGCTGTCAGAGCCGCTGTTTCGGAAGTCCTGATGACAGAGAATGGAAGCAGGCAGCATCTCTTTCTGACTAATGCCAGAAATCTCTGCTTTTGCATTGAAAAGCCCTGCAGCTCCTATCCACTCTGCTGAAGGTATGCCACGTCAGGCTGGACTAGGACCAGCACAACGGGAAATAAAAACCTGCTTCACCATGCCAAGAGTCCTCCTTGCCGAAGTGCCTTTCCCGTGCACAGCGTGGTGCATTGCACTGGCATCACTCTAGGGAAATGTACAATCAGACTCCAGAAAGAAAGTTACATTTTACTGTAGGGATGATCCCAGATGTTTTCTGAGAAAATTAAGAGTTCTAAAAAAGTGCTTTCTCATATGGGCCTTGCTCATGCTGGACACATGAAGTCTATGTTTAAGCACTGAGATCCAGTTGGACTCTGTAAATGAACAGACAGGAGGTGCGCAAGGGCTTTATTTTCTCAGGACTGTGGCTTTATTAGCATCAGTGCTAGCTTTACAGGTGGTTAGACCTGGAGCCAGACTGCAGGAGGGAGGGGTTTGGAGGAGATAATATGAAAATTATTCATAAACCGAGGGAGGGACTATTGCCCAATAAATGTCCCAATACAAGAACTGGGCAGGGGAGAGGGGAAAACTAGCAGGGGATCAGCTTAAAACCAATAAAAGAGAATACTTTTTTAGACAGCAGGTAGCGAACATTGAAATTTATTGTACCAACAGGTTCAAAAAGGAATGGACAACAGGTCTGTTAATGGATGCTGAAGGGAACAGGCAGGACTCTTGCTCCAAGCATCCTCCAGCCTGTGCCTGGGGATGCGGGGAAAGTACTGGCAATGGATCACAGGAAGGCCAGACATGCGTGGTCTCCTGTTTTCGGTGCTGGAGACAGCACCAGGCTGGCTGGACCACTGGTCTTGCCCTGAAGGACAGCTCTTCCTATGCCAGACGCTGCACAAACATGGCCCAAGTGTTGCCTGCAGCATCTCGGTACAGCCAGCACACGCTAAAGGATCAGTTCACATTTACCAGCCTGGACTTTTTACTGAGCTTATTCAACTCCTGAATTAGCAGCAAAACACCCAGTCACCATTTCATAGGGTCTTTATGAAGCTGTCTCCCCCCATCTGTCCAGAAACCTGGGAAGTTTAATTACACTCAAGCAAAATTAACTGCAAAAATTGGGCTAAATAAGTCAGGTTTAATTATAGGTAGAGAGAAGAGAAATTCAATCATATGTGCTGGGAACCACAAACAACCTCTCCAGCAGTGAAATCTTCTTTTATCCAAAGTCACCATGGCTGGGTCTGAGTAGCTAGCTAGTGTCCTTTTCCTGCTCATCCTTGTTGTCCCTTCCCTCCCTGCTAACCATGCTTGTCACTCATGATGGCTACTAACCAGGGTCACCATTTTGATAGCAGGATCTGGCCCTGTGGATGTCCCACAGTTCTCTCTGACTGCACCATCCCTGCAGTAAGGTTGTCTTCTGGTATCCCAGGGAGAAGTGGTGCTTCATTAATTGAATGAAATCTCTGTGGGCAATTACCTTCTCTTGAGACTAATTGCGGATATTGGATAGTGTTGTCAGGGAGCAGTGGGGGTGTAACAGCCCATGTGTTTTTGATCAAGTCAGGGAGGAAGAGCTGATGGAATTTCAAGAGCTAGCATCTTTTTGCCCCCCGCCAGCTCCTTGAGCAGGGCGGTGCAGAAAGGGTTACAAACAGGAGCGAAAGAGTGAAAATGATACCTAGATGTTTCCTAGAGGTCTGTAAGCCTCGTAGCTGGTGGGAGGCATTCACCAGTGTCCCGCTCACCTCCTCCACATGCCCTGGAGAACTGGCACTGAAACAAGCTGGTGAGCAAGAGTCTGGCAATGCACATGAGGCGCACCAGGTGCCCTGCCACGCATGGACATGTGCTGTGGAGACAGAGGGAAGAGCCAGCCTGTTTCGTTTCTGGAGGATGAAGGAATCCCAGGGATGAATGCTGATGCCAGCAGTTTGGAAATGCTTTCTGCTTTGCCTGGCACAATCCAGCAGTGGTCTGGTAAATGAAATCCAAAAGCTTGTTTCATGGTCAGGGCCGTGATGAAGAGAAAAGCTTCTCATGAGAAGCTTCATGTGAGCCCTCACGAATCACCAGCACCTGAGATCTGGATCTCAAAGAGGTCTTTGGGGATATGGGAAAGCAAACAGGTAGTGTCAAGGTAGGCATGAGGAATATCTGCAGGAGACAATCACGTTGCAGGTTTTGTGGGGAGGAAAGGAACTATCTGTACACACAAAGCAAACCTTAGAAAATAAGCGGGCATCCAGGCTGCTGTGTTTCTCTAAGTGCAGAAGCTGCCGGTGCTGATGGACCAACAAACATCAACCCTCTAAGAACAGGACGAAAGGGCAAGCAGAGCCCCATGGTGAGAAAGGGTTCCTTTGTGGCTGCTTTTGCAGGAAAATGAGCCATTTAAGGCGCAGCATCCTTTGCAAAAGTGAAATGCTGCTGTAGCTGTGATTGTCTGAAGTGAACCTATTTCTCTGCCTTCTGTTTGCTTTGCCTGGCAATTGTTACACAGTAACTGGAAATGAGGAAGAGAATGCTTTTCTCTCTTAAAAACAAATCAAATTGTGTTTTTGCAGCTATGAAAGCAAGTAATTTCCTCAGAAGCTTACGTTCCCTTGAATGGCAAGTTAAATTCCTGCACAGCTTGACAAACATGACTTTCTCCAAGCTCAGCCTCTTGCTTTCAAACTCTCTGCTTTTCCCCAAATTGAAAAGGTGATGTTGCAAAACTTCCCCTCTTTCTGTGCGCTGTACATACTGGGCTCTGGCTTTGTGTCAAAGTCCAGCTGTTTGCCATCATCATACAGAGCTGAAAAACTCTCTTCTAGTCCCCTCTCATTCCCTAGTTATTAGGCATCACAGCGGATGATTCATTAGCGAAGCTGTCCAGATGTTTGGCTTTGTGGGGCATGTTGATTAATTGGATTTCCATTTAACTTCATTTTCAGGATTGCCCGCATGGCCACTACAGTTGTGGGGAAAGTGATGTGCAAACTCAGCTGAGATTTCTCCCTGATGTCTTAAACCAGTGCTGCAGGGGGAGAGAAGGGGAGGAAGTGTACTTGTTGCCATGGTAATAAGCCACCCTGCAAAAACCAGGCATTTTGTCTGCCTTGTGAAAAATATTTCACTCACCAGACATCTCTAAGGAAGGTGGGCATTACAGGGAAGCGTTTAAAATCACTGCTGCTTGTGCCCTCCCTGGGCTCATCAGCTGGAGTGATGAGCGTTCACTCATCAGGCTCACTTCAGGAAAGGGAATGCTTGAACAAGCACAGGCTTCATTTAAGCACGTGCCTAAATGCCCTGCAAATTTGGATCTTTGTAGCAATTCCTTCTCACCTGGGTCCCTAAAACTATTCAGGAGTAGTAAACACCAGGCTTCTCGCCTGTATTAATAATTAAAACTTTCCCCCCCTCTTGGGAAGTGAAGGGAAGGAAGGGGAATGTGGAAATAGAGCAAGGCAGTTTATCTGCTGGTGTCTCTCCGAGATGCTCCAGAAGAAAACAGTTCTCTGACACCAATTAACTCTAGCAGAGGATCTGCTGATTTTAAGTGGAACATCAACTCTCATTGAGACAGAAATAACTCTTTTATGCCTGCATCAGTCCTCAACACTTTATCAAATTCTGGGCCTGGACTCCTGCCAAGTCTTTTCAGAAATAATGAAATGATTATTCTTAGCTCCAAGCTAAGAAGACTTTCTATTGTAAAAAAAGCAAAATGTACCCTGCATTTGTTACAATTTTACCCCTCATTTTCATTAACGACTCATTCGTGGTCTAGCCTGGCAAATATGTTTATGATTGTACAGTTCATTGAATTTTTTTCCCCCTTGTATTTCTTTTTCTTCTATCCTACAAGGCTGAAAACTGGATGATGATGAAGGAAAAATGACTTGAAGGCAAGCGAAGAAGGAGCAGAGGAACAAGGAAAGCATGGTGGAGAAGAAGAGACCCACTGGAGCAGGGAACACCAAGGAGAAGGTGAAGAAGCAGCTGACTTATGACCACCTGGTGAGAAGACAGATGGAAGATGGTCTGGGAATTTTTTGGAGGAGTGTCCTGTGGATTATAAATGAAATGGAGGGAGACGGGGAACTGGGCAGAAAGCGAAGGGGCTTCTTGGATCAAAGGTCTGCCACAGTTTTGCAGTTTTTGGAACTTTTTTCCCCTAGGGTGAAAAGTAAATTCATCAATGCCACCATACTTGATAAACTCCTCTTGGTTCTGCCAAGTTAATAATATCAGAAGCAAAACAAGTAAGATAAGAAGAAAATTTCCCTCTTGGTATTTTGAAATGAAACATTCATTCCAAACATCTTTCCTCGGATGCTCCCTTCCCGTGTTTATAAAAAATGAGAAAAATGATTGTGCAAAGCAAAACGTCTGTTCTCTACTGCTTCAGTGTTTCACTGAACTTAGAGAAACATTTTGGTATTTGTTGGAAATATTAAGACTATTCTGGTTAGGGAGGAGTCTGAATACTCTTCTTAATTTTGGATGTAGGCATTGCCAGCAATGCAAGAGGGGATGTTAAGGCCTTTGTGTTACTCCGGAAATCCCCCTCTAATCTGAGGCTGGGCCTAAAAGCAAAATTTCTGGGATGGGGCTTTAGGGCTGGTAGTGTCCTGGTTGGTAACGTCCTGGATGAAATGCGATAAACGTGGGTTTGAAATGGTGTTGGATGAATGAAGGGAAGGAAAGTTCCCTGAGGGCAGTCAAGCACGAAGACAACACTTCTGGCTCTGGAGGCCAAAAGAGGTTTGTGGGAAGTACTGCTGCATGTTTGTCCTATTTTTGTACTATTTCTGGGTCATCTGTGTTCCCAGTGCCATAAAGGGTACTGAATCAGATGCTCTTTGGGGCTGACCATGAGGTCACTCTTTCCATTCTTGTTTTAAGCTTTTGTGAAGACAGAGAAAACAGGTTCCCCCTAGCTTTTAACAGCTGGGGAGAAGGTGGGGAATAACAAGTGATCCAGGCAAGGTTCCTACTAGTAGTTTTCCATGCACACACAGTGTCCTGCCTTGAGCATCTTTCCAGTGAAGGCATTAAGCCAATTTATGGGGCAAGTGAGACGTAAGAATATGAGAATGGTGCAATTAGAGTTAGTTAAACATGCTGAAGTGAAGTAATGTGTCTGGATTTCCAATACCCACATAAGCACACCAAGGATGAAATGAAGAGGGAGAAATCCTGTAGGTCTTGTGCGTGATATGAAGTTTTGAAAGGCATCCTTAAGACACACTGACTACTGGGCCCTTTTAGCCAGAATGGATTTAATATGTTACACAAACAAGTGAAGCACTGAATAATTTAGACTGGAAGGGACCTCTGGAGGACTCTGGTCTGCTCCCCCTACCCCAAGCAAGGCCAGGAGGAGCAGGTTGCTCATGGCTGTATCTGGTCAAGTTTTGAATATTTCTAAGGATGGAGTTTTCTCACGTCTTTGAACCTCTGTTTTCATGTGTGACTGCTGACTTGATGAAAAAAATCCTAACAAAAGAAGAAAACGAGATACAAACAAGATTTTGGTTCTGTGGTGTAAAGTGGTCGGCACTGAGGACCTCAAGTCCTTGACAGAATGATGTCCCCTTTGTCACCATGAGCTACGTTCCCAGAGTGGGTCTTCCTGTCCAGTTTTGTATGAAAAACATCTGTCTTGCAGGCTCCAAAGCCACTCTGCAATGTGACCCAAAGCTTGGTGAGATGAACAGCGGGGGGATTTTTTCAAACGTGGACTCCTGCCTTGGATTATAATCCCTGTGTGTATGTTTAACGTTGGCTGTACCATCTCCTCTCAGGGAATGTTACAACACGTGCTTTATAGTTGAGCAAATTCCTGAGTGCTCTTTAGGGCTGGGCCTGCAGGGGCTTGTAAATCTTAGCTGGGACTCTCACGAGCCCTTCCCTCTCTGCACTCGCTTTGTTCCCACGGAGGCCATGACAAGAAGACCATGTCAGATAAGCAGTACGAATGGGGAGACTTTGTTCTCCACCTTTCCAGTGAGCAGCTCCGCGTAGGAGCACATTGAATTCAAATGAAGGCTTTGAAGGGTGTCTGAAGAGTCTTTTTTTAAAAACTATTATTTTTATTTCTCTGGCATTGCTGTTTCTCTTGGGAAGAGCAAGCTTCTGTGTGAGATTACATTTGCTGATCTTTCTGAAGGATATTTTAATAATGCTTCAAAATGAAAAAAAAAAAGGCTGAAAGGACAGAAGGAGAACTCCCCAGACAGCCCACTGTTTTGCCCTTTTGCCCTATTTAGGCTAAATTTTTACCACCCTAAGCACTGAGTTTCCAGAGGAAAGCGCTTCCGTTGCAGCTGAGACTGGAGGTGATTTGGCTTCCCTTGGGGCGCAAGAAGATCCCACCAGCTGTGCGTAACACTGGTCCCGTTTGCCTGGCAAGAGATATTCCCTGGAATCAGAGTATTTGGGGGATTTTGTTCTTGTTCTTCTATCTGCAGGGACCAGGGAAGCTGGGAAGTTGATCCAGCTCATAGCAAGCAGGTGCATATCATGGGCAGCATGATGGAGTTTGCACTGATCACGTTGCAGGAACCAGCATGTTTTGTTTCAAGAGCCTGAGTATCCTGGACCAGGGCGGCATCCTTTGTGCCTTTGGACTTTGAAGCAGCCCACAGAGAGGACCCCAAGGTCTGACCTCTGTGTGCCACTCTTCTTCCTGTGCCGCAGCAGCTGAGGCTTGCTTCATGACAGCCGAGTGCATGCATTTTTATCTTGGCTGTGCAGGTGTGGTAATTAAGGATAGGTTGCTAGCAATGAAGCACTTTCAGAGCAGTACACACCATTAATCCCATCCTCCCCAGCACAGAGATACTTCAGCATCTTACTAAATGAAAGGAATGAAATCTATTTATTCACATGGTTTCCTACAGAAGCAAGGATATTGTGGTTTTTTGTGGTGGTATGTGTCTCCCTTACTCTTCTCTCCATCACTTTTTTACTCTTTTAACTAGTTCCCACCAGATTTAACAGTAGGGGAGAGATCTCAAAGGTTATATGTCTAAACAGGGTTTTCCCCCTCAAAGAGATGGCCATGTAGGGGAAGCATTGCAAGAGTGGTCGTCAGTGAAATAACAGAAATGTGAGGTTAAGCCTTAGTAGACATCAGAGAATCCTCAGATGAGAGATGAAACCTGTTAGCAAGGTATTCAGACTCCTATATTAACGCTCATTAGGGTTTTTTTACCCCCTTTACACATTTTTGTGACATAACTTTGCCTCGTGCAGCAGAGAAGAGGTTGGAAAGGGAGCACCAGGGGACTCAGTAACTGGATTTTCCTGTGGATTACTCAGCAGGTGGAACAGCAGTGGCAAACTACTGAAAACAGCACACATAAATAACATTTGAAAATTAATCATCCCATTTCCTGCAAGTGATAAGAAAATTTGCCTTGTCTGCGAGTAATCTGCAGTCATTCATGGCAATTTCTAATATTTAAATACCAAGTAAATTAATTAATTGGCATTATTTTTAGTTAACTGATTTACTGTAATTGCAGTGACTAAATAAATCAATTACTTAAAAAAAAAAAAAGCCCCAGACAAACATGGTAAATCAATTACTTACTATTTAATGGGAATTACTTGATGTTACAGAAAACAACAGAGGAACAAATCCTTTTATGACATCAGCAAAATTCAATCACTGTCTGGAGAAAAGGATTTCAGTGCAACGTTACGTCTTTATTTAACTCACAAGATAACGTAATGAAATAGTGAGAATGCATGGAAGCTGTGAGCCCAGCTGAACGACCACGCACCGTGAAGTGAGCAGCTGGGACATGGTCTTCTGAAACATCTCAGAAGCAGGAAACGCCACATTCAGTAAACCGCACCTCTGCCACAGGGTCTGTGACAACAGATGGCATTAGTGGATGCCTGGATAAATGCCATCTGTGCCAGAAAAACAAATCCGGTGTTAGAAATCATTAGAGAAGGATTGAAGAAGGTATTGGAGAACATCATTGTTATGGCTGTGGGTGGGGGTTACTGTTAGCCTACACCTTGGACTAGGTGTTCAGCTTCTGTCTGCTCATCTCAGGAGGGTCTATTAGGAGACACTTCAACAAATGCCAATGGGGATGGTCAGGGTCTGTCACGGTTTCTGTGCGAGGAAACCATGGATGACCAGGCTAGGACTGTTTGGCCTGGAAATATGGTGACGGAGAAAGTTTACATGTGTGTAAGGGAGGACTGGAGAAGAGAGGTTTACACGGAGGATTACTGAATGCACAAGATGAATCGTGCCTACGATATCCCAGCTGAAAACAGCTGGAGGCTGGGACAGTGCCCGGGGACCCGGTCTGACAGAACCCTTTGTCCAGGACTGGTGCATCTCCTCCTCATCCCATCTTGCAGCAGTGCAAGAAACAAAGTCTGGTTTCCCACTGGCTTGAGCATCACCAAGGCAATAACCTCAGCAATAACCTCCTCCGCTGACAAGAGGCTGGACCCGCACTCCACGTGCGCGGCTGGCCGTCGGCAACCCTTGCGCCCACGGACCCGCCGGCAGTCACGATGACTGCTGAGCTCTTCCTGGCAATTTCCCCTCAGAGGACGCGCTCAATTTGTATCTTTCTATCCAGCCAGTGACTTTCACACAACTTGGCGGAATTTAATTATCTTCCAGAGCTCAAATGATGTCTGATGAGCTTTAAATTGGGCAGCAGTTTCAGTATTAGTCATGAGGAGGTAGACAGGCAGATGAACGGTGCTGTGCAGTGTGCAAACCATTAGGAAAGTGGGGTTATAGACCACCAGAGCTCGGTTAAATAGGCACATTATTATTTCCGGTCTCCTGTCCACTCTTCTCATTACTGTTATGACCCGCTTTTAAGTTTGTTTGCTTGGGATGCTGAAAAAAACAAGCTAAAATCAGAAATTATGAAACATTTTGCCCAAGGTAAATGCCACTCCTGTATTTTTGGATATGTTCTGAACTAGCTTAGCATGAAAATAACCCCCTTGGTGATGCAGGAGCCATCCCAAAACACTGAATGAGGAGGGTTACACGCAGTCCAGCACAAAAATACCCAGAACACCATTGTTTGTGTTGTGGCTACATGTTTAAAATAAAATTACTAACAGGAAAAAAAGAACATTTTCAATGGGGTATTCTCAGAAGGAGAATATGCCCACGTCCCATCTGCGTGTGTGGCATTAGGATCACACTCCCAGTGATGGTGTGACTGCCTCTCGACCTGACAATCCCCTTCAGGCAGCTTCTGCCTCCTCCAGCCAACCCAGAAGCTCAGGGGGAGTGAGACCAGCTCCCTGCTTTCCTCCTCAGCAACCGCAGCTGGGGAGAGCCCGGCCTGATGGGACTTGATGGGTTTCCTCCATGCAGAAATCCATGTGAGCTGCCTGAAGTGACGCCACAAAATGTGCCCAGCGGGGATCTGCTCTCCCCTGGATTTAATTCCAGCCCTAAATTGCCCCTGGCCATACAACTGGCAGGCTGTTTTCCCAATGTGGACTTCCTGACAAATGCAGGTGGCTTTTCATAGGGAAGTAGTTGCTGCTGCTTCTGACATGAAGTCTGGGTCTGCCAAATGTTGAGTCTCTCCTCCAAAGCACTGGGGCGAGGGGTGAATCCCTAGAGGAAATAGGAGCCCTTAAAAAAAAAATTGTTTCACCTTCTTTTTATCCAAAGCAATTAAACAATTTTGGCTGAAGCCTTCTGCAGGGCAACTTTCTGAAGAAGAAGGCTAGCCATGCAAAACTTACCCAGGTTATAAAACATCGGGAAGAACCACAAATAACTGGAATATCTAATCCCATAATGAGAAGCACCATGTTGCTTTGCCAGTGGGTAGTGCTACCAGGGACACAGGTGTCATAATTACACACAATAGATATATGTGCTTGTGCCAAGAGGGAACAGCTGATACCGAGTCCTGCACTAGGAGACGTGTGCTGGAGCACCCACTAGAGGCAAGGCTGGGAAGAAATTTGGAGGCAGAGGTTGGAAGTGACACTGACTCAAGGAAATATGAGGGGCTCCCCCGTGTCCATCCTTGCACCTAGACAGAAAGGGAAATGGCACTCCCCAGCCTCTGACTGCAGGCAGATGGATAACTGTAGCTATTAGCAACTTGAACCTGGCTTTATCTTTAATGCAGCCTGACGGGAGCTCTCACAACGGGAATGACAGGCTCCCCCTGAGTGCAAGACCTTTCCCAGGAACCAGGATTTACCCTTGCCACCCTTACTGAAGTACTGTCAGAAATTATTGCATTACAATTGCTAAGCATTTAATGTGCCTCAGCTGTGTCCCTGATTGCATCAATTAACAACAAATCAACTGAGGAGTCAATTTAGGTTTGAAATAGAGAGACTTAATGAGATTTCTGTGCTGCCTTTTTTTTTTTTTTTAAAAAAAAAAGTAGCACACCTGGAAGGTGGAGGTTAATGCAGAAGTTTATTATTATGGTTTTGGACTTTGACTTACAAACAGTCCCCTTCACAATGATGCTAGGTGCCGTCCATGCAGTTAGAGGCCCTGCTACAAAGAGTTTAAACTTGCTGTGTGGCACTGGGATAATTCTTAATTTCAGAAATTAAGGCCTAGAGCCACATACAGAAAACAGCATGCTGGGACATAAAAGCACTGAGGATGGCAAAGTTCCCCAATATTATGGCAACAGGAATATAAATTAGTATACCATAAAATCTCTTTGGGCTGGTTAAACCACGAGCAGATTCAGCGGCAGCTTGTCCTGTCACTGGTGGTGGCCGGTCCTAGCTCCGTGCTCAGGCATGGCTCACTTGGGCGAGTCCTATACTTTAATGGTAAGGATGTAAGTGATACCACAGCTGGTGTCAGTTTAATAAGCTTTTTCTGTTTCTGACAAATGCCACTGATCATGAGATGCAAGCAGTGGTGCTGATGGAAGGAGTTCATCTCCCATCTCACCTGCTGAATGCCTTTGGAAGGCTTCATTACCATGCAAATGGAGATTGCACACAGCCTAATAAAAATACATCTGTCAGACTGCACACATTTATAACATCAAATGTTAGCATAACTAGGATTTATAGAGCGACTGAATTTCATCTGGGGCTGGTTAGACTTGGCCCGCCACTGGAAACAATAAGGGTTAATTATGCTTCAGTAATTCAGACATCTTTCTGATGAACAATTCATCTCTTATTGGACCCAAAAAGCTGCCATGATACTAGGAAACTTTTGACCTTGAAATGGTGGAGGAGGATTTTGACAAAGAAATTGCAAAACTGACAAATGAGAAGGCAACCTACATAGGTACCAAGCAGCAATGAATGCAGTCAAGTGAAGGGGGGAAATGATCATCTAATTCAGCCATAATTTTGCAAGGGATCAAGTTGTCGTCTGACTTATTTTGGAGCAAGTCTCCAAGGAGACGTGTCTGTGATGATGCATGCATTGAGATTAAAGTCCTAAAGGGTGTTACTGCTGTGTCCTGCTATGAGAAAGCAACAGGAGACCCAGGGACACTCCTGCCTGGGGCATTGGGCCTCAGGACCACAGGTTGTAGAGTGTGATGATGAGGCCACCAAGCTGGAAGCCCAGGAGCAAGAGGCTGTGTAGCTTGGGCTGCACAGTGGACTTTCTGCCTGAGAAAGTCAGGGGACCTCAGGATCCAGAGGAAGCAACTGCACTAAACATATGATGTGCTTTTTTTCCTCCATTTGGGGAGCCTACTTCTAGGCACAACTAGCCATGCCTTGGGCAGAGTTCCTGAAGAAAGAAGTCATCCTGCTTTGCCAGAGCCACCTAATACAGAAGGTGGTCCAGTTAAAAATGGGTTGTCCTCTTTATAGCTGTGGTGATACATCAGCACCTCCCTAGAGTGATTTGCTCCATGCTGGGAGACACAACTAAGGAAAGTGGAGTGAATCACCCTCCAGAGGTGTCTGCCTCTCTCCATGATCTGCAAAGGGACTCTGGGTGAGACAACTCCAGCCAGGCATGGTACAATCAGATGGAGAAAGTTACACAGGACAATTTTCTTCCTGAATGATAAGGCTTCCTCAGGTAGTGGAGTACAAACAGCCCCCTCGAGCAATACCAGTGGGAAAGAGTGGAGACTCATGCCCGAGGTACATGAGGTCCATCCTAGGAGCCAACAGGATAGGGAAGCAACATACAATTTTCTTCACAAAAACCTTCACAGAACATACACCTGCTTTTGGTGTCACTTAAAGTTAGACAGACAAATCTCCCATATGTCCTGAATCTCAATAGGGCTACCCTGCTTTCTGAAATAGTGCTAAACTGGCAAGAGGACAGCTATAGACCCAATGTCTCATCTACATCAATCAGCTTCTGCTGAATGTATCTTAGATTGGTGATTACAGGCAAATAATTTATTGATATATTAAAATTGACATGTGCACAGTGCAAGGCATTTGCCAATGCCCATATATTGTATTTACTGAGGCAATGCCGGCAAGAAGTCAGGGAAAATGAGTTTGGGCCTGATTAACTTTGCAAAGGCCCTCGAGGCAAAAAGGATGAAAGCAAGTTTTTAATTTATACTAGAAATCGCAGGCAGAGCCTGTGCGTTTAACCTGAGCTCCAGGTTGTATGTTTCTTGGAAACATATAAATGTGTTCCCGGGTTTTATATCTAGACATGTTGTCTTGAAACACAACTGAGTATCATGCTTTTCAGAGTAAGTGTTTGTAAGTGGTTAGCGCAGAACGTCTCTGCCTTGTATTGCAGTGATTATTTAGATTGCTGCACTAACAATTTTCATGGCTTTTACCTTCCCCACAAAAGAAAAGCTAAGAACAGGTGGTAGTCCAGTGACCAAAAATTATGTCTGCATTGATTAACATTGAAATGAACCCTGCAAAGCTCACAGGAATACTCCTTAGTCAAGGCATTGGTACTTGTTTGAAGAATTGGTTGGTATTTTTTAGTGGAAAATGGCTTTTGACTTAATTAGGCGTTCTTATTTCTGTTTTTGGATTTTTTTTTATGTCAAGGAAAGAGTGTGTAGTGAACACCAAACAATGCATTTTCATGTTATTTTTTTCCCAATACTCATATTTTAATAAGAGTTTATACAGCTTTGTTAGCAGCTCAGTCTTTTCGGTCTTAAAAGTCTTTGGCATATATTACTCAATCCAAGCAATTTGTTATTGGTTGATATATTTATTTTTCACAACATCCTTTCTTTCAGCAATACAGTACAGCTGCATTCTTCCAAAATGCATAGGGGAAAGGTAATATCTACAGCAATATAAAAATGAAGCATTTAACTCCACAGCACTGCCCTTTCCTCCATTTTTCAACCAGAAGTGGAGACTCTTAGCACTGAAGAGAGCCATGGCTAATTAACTGATTACTCTGGAAGATTCACCCCAAGCCAACACCCTTTCCTCTGCCAGAGGAGATCTTGGTTTTTTTAGTGACGCCCTTTTCCATGAAGACTGTTTAGCTGAAAAATGACAGATCCAAAGGTTTGAAAACACCAGCTAGACAAAGAATTGGTGGTTAGTTATGGGCTGGAATAATTGAGGAGAGGAGCAGACCTGCATGGACAATTTCAGCCTTTTCTGGAGAAACGAAGCCTGGAAGTTTTGCACTTTCTCGGTGACCCTTTATGGAAAGAAAGCACACAATAATTCACTTTGATGGAGGGAAAACATTTTCTAAAGAACTGCTACAGCAAAACCTCTCATCTTGTGATGGCAGATACCCGGGAAGAAATCATCCTTTTCTGCCTGAATTCCTTTGCACTTATCTTTACTGAAGTTATCTACATTAATTTTCTACCATTTCTTCAACTAATCCAGCCTCTGCCAATGCTGTCCTCCAAAGCTCTTGGTACTATTCTCAACACAGGGCCATCCACAAGTTTTATGAGTGTACCCGCTGGGCCATATTTCCCTCTTTTCTTAAGAGAATGTCATACAAGACAATGTCATACTCTTAATAAATTCAAGATATATCACATCTGCTGCCTCCTCTTTATCCACTTGGCTAGTTACTCTGACAAGGAATGAAATTAGAAATGTTTTGAGAGGGTTGGTTCTTGAATAATCTGTGCTGGCTGTTTTTATCAGCTTATTTTTCCCTGGATGACTACAAAGAGATTGTTTAATAATTTTCTTTTCTGTCTTTCTGGGTATTAGATTACTCCAGTTTCCTGGGTTCTTCTTTCTTTCCTAAAAGACGAATTACTCTGCTTGCCCTCAATTCCTCAAGTACAGGGAATTTGCAGAGATAACCCCTAAAGGTCTAGGGATCTCCTCACCTGACTGCTAAGTGCAGGAGGGAGAACTTCAGCTGTTCCTCGGGGTGTCATTACTTCTCTAAATATTCTTTAACCAGGTCATTTCCTATTTTGGTCTGCAGTCCTACTTTTTTGTTTAAATGTAATAAAGTGGAGGTCAGTTTATCTTTCGCTAAGAAGGCTGAAGGAAACAAAGCTCTCCTTGCCACATCAGATATTTTTAGCTCTTATTTTTCATTAACTAACGAACCAATATGCTCCTTTGTCTTCCTTCTGATTCTAACAGATTTTACAAACTGTTCAAGTTCCCATTAATATCCCTTTTCATCTATAACCTATCTCTCTGTATTTTTGCATGCATGTGCTCTCCCTTCATTGTGTCTCTTTTTTCTTTGTGTGTAACTTTTGGGAGACTCCCCCTCTGATTTCCCAGCTATGAAAGGACTCTGTGTAGCCATCTTAATTTTGCACTGTGCTGCAGCAGTGCAATTCCCACGCCACCCAGAAATTGCAGTGACATGTCTGGCTGGAGTTTGGCTCTGTATATCAGAGCGAGAGCAGTGGTTGAGGCTGGGGCCCTCAACAGCGTACTGTCAGGAAGCTTGCCATGGGGAGGACCCTTTGTCAGCAGCTTTCCTCCTCATCGTGCACCCCTGGGACTGACAATACAAGCTTCATCTTAACCTTTGCCAGGGCAAGTCCATTAACTTCCTCAGAATGACTCCTCTACCTGCCTATGGGACTGGATTCTCTGTAGGACAATCTAAGTGAAAGGCTGTGTGTTTGGACCCAGCTGGTGATGGCTGTTCAAACCAAACTAAGGCTCTGGGTCTCAAGCAGGTCCAAGACTTTGCTTACTGCTATGGAGAAAGTTCTTTGGCTTCAAGGGTTTTCCTGGATTCATGGGGATGAGCATGGTCTCCCACACCATGAGATGTGGTATGTCCCTTTGGGCAGGACTCAGTTTCCTAAACATAGATTTCTGGCGATCTTCTGTGGTACATGTTCAGCTGCTGCTCCAGGAGAAAAGGGGTTGATAAATCCCATGTCCTATCCACCAACCATATGGGGACGTGCTGGTTGCCCCAAGACATCTCAAATGGCACTAGGTATCTGTGTTGAGGGAGCTGAATCATTCCTTTCTACGCTTTCAACTTGCCCACTTGGAAAGGACATACTTGGAGAAGACTGACCCATCACTGGCAAAGCGAGTGACCAGGATGTTGCAACAGCAACCTATCTGCTAATGAATTGAGCATGAAAAGGCCCAAAATCTGAGATGTGACCAAGTCACATTTCCTTTTTAAGCATTCCACGGGTCCCCTGAAGATGTGATTGAAGGAGATATGGTAGAGACAGGGAAGAGATGCCAGAACTGCTAACAGTTGTAGATACAGAAAATCAGTTTATGTGAGCCCAGAAGCTTAGCAGATAATGGCCCAGGAAGTGCTTTCCTGCCAAACATAAGCAATGTCTAATATTTTAGAAGTGCTTGAGCTATCCTAGCAACACACGCACATCTCTTTACAAAGGTCTGGAGCATCATCTCTACTTGGCTTCCGTTTGGTGATTTCAACCACATCACATTAAATACAGAGATGGACACTGGTCAGAAGAGCAATTCAATCAGCTCCCAGAGCTATAATGTGAGCCCAGAGTTCTGCCACAAAATGGCTTGTGAGATCTTTTTAAAAACAGCACATGGGATAATTTTTGCCTGCCAAATGCCTTTTAAGCCTTTAGAGCTTATCTTGTCAATTTTCAGCTGTGACCATAAGGCTAGAAAACTGAAAAACTAAAACATAAGACTTGCTATTGCCTTCAATATAATGGTCCAAAGCAAGGGTCAGAAAGAAAAAAACAAGCACATTGGAAGAATGAGTATCTTCATTGATGCATTGCTGGTGGTACCCCAACACACGCTAACCTTTTATATCAACTAACATGAGCCAAAGGTCCCAAAAGTCATGGTCCCTGCAGCTCATTGCCTCTCCCTCTGGGATGTGGCTGCGTTGTGTTAGCTGCATATTTGCTACTGCACAATGAGCGCAGCCAAGCCCTTCCACTGGCCAGACCAAGCAAGCAGGGGTGATTTTGCCACAGCCAGTGAGAACAGCGGGAAGGATCAGCAAGCTGCAATGCTGGGGGCTTGTCTCAGTAGGTCCTGCAGGGGAACGAGAGCTGCTGGGAAGTTCAGGAATAAATGGGAATCACCAAAGAGATCTGAATGGCAGACCATGCTCACTGAGCGCTCGGTCTTCTGCTGTCAAGATGCTGTTTCCATGTTGCGCGAGTCCAGAATAAGGTCGTGGCAGTTACTTAGTGTCCCCATGCAGAAAGTGGGACTCAATTACTGGACGCTCTCCCCCTGTTCTGAGTGACTCTGCCTGTGGCATGTTAATCTCCGTGTTTGATTCACTGTCAATACTGTGTATTCACTGACTGTTCACTATCTACTCTCCCTCTATTCACTGTCACTACTTTTGTGTTGTAAGCAGTGAAGAGCTCCTTACAGGAAAGGGTTGTCTTTCCATCCACATTGGGAAAAAGGAGAAATGATTCCCAGTTATTCATTTCAATTCAAGAGCATCTCTGGTCCACCTGATTTTATCAGGCCTCGTAAATTCACGTGCCACAAAACAATCGCACACATCATTTGCCAGTGCATACGCACCTTGAATTCCTGGGACAGATCTAGCATCAGCCACCCCAGCTCTGCTTGCAGGGATTTATGCAGGCCGGGGATCTGACTCTGGCACTTGAAGACACCATGCCACAACGGCTTTCCAAAGGCAGCCTGGATGACGAAATATGCCGTCCCTGCCCAGCTGGTTGTGTCATGCATGCAAGAAAAAGAATTACCTCAAAGAACTTGTAAAAGTGATCACATTATATGATTTTTAGCATCTGTGTTCTCTCCCGGTTGTAACCTTTACTTGCTGCATTACAAGAGGTGCCTGAGCTTTGCTGATGGATCATGCCAGTTTAGTCACTACAGCAATGCACAGGGCAAACTGAAAAGTTAAAGTACCCTGGGGGAATACTTTAGAAATAAGGCAATTTTAGAAAGCCTGCATAAATGCTGTCTGGAAGTAAAAGAAAGACCTAGATGAAGGTTCTTGTCTATGTTTTTAAAGACATTACAAACTTGCCAAACTTCTCTTTAACAATTCTGAGTATTTCAGCTATCACAAACTTGAAACATCAAGAGATATCCCAACCTTTTAATTATTGTGTCTCTTTCTCTCAAGGAGACATTGCAATGGAAAAAAACTATAAAAAAAGAAAGGGAAATAATGCACATCATTATGATAGGGAGAAAAAATAATAATAGGTAATACTCAAAAGGCAAACAAGGTTATTCTGATATGAAAGTCAGGAAAGGAATAATTTCACCACCAATAAAATTGTCATCATAAAAGCATTTTGTAGAAAGGGTAAAGAAAGACTGTGATACAAAGGTATTTATAAAATCTGGTTTGAGAAATAAATATATATATAGGAAATGCAGCATGTTCTGCATCCATCCATCAAATCCAGATGGATTTTTAGCGTCATGCCTTTGTGTGTTTCAAATATTTGTGGAAAATAATTTGAGCATTGTTTCATATTGCCTGCTAAGTAGAATATGTTCCAAATTAGAGCCCAGTGCCAAGTTGTTTGATAGTAATTTGTGAGATGAAAGATTCTCTCAATATTGACAACATCCCTTACATGAGAAATAAACAAAGAAAGGATTTATGGAAAGCTATCTTATGGCTTTGATAATAATGCTAACAATGATCTTTAATATCTTCTAGCCTTTTCCCACCTTCAGGTTCCCTGACATTAACTAATCAACTAATCACGTTCTTATTCTGAAGTGCTTCCCTTTCCTGCCAAGAAGAGAGGCTCCGCGTGGACAGCTGAAGGACAAGAGCAGTCAATGAGTAAAGTCACTGCTGTAAAGAGCCATGGAGGTCCGAAAGGCTCCACACTTAGGGTCTGTGTCAGTGCCCACTGAGCTCAAGGGGAAAGACCCCAAAGACCTTCACCGGGTGCTAAATCAAACCTTCACAGGATGATGAGCAGGGGCTCATCAACCTTTCTGTAAATAAGCCCGTTCCCAGCCAAGTCCCTAGGATTTTTGCCTCCATGCAGGTTGCCACTGTATCCTAGGGGTGCTTGTGAGCACACGCATGTGATTTCATGGATGATGAGAGAGCACTACCACAGGTTTTGCAGCAGGAATGTGTTGTGCTAGGTCACCCAGCAGGAGAGACACTGTAACAGGGTTGGGTGTGGTTTTATTCTCATTGACTCCCCACCACCAACCTAGAGTTTTCTTTTCTTTCATGCATTATTTTAAGTTAGTTGATTGATTCTTTATGAGGTTTTTATTTATTTGTTTTATTTTGCAGACTAATATCCATAATAACCATATCACCCGGTCCATCTCCTTTCAGTTTTGAGCAAATAACTTAGAGAAAACAGGACTTTTCTTGCCTACATCTCCACAGACAGCCTGGAAACATGTAGGTTCAAGTACTGCCTCTGGACACCAGATTTTGTGTCCAGACCTGACACCTTTGTGTGCATGAAGCCCGTCCCAGGCAGCTGGGGATATTCTAGAACTAAAAATCTCTTTCACTCTCTATCTCAATGCAAAAGAATGATAAATATTTCCAGGAAATTTTTGATATCAGAAGAGATAAAACAAATATGAAATTTTGTAAGGCAGGTACATTTACAAGCCAGATAACTCTCTGCATGTGAGAATCACAGGCTATTTGCTCTCAGATGTTTAAAATCAGCGAAACATGACCTGAAGATGTTTCTCCTCAGGACCTGAATCCTGACCTCTTTTTTACAACGACTCAGCCCTCGCTGGAGTCCTGGGATACTGTTTTTGCAGGTTGGAACGATATTCTTGTGCTCAAGATTTGAGACAAAGCAACTCAAGGCCCTTCTGGAGTTTTGGAGCTGGCTGTCCTGAAAACTTGTAATTTAAGATTTATCACCATGTTCACATTTGAACTGCCTTTCTTCACCTTCACACACAGTAACTGTGCATCCATAACCCCATGTGCTGCAACCCTCTCCCAGGGATCTGGGGTGTACGTGGGTACCCTCTCACAGCAGAGCATTGCGCGTTGATCGGACAAAGATCCAAGTCTGGAACAGCAGAGAATTACACTCAGCTCTCTCAAATCCCAGTACTTCACCTATTATTTTAAGAAAGTTGTCCTCAGAGGTGTTAAATAACCACAAAGTGCTGCTGCAGCAGAGCTGAAGATTTACTAATAATGTTAAACTAACACATCAGTTTTTTTGCAAGGCAGCATTGGCACAGAGCTCTGCTGTGAACCATAGGTACATCTCAAGCTCTCATAAAAGTAAAACTAAGAACCTTTCTAGTGCCAGACCTGATGTCAGCTGATATCAATAGACGTAGCCTGTTGATGCCAGTGGAAAAACAATGCTTAACAGACTGAGAATTGGCCTCATCTTACCTGATGTTCCTAAAAGCCTTTTCAGAGCTCCCCTGCTGAATCCAGCAGCTCTCAGGTTGAGGAGGAAAAAGGTTTTTTAGCAACTCCTGAAAGTAGATTCAATTAGTAGAAAATGTCAAACTGGAAATTCATGTGCATGATGCAAATGATGTCGGCACCTGGAGAGATACAAATCAATACAGATTTTCCCTGATGTGTGTTCAGGTGCCGTCCATGGGAACTGCGCGTGTTTCTGGCAAGGGGACAGAATTCGTCACCTGTGATTTGTGAAGGAACATGACATTTCTTTCATCCTTTTCACATCTTCCCTTACAAGTGGGCAGTTTTGCGTCTGCTCAGCTCTGGGCAGCATTGCCAGTCATTCAAAGAGAGGAATAGGACAGAGTGGGTGAGGGATCGTGGGATCGCCAATGGAGAGGAGTCAGCACTTGCTGAGAAAAGTCAAAGGGAGAACCCACATTTTCTTTGCTGCAAAGCCTGTAAAGTGAGAAGAAAAAAAGAGAAATTAAATCTATTGGTCTTGCAAGTTAGAGAGCTCCCAAGTGGGTCCTATCTGAAAAAGGGTCTCATAAGCAGCTTTTGAATTGCTTATGAAGTACAAGAAACCCCAGCAACATTATATTCCTGTGCCACGATGTGAGCAAGCACAGTGAATAGGAGCACAATCATCACAAGGGCCAAATTGGCTGGACAGAGCCCAAAAGGTGAAGGAGCAAAAAATGGAACAGTTTCCTTGGGACACGGAGATCTCCTCTCCCAGTAATCTCTCCTTTCTTCCAGGCGAGGAGAGGACTGTTTATGAACCTATCCTGAGCCTTTCCTGCCACTGCCAGGACTTGTTGAGACTTTCCATGTTGAGGAGGAGTCCCAGGATGAGAGAAAGAGGCAGGAAAGGGGCTTCACTCAGCTCAGGCAATCTAGAACCATTCTCAGTGACGCTGTGGGTGATCCAAGTAATACTGAACCACCAGGCTGCTGTCAGCATCAAGCAACGCAGAAGAAAGAGGATGCAACATTGAGCTGATAAATAATTAGAGGATGCAAATAAGATTAATGCCAGCCACTATGGCTTTATTAAAATAGGTTTTGTCATAGAAATGCTGTTTCTTCCTCACATGGGCTTCTGAGTGAAACAGAAGGAAGGAACCACATGTGAACTAAGTGCACTGTAAGCTGATGAACTGGCACATCTTAGAAAGATGTGGTGTTGGACGGTCATCAAATAGGAACTTAGAGGAGACCAGTCTGATGCTCAAAACACTTTTATATTCTCACTAAAGCATGTGAAACGTCTGCTGATAATGTTTGCCATGTTGTTGCTGGTGACAGGATGGTAAAGAACAAAAAAGGCAGGGATCGGATCTGCAAGAATTTGGATGATGCAAATAAAATATATTTGTAATGCACAGAAATGTTATTCCTTCAGGGAAAAGGAACTTATGACTTGCCATCTGAAGAGCCCGTGTCCTGGAAAGCCATGAGTTGGTTGAGGATGTGGTGTCAGGATGGCTTAGCAGCTGAAGAGCTCACGGGACCAGGATGTGGTCTGTAAATTGTGTATATCTGAAATACATGCGATTTCTGCTTTATTTGATTTACATTGGGCATTTCTGAGTTGTTTTTCCCTTAAAGCAGCCAATATCAGCCTTCATCAGAGGCACTGGTAGGATCAGCCAGCTGGTGTTTCCACCATCTGGGGTAATTACAGCAAAGGAACAGCAAAATCAAGAAAGCTTGTTTTATACAAAAGTGCCCTCTCCAATGGGGACACTGTTGCCTCACAAAGGTTGAGCTGATCCTTTCAGCACTGTATTTTCTCCCCTCTACCCACCTGCCTATATTCATGGTATTTGACTGAATTAAGCATTTCTGTGTGTTTCATATCAAGCCAACTTGGGATACAACACGGGAAAAGTTTTAAGGGAGGGAAAATGACATGACAGCAGCTGCTGAGAGACACACAAGTGTTTTCTTGGGAAAGCAGGGCAAAAATCTGCCCTCGTGTGTTTTATGTTATGTTCTTGATATACACAATAAAATATGAGAAGCTTTTTGGTCTGATTAATTTTTTAGCTATGTTAATGGGATCCTAGCCGTAGTATGTAAAGCAATTAAAAATAATTAAGGTAATTATAAACACTATGTAATTTGACAAGTTTGCAATAGTAGCTTTTAAATGCTTGCTTGGTTATATTAGGATTTTAAAGTGGGGTCATGTTTTACAGACAAGAAGGCATTATCAAAATGTCCTGGGAGGGATTAAGAGATGGTTATGGACGCAGGCATCCACGACATCACGGCAGGTCTGTGGAGCATTTCCCAGGGTGCTCCAAGGCTACCCTCTCTCCTGATACTGACCTTAGAAGTAGATGCAGTTGAACACCTACTCATCTGCTTCTACTGCCTCAGGTATGTGCTTCAAGTCCTGCCGAAGCCCTTGCTTCCCAGCCACACATCCTTTTGCGGTCTGTCTGAGAGCAACGTGTCTGTGCATGCAGGAACTATGTGTCAGAGCTCCTCTGACATAGATGCCTTTGCAGATTCATGTCTCTCATTACAGCTGGCAACTGTTTAAATGAAGACCGCAAAAGCATTCTGATGCTGCCTGCTGCAGCCAATGTTTTATGGCTTTACTTAGAGCTTTCAGTAAGTTACTGCCCGCAACATTGTTGGGGAGAAGAGAGGTGCTGGTGAAAAAAAATTCAATTTCCATGCAAGATGATTTTTCTTGGTGGCTACAGTTGTCCATACACTTTCCAAAAAACAGGGTCACACTGTTGTCACAGCTGTTGTCATTTGCTTTGGGGAGTGTTGGAAGCTTCCACACGGTTCACTTGCTATTCTGCTTCCAAAGACATGGAAAAGCTCCAAAAAAAGAAGGACCTTTAAAGATAAATTGCTAAAACCCAAACCCTCTGCTTTCCTGCTAGATCAGCTTTGGCACCTTGACAGTGGCATTTAGCCCGATGTGCTACTAAACTGACATTTTTCACAGCGCTCTTCTCACTCAGTCATCTAGGAAGCAAAGCCTGCTGCCCTCTGAGGTCTTCCACATCCTCAAACTCCATCGTTAGTCACACATTTTGTACCCAGAAAAGCACTGTGGCAGACGTCTTGTGTTGTTTTCCCCTTCCTGCCATCTCCTTGCTCTCCCATGAAATGCTAGGAAGTGCTGAGTACTTCTCCTGCCTCTCTGACTCCTGGGTCTTCGCTCATGGCTTATTCCAAGCATGCCGGTAGCTAGTGATGGGTGGGTTTTGCCCTGGCCCAGACTCTCTAGGTAGAGCTGCGCATCTCAAACAGATACTTAGTCCTCTCATCCCTATATTCTACACCATTACATTTTCCTTATCTGAAAACAGCCAGCAATGAATCCTCAGGTCTATCATTCCAGTTAATCTGTGCCTGCTTTTAGTCCACTGAGGTGTTTCCAAATCAGGAGACTGAGTTGGTGAGAAGACACTAAGACATGCTTCTCTCTGGATGAGTCCCTTGGCTGTAGCATGCTTGTAGCAGACTCTGTCTCCATATTAAGGCTAGCTGCCTTCTCCTGGCAAGCCACATTGTGTTTTGGCCCCACCTGCAAGCCACCTGCAGATACTTCCTCTGTGGCATCACCACAAAGTGACGGGGTGGAAGTCATCACCATTAACAGAGCTGTCTAAACATGATGCATTTGATCTAAACCAACCTTCTAGGTCTCTCCAGAGTCCAACCAAGAGAAACAGGTGTGCCCAAAGAGTGGTTTGGCCTTGTCTTGGACATATTTTTTCTCTTTTTTTTTGGAAAGGATGTTTTTCAACAAAGCTGTACTAGACCTTGCAAATTCTAGCCTGGATGACACTTGCTATGAAGGATGGGAGTGTGAGAGGGAGATGGGCATAACTTATATTAAACAGGAAATTCTGGTATGTCTGGTGTGAGACAAAATGCATGGCCTGGGAAAAGGGTTGGAGAATTTCTGCATTAGACCCTCCTTTACTGCTGGAGTTGTAGATTACAGTGTTTTTTCCACCTCCATCTCAAGAAGAGAAAGCAAAGTCTCTCTAGCTGCTCTTTCCCTGTGTGTGGAGGTTGAGCCTATTTTCATAGCAACTGTTTCAGATGTTTGCATCTACTACAGTAGATGTGTCAGTCCTAGAGCAGAAGTGGGCCCTAAAGGAGAGAACATGGGCACCTGCCTCCTTCAGGATGCTTGGCCCATGAGTCAGGCTGGAGATCAACCACAAAAGGCACTGCTATGTTCTTCCTCATCACAAACACCAGTGATGCAGATAGCACAGCTCACTTGCTGAGGAAACAGACAGGGAAAACTATGCAGAGGTCCAATCTCAGCAGCAACCTCATTCCCTTCAGCACCGACACCTGCTACCTGGGCGCAAACTCCCTGCACTAGATAGTTGTGCAGAAGCTGTGGAGCACCCCATGCTCCATGAAACCGCTGACAGCTCTTTCTAGTTGTATAAGTGCATGTGAGGGTGTACATGCAAGTTGCAGCCTGGGGTCACTGCCCCAGGGTGCTTGGTGATGAATGAAACCTCACAAAGAGGCAGAGGAGGAGAGCCTGAGTAAGGGAGATAAAACCAGAGCTGGCGGGAGGCTGCAGCCTTTCAGCTACACGCCCCAGACTAAGCCAGCTTTGTCTGAAATTCGTCTCAGCAGCTGTTTCCACCAGCGGGTTAGCTGTGAAGGGCATTGCTTGTCAGCTGTCACCACTGTTTCGTTGTTCTCTTTGCCTTAAGTGAGAGTTGAATGAGGCAGGCAGCTCAGGGAAGGAAAGAAGAGCCTGGTTTATTTATTCCACACTTGCCAGCCCCATGGCTGAGTAACAAGATTAGCAGTTTCAGGTCACTGCCACCGTCACAAGCATCTGCTCTGACTAATAGCATAATGGTATGGCCCTTTTAGCTCTGGGTTTGCTCAGGGCTGCAACACTTTTTGTATTCAGTCTGTTACTAGTCATATCATTTGCAGCATCTGTCAGAGGAAATGATGCTGAGACATTCACCTAGCTGGCCTGCGGGCTGCAGCATGCTCAATCTGCCCTTGCCTTGCGGAGTCCGTAGTCCTTACGCACCCCTCCAGCAGCCTGGGGGCTAGCGTGGACCCAGGAGCAGACTGACCAGTACAGCAGGGACACAAAGAGAAATGTGAGTCTTGGTACTGGCCCTTGCCTGCCCTGCTTCTCCTTCCTCACTGTGCTCCTGCATCCCAGCCTAGCTCTGCAAATTCCCTAGGTACCACGTGCTGGGTCGGCCACCTCCACTGTGGCATTTCACAGTCAGATTCCCAGAGCAGGAGAGGAGCAGCAGCAGCATGCTCCGGCTGGAGAGCTGTATGTCTCTCCATTTCTGCTAGCCCCATGCTACACCATTTACCGTGGTGGGGTCAGAAGCGGAGTATGCATGGCACAGAGCTCCTGTCCTGCACAG
The DNA here is from genome assembly GCF_964195595.1 of Calonectris borealis. Classification (NCBI taxonomy): domain Eukaryota; kingdom Metazoa; phylum Chordata; class Aves; order Procellariiformes; family Procellariidae; genus Calonectris; species Calonectris borealis. Next base: position 114,259,989 of record NC_134314.1, read on the forward strand.
CACACTGGTGAGTGTAGAAGTCAAAAAACAATGCAGTGTTGATTCAGCTCCTTTAAAATGCTTTTTATCTGAGGAATGATCTCCATCAGTGTGGAGGCTTGGTTGCTGAAAGTCCTTTCTGAAAACTTGCTGAGGAGCTGGATTCCTCGGCTGGACCACTTTGCAGCCAGCTCTTTCCCCAGCTCCCTGCTGGTGGCTCCCTCAGCCTCTAGGGGATGCTTGTGGCAGAGGTGAAAGCTGGGCATTACGTCTGGAAACTAAGTTCCTCGGGGTGAGGGCACCAGTGAGAAGAGGCAAGTCAAATCAGAAACTGATTTGTTTCTGTATTCACCTCTCTGTCTCCCTGTTGCGTCTCACACCTGAGGTGCTCTGCAGCTGGGCACTGTTGTTCACCTAGTGTAGGCCTTACTTTGGAAAAAAGAGGCAACAAAAAGGATCTGAGATCATAGCCTCTTTCTCTGGTTATTTTTACAGATTATTCTTGCAATAGCAAGCATCAGGCCAAGCCAAGCCCATTTTCCCCTAGATTTGCACCTCAAAGCAGATTGACTTTGGTGTACTAGAAGACATGAACTTCAAGTGATGTTTTTTGCTATGGCTGGGGTATGTATAAGGTGTCTCTCCTACTTGCCTTCTTTCCCAAATGGACTTGTCAGCATCTAGTTAGGGTTTCAGTGTGTCCTGGTTTTGGCTGGGATGGAGTTGATTTTCTTCCTATTAACTGGTATAGTGCTGTGTTTTGGATGTAGTGTGAGAATAATGTTGATAACACGCTGATGTTTTGGTTGTTGCTAGGTAATGTTTACGCTAGTCAAGGACTTTTCATCTTCCCATGCCCTGCCAGGTGTGCAGGGGGCTGGGAGGGAGCATGGCTGGGACGGCTGGCCCAGCTGGCCAATGGGCTATTCCATACCATATGACGTCATGCTCAGCATATAAGGCTGGGTTAAGAAGAAGGAGAGGGGGCGTTCGGAGTGATGGCGTTTGTCTTCCCAAGTAACCGTTATGTGTGATGGAGCCCTGCTTTCCTGGAGATGGCTGAACACCTGCCTGCCGATGGGAAGTGGTGAATGAATTCCTTGTTTTGCTTTGCTTGCGTGCGCGGCTTTTGCTTTACCTATTAAACTGTCTTTATCTCAACCCACGAGTTTTTCTCACTTTTACCCTTCTGATTCTCTCACCCATCCCACCCGGTGGGGGGGGGTGAGCGAGCGGCTGCATGGTATTTGGCTGCTGCCAGGTTAAACCATGACAGTCCTTTTTGGCGCCCAACGTGGGGCTCGAAGGGTTCAAGATAACGACAGGTTTGATTGGAATGTGCTAGATTGAATTTATAGCTGTTACTGCTGTTTAGCTATTAATTCGCAGGCTCTTGTGCTTGCCATGGGGCTTGCTTGCCTTAATGTGTATTAGAGTCTTGTGCTCGTTAGTGGCTGCTTTTTGCTTTCGCTGCTTGCTGTACTGCTGCACTGCTGATCACCTTACTGTGCTGTGCCTGGGAACGTTCTGATAACAGCAATGGGGATGCGCCTGGGCTGGCAGATGGCCAGGGCATCGCTGCTGCTTCTGTGCTGCTGTGCTGGACAGGCTGGAACTCCAGTGTGAGCTCAAGTCGAAGGGACTGTGACCTGTGGCTGAGTCCACGCAGGAGCAGGACACCCCGAGGCATCTGCGACCGAGGATAAGCCCATGCCCAAGCAGGTACATCTTGAAACGTCTGTGGCCATGATTATGTCCGTGCCGCAGCAGGTATACCTCTGAAGGGATTGTGGCCTAAGGATAAGTCCACGCTGGAGAAGGTACACCTCGAAGCATCTGTGGCTGTGGATAAGTCCATGCTGCAGCAGGTACACCTTGAAGCGTCAGTGGCTGTGCATGAGGTCATGCTGGAGCACCTCAAAGTGTGTGGCCGTGGATAAGCACATGACAGGGGAGGTACACCCCTGGAGAGATTGCAGCCATGGGTAAGGCCATGTTAGAGCAGGTTTACTTCTGAAGGGACTGTGGCCCATGGAGAAGGCCGCACAGGAACTGGTGCACCTCGAAGTGACTGTGGCTGTGGACAAGCCTGTGCCGCAGCAGGTGTACCTCTGGAGAGACTGTGGCTCATAGGTAAGGCTCCACTTGGAGCAGGTACACCCTAAGGGACTGCAGTCTGTGGATAAGTCCAAGCCGGAGCAAGGGCAAGGGGAGGAGTTCATTGCAATGTTAAACCTGTGGTCTGGCCCAAAGGGACCAGGGGTGGAGATTGTAATGGATATACCTTTAAATTGTTGTAACCCATGATTTGAGTTGCATGTTATAGGAATTACTATAGCAGGAACCACCTGAACCAACGGAGGACAAGCCTTACAATAAGCAGCGCAAGCGCAGCAGTGACCCGACCTGAGCTGGCTTTGGTGCCCAGTAACTCCATGCAACACACCACCTCTGCTGACCTGAGTGACCACCATAACAGATGGAGCCCAAAGTCATGGACTAAATGAATGCAGTGGACATTTTGTGGACATTTATGGATATCTTATGGACATTTTACAGGGGTGGTCCATAGACTAAGGGAATGATATCTGTGTATTACATCAAAAGATGGGAAGGGGGATGGTGGGTAATGAGAATGTATTGGATACTGTGGGACCTGAGCATGATGTAAATGGTATAGAATAAGGGGTGGATACTGTCCTGGTTTTGGCTGGGATGGAGTTGATTTTCTTCCTATTAACTGGTATAGTGCTGTGTTTTGGATGTAGTGTGAGAATAATGTTGATAACACGCTGATGTTTTGGTTGTTGCTAGGTAATGTTTATGCTAGTCAAAGACTTTTCATCTTCCCATGCCCTGCCAGGTGTGCAGGGGGCTGGGAGGGAGCATGGCTGGGACGGCTGGCCCAGCTGGCCAATAGGCTATTCCATACCATATGACGTCATGCTCAGCATATAAGGCTGGGTTAAGAAGAAGGAGGGGGGGCGTTCGGAGTGATGGCGTGTGTCTTCCCAAGTAACCGTTATGTGTGATGGAGCCCTGCTTTCCTGGCGATGGCTGAACACCTGCCTGCCGATGGGAAGTGGTGAATGAATTCCTTGTTTTGCTTTGCTTGCGTGCGCGGCTTTTGCTTTCCCTATTAAACTGTCTTTATCTCAACCCACGAGTTTTTCTCACTTTTACCCTTCTGATTCTCTCCCCCATCCCACCCGGCGGGGGGTTGAGCGAGCGGCTGCGTGGTATTTGGCTGCTGCCAGGTTAAACCACGACACAGTGCTGCTGCAGCCTCTCCCCCTGTAGAGCCATCTCAGGCACTTTGCTCTGTGTGGTTTCCTACTTGCAGAAAGCATGGGAGGAACATAATAGCCTCAGAGACATCTACTACTGTGTCACTTGGGGTGCAAGCTGGCAGGGAATAGAGACTCAGCTAAATAGTGGCAATACACAAACCAATTAAATATTCTTATTTTATCAGGAAAGCAGGTTAAAATGTTACAAATTGCCTAGTTTTTCAGACGCCTAACTGAGATATCCTGAAGAAACCTGATTTATAAGAAAAGCTGAAAATTCCCTACCTGAAAATCAGACCCTTTAAAGCACATCAAAATGCAACCCCCAAGACCATTATCTATATCACAAAACATTCTGGAAAGTCTTAGCCGAGGGCCTTCTTCATAGGACCTCCTGCAGGAGCTAGGGCAGCCCTTGTCATTCTGCAAAAGGCTGCGGAGTGGAAGGATAATTTCAAACACCAGATCTTCTGCCTGGCTGATTTCTCTACGTGCAGCAGTGAGAAATAGTTGCTAAATTAATAGACCAAGTACTTTCTTGTCATGTAAGTTCAGTCTACCTTATTAATTATGGTTTCATTCATTTACTGCATGACTCTTGCTGGTCACTAGAGGTCACCAACAACGAATGAGAAAGAGGGAAAGTGGGGGAACTTCTTGGGGAGGCAAATTGTTACAGGAAATAGTGCCTGGGAGTGCCTCAGTCCAGACCTCTGTTACCAAAGGAGCGAGTGGCACTCAAGCACATGCATAGCTTGAAGCAAAGCTTTAATTGGAGTTAAGAAGGTGTCTTGGTATGTAGTGGCATCAAATGCACTCTGGTTTCAATGAACTGGGAGTCCTGGCCGGGATGCACTTCTAAAGGAGAAGTACCATTGCTCATCCACTTCCATACGCAGGAGTGTTATTGTCAAGAACAAAGAGCAGTGAAGGTTGTAGCTCTGATGTTTTGGTCTTTGTTGCCTGCCCTAGACACACTTTACACAAAACAGGTCTGGAGCCAAGGAGCTCTTTGCAGCATTGAGAACAAGACGTGTGAACATGCTTTCCTCTCTCCCAGGCCATCATATTAGTCCCCACCAGCACAGATTAGGTAATTGTCATAGCTGGAGCCTTCTCAAAATGACAGGATGCCACACATCACTTATCCATTTTTTCCAGTGCATGGAAACCTTCCTTCCCTATTTCCCACCACTGGAGAGAAAAGAGTGGATTTGCTCAAGCTAATGTAAAATGCTTATCCCCAGCTGCCAAGTCGTTCCACAGAGGTCTGCTCAGGAGTCCCTGCAGCATGGGGACAGACAGCACCCTGCCTGTGCTCCCAAGGAGACCAGGACAATGCTATGTCATACGGGATCTCCTGGGGAGCAGGGAGTCATCACACGTCTGAGACTTTGGCATGCATTTACTCAGGCACAGGCCAGCGTTGAGTAAACCTTTGATCTGACTTCTTTAGGATATATAAAAAAGTCTTTATGATACTTTACGATGCCTCTTCTGACACAGTGCCCATTGCTTTTGGAGGAGCAGCCAGCAGACATCACATACTTCAGGGACTTTGGGGAACTTGCTGCTTGTTAGCATAAGCCCATGCCTCAGTGCTGATTTAATCCAATAAGCACAACTACCATCACACCATTAATTTGATTAATAGATACAGCCAAAGCCTTAGATGTGTTTAGCTCAGGAGTGAATCCATTAGTGAGTGAAGGTCATCCAGCCTCCCTCATCCATATGTCAACTGCATCCAGCTCTGCTGTTTAGGGCACTTTCAAGTTACATTTCTTTGAGCCCTATACTGTGTCTTCACTGGGTGAAGGTGTGTGGGAAGAAGGTAGGTGAGTTGTACCAGAAAGATAGACAACACAGGAATTAACTTTCCCTGGGATGTAACTAGTCAAGCATAACCTTAGGTCCACATCCTTTGGTTAGATATTTACAGATCTCCATGAACATAGCCTCAGGTCTGCTCAGTTCCAGCCTGCTGGCTCAGTCCTATATGCCCATTCGATTTGGCTGCTTATGGGACATAAGGACGGGCTGCTGGACAAGGCTACCCTTCACCCTGACCCGCTCAGCGATGTGCAAAATGTTGGGGAGGCTTCTAGCAAGAGGGAAGGAGAAGAGACTCTCCCACTCCCCCTCTCTCCCAGCAGCAAGAGGAACTCAAGCAATGCCATCAGCAGAGGGAGAGACAAAAAAATCACAGTAAGAGGTTGAGAGATGAAGCTGATACTTTTAATTTGTAGAGCTGAGTACACTGATTTTCTGACAGTCTTCCCTGCAGTAGCTCTGCTACATCTATAGACTGGCAAGGTAACCTCCGCAGCCCCAGACAGGACAATTGGCAGCTGGCCGTCTCCTTGTTCCTTTTAATTTCGTGCCTAATTTTCTTGGTTTCTTTGTTTCTTGGCAGAAATTCCTGCCAGATACAGGCATTTTTAGCCAGTAATAAAATCCCAACATTTCAGAAATAATTTTTGTTTTAAATCAGATTTCAACATAAAATGCTCTTCCCTCTCCGTCCTCCAGAAATGTCTGATGAGAATAATCAAATTGGATGGTCTTGACTACATCAAGTCATTTTGTTTCAACAATACTTAAATGCTCCATTTCCATAAGGTACACAAATTTTGCTTCTATAATAACAAAGCATTATACCAGCAAATATTAAAACCATCACTGAAATATAATATTAAAATTAATATTTGATATTATCCTAAAAGTTCAAGTGAAATTAATGGAAATGGGTGAGTTGAAAGAGGAATTTATTTACTTTATCTCCGCAGGATGAGATGATTTGGTATTACTAAGAGAAACTTAGCAAAAGTTTTTTCCAGTACTTTCCTTGTGCTAGTCTGTAATTTTATCAATACTTACATACTTTGGAGCAAATCGAAGGGAATGCCCTGTTCTGGAGGAAAACTGTTGTGCTGAAAAAGCTGCAACCAATCTTGTTTCTTCAACCTTCCTCAAAACCACCTGCCCTGGTATTTGCAATACATAAAAAGCCCAGCATCTAATCGAGGGCGACAGTGGGCCTTTGACCTCATGGCTTTCCTGGGCCTCTGAGTAGCTCTAGGAGACATGTCTCCCCCCTTGCCCTTCATCCACATGGCAGAGGTAAATCCTGTTTCTTGACTATTGCAGCTTCAGAGCAGAGGCAGCGCATTGGGTTTCCGCTGGGCGGCCAACATGGCCTTTGCCCAAGTCTATTTCCACCCCAGTTACCCTGGAGGGGGAGGATGGGTTTGAGGCATCAGATGCCCTTGCTGCAGGGCGGCCACCTCCTGTGGTGACCAGGAGGAAGGCAGAAGCCACAGGGGATGATGGTTTCCACCATTACCAGCTTTTCGCCCAGCTAAGACTCTTCCTGACACATGGTGTTAGAGCGTGACGCTGTTCAGGACACCTACGTCCGACAGTTAGTCATGAGAAGTTGGGGACCTCAGGCAGTTCACAGAGCAGTGATGGTCCAGATCACCTTTTAGCGCCGGCCCACCACAGTCCTTTGCTGTACTGAAGCATTATTCCTTCTGCAGCAATTTGAGCAGTCATATATGTGTCCTCTTGTCCATGTACCAGACCTTTGCAAGCCAGGATATGTTCACTCTGTTCCTCTATGTGAGAATTCCCATAACCTCCAATGAGGAGAGGAATATTGAATTTCAGTAATTATGAAGCTATTTAAGCAAAAAACCCATGACTCCAAAACATACAAAGACACGTGCTAGGCTTCTCAATAATCCATGGACCAGTAAGGGGCTGACAAGCAATGCATCATTCTTCCTATCCGGAATGAATTGATTCTGTCACCAGCAAACGAAATGCAATCAGGCTCTTGACTTGAATCATAAATCGTACTTAAGTCACAGTTAGCAGTAAAGTGAAGCGAAGCAGATAAAAAAAGAGAAAAAAAAAAAGTCTGGCAAAAGGATGGACCAGCAAATAATCTTCAATAAGGAAGGGAAATCTAAATATTTTATTTCAATACTTTCAAGTTTTCAGAACTCCGTGCAGTAAGAAAGTAGAGTGTTGTAGCATGTTAATATGATATATCCTGTCATCCTTTCCCATATAACCAGCGTGCCTGACCAAGTGATTATCAAGGTGTCTAGGTCCTGGGGGCTTGTTAGGCCTAATCTGCTGAGAAAAAGTCTCCTTTTTTCTTTGGTAGACCAATCTGCTGGGTAGACAGACATTGAGACAAAAGTCTTTGCAAAAAAACTCCATGTGGGGGAAATCTACAGAACAAGGAACCTGCCGTACAGGGAGAGACGGACTGCACTCATGCAACAGTTCACCTTACGTGGATCTAATTGTCCCTTCTCCTGAAAACCGTGTCTGAAAAGACGTTATCAGGGAGCTTGTCCTGGAAAGCTGTGGAGAGAAGGGGCACAATGTGATAAGGCTCTCTTCCACACCGGCAGCAGCCAGTCAGCAACTTAGTCCTCCAGCTAGAAGCTGGTCCTCTCTATCTGTGAAATGGCGTTAATGAAGATGGTCTTTGCGATGAGTCAAAGGATGGGAAACACTGGGTGACAGGAGAGCAGGTTGGTAGAAAGAGATGGACACACTCAGGTGCACTGGAAAACTGCTTCAAGGTTTCCTCTGCTGGAACTGGAGCTGAAGGGTGGGTAGCAGATGGGCTGGTTTGCTTTTAAATAAAACTAGTCTTTATCCAAGATTCAGGCTAAGGACAAAGGACATACAGTGTGAAGCCATCCTTTGGCTAGAAGGAGCCAAAAGGAAAGCAAGAATGCAAAACTGCATTTTGAGGCAGATGGGATTTCACACATCTCCGGTTCCCGAGGCAGCCAGCTGAGCCCCTACAAACCATCCCAGCAATTCAGTCCTTCCTCAAGGAGGTGGCACTGGGCTCGAGGCCACAGCACATCCTCTGCCCGGGATTAACTTCCATGCTGTGTGTTCCCTGTGAGCATTTCAATGCCTGGACTCTAAACTCAATTTCTTAGGTGCTGAAGCAAGCCACCTTTTAGACTGAGTAAGGCTTTTTTCCCCTTTGCTATGAATGAGTGTGCTGACACTGAGTTTGCTCTTCATTGCTTGGCAGAGGCAGCCCTGGTGCAGACCTTGCTTGTGACTTGCAGCCTGCCGAGTGTGTCTCTGCTGCACTAGCTCAGCTTTCGGGAGGAGGGGGTCTCCTGGCAAACAAGGATACTCCGGGGAATCTCTGATAACAGGAGATGCCTAAAGTCAGGGAACTCAACCATGGTCCCTTTCGGAGCATACTCAGTCAAGGGGCAATCCATGGAGACTTGCAGGACAGCCAAGTCCTCCTCTGCTTCCCCCTCTGTCACTCTCTGGCCTCCCTGTCCAGCTGTAGACTGACTTTTTATTCAGGTGCTCATCCTACATCCTTGGGCTCCAGGACAATTCGTCTGGTCTTTGATCTCCTTCATCAGCTTTCTTGAGAGTTTGTTGACCCGAGTTGGTCTGCAGGCTGAGGAGAAGATGAATTGCTTTGGTCATGGCATGCCATCTTCCCTTTGGGTGCAGGTTCCCTCCAGCTCTTTCTCTGCCTCTCTTTTTCTGCCTCTCTACATGCAAAGGAAATCTGTAGCTCACAGCAGGTCATCGCCTGTCCACTCCCCGCCAACAGCCAAGTGCTTTGGTATTGTAAAAACTGCCAGGGACCGACACAGCCTGATCTGCAGGCAGGCAAACGCTTCACTTGACTGAAGATCCGATTAGTCCCCCAGAGATCACTAGCAACAGAATTTGGATGATAAACACCAGCAAGATGTGTCGATTAACACAAGCTGAGCATTGACCTAAAGGCTGCCATTTAATGAGAACTTTTTAAATTAAACATCTCATACTCAGACCTTGGAAGGAGGCAGGACAGCTGAGACTTTCTGTGACTGATCAGGCATTCAGATTTTATCACCAAGGATTGAAAGGCTCTTGATTCACTTGATTTGAGCCAAGTTCAAACATTTTCCAGTCTAACTCTGCTCTCAGCAAAGACAATGATGAAATCACCCAAGTTTAATTCCAACCAAGATCAGTTAAGATTCCTGTGTTGAGAATTTTAAGATTCATTGAGACCAAACTCTTTCTCAGCCAGAGAAGAGCACTTCATCAACATACCAGACATCACACATGGGAGAAATACAAGCAATCTTCTTCACCTAAGCAATACAGAAAGAAATACCAAACAATACCGAAAGAAAAATATTGCATTATTCCTCAAATGAGTTAGGGATAGAGCTGATAAAAAAGTGCATGACAGAACATATTTCTCTTGAAAATGATATTTCATCAAAATAGACTACTTCTGAATGCATTAATTTCAAAGGAAGTTTGTTTTTGAAACAAGGCTGGAAGAAAAAAAAATTCAAGTCTTCCTTTCTGAACCTGTTCTCTCCGAGACCTCCTGGGGCATGGCTGCAAGCCCACAGTGCTAGAGATGGTGCTTGTTTTGAAAGGTAGAGACTCCTAAACCCATCAGCCTAGCTACGATGCCCAGAATGACACTGACATCCACTGGTTTCTTACACAAGTCCTTAATGAAGACTAATGAAGACTAATTGGAGGGGTAAAAGCAGTCAACTTGCATTCATCAAGAACAAGTCATGTCAGAACAAAGTGGTGTCATTTCTTTGCCTGGGTGACCTGCCTGAAGGGGAAAGGGAAAGTGGTGGATATCAGGGAGGGTATCAGCTGACATAAGTGAAGTCTTCTGATGCTACCACCAGTAAAGCAGTTTAATACATAGTGTGGGTGAAGTCACCAGGAAGCACTAGCCATGATTGATTCTAATTAATAGGTTTATTAAATACAGGACTGATTAACTGACAAGGCCCAGTAAAAGTTTAAGAGATTGGCGGTGACACTAAGGGGACAGGAGAAAAGAGGCCAATTACTCTCTGCTTGTTGGGGCTAGGAGGAGAAAAACAGAAAAAACAGCAGAAACTTCTCATTTTCATAAGCACTTCTTACGCTTTCTTGCAACCTAGCCAGTGGACCTCAAAGAGGAGTTTTGATTCCACCAAAGCAGGATACCTCTATCAACCTGCAGTGATGTATTTCTGGTTTTGTTCTAGTTCTTGTTTCTGATGGGATGGTGTCAGAGTGCCAGATTTCCTCGCCACCTGGAGACAACAAGTTTGGCTTGGTCTGGCAGAAGGCATGGGTGCCCTGTAATGGATGCGCATCACTCCTCTCATGAATTAGGGAGGTGCTGTGATGTATGAGTGAGGTTAGGATGCCTCAGAGGTCTCAGTTTTTGTGGAACTCTGTGTTTCTTATTGCAAGAAGTGGTAAAACATCCTTGAAGAGAAAGCTGCATACACAGCTCCCAGAGTGAGCAGTCTTTTCTCAATGTCAGATGCAAATACATCTCACTGCATAATGCTGGTGGGAAGCTTAACTTGTCCTTGATATTCAAGAAAGGAAACTATCTGAATTAACACTGTCTTGTTTTGCATTTCTCAGTATAACACCAATTAATTTCCAATTAGAAGATTTATTCTAAATTTCATGGCATGCTTTGGTGGAAACAGGGCTTTGATTTTCAGTTCCTAAGACATCCATGCCAACTCATCTCTTTGAGTCTCAGATCCACCATGACCCAGACCAGCTGGCAATTTACCACAGTCAAAGGCAAATTTTCCAAAATATGTAACTGTGAAAGATATTTTTTCCACAGTAAAATCACATCAATTCTAGAAACCTATCAGATTCTTGTGTCTGGCACACTTTCCTTTAAGATGTGCATCTTACGATTGTCCACAGCTTCAATCATCCCCCAAATTACCTACTCTTTTGGAGAGGCCTAATGAATACAAATTACCTTAACATTTCAGCTCTGACAGCTCTAACCAGTCACATAACTAACATGTGGTAGCTGGTGGCAGTCTAGGTAGAGCCTGCAAGTCCTGTACATACGGCAAGGAGAAATAAAGAAGTAATGAAATGAGAAAGAAGTCAAAAGTGGGAAGAAGACAATTCACTTCTCACAGGTGTTGGAAGCTTACCTTGAGGAGCAGCAGCACCACTGGTGCATCAGGACAGCAGGAGGAAAAGAGTTTCTGGCTTTCAGTAAGAGTTCAGCACACAGCAGGTCTTTAAAAAACACTCTTTGCATAGGGGAAGGAAAGAAGGAGGGACATCAAGAAACCATGTTCCTGCTGTCTTGCCACACAGCATGTGGTTGCAACATGGAGCTCCTCGCCACTGAAAATATCAGAGCATGAGAAAAAGAAAGGTGAGGACAGGACCTGCTGGTGCTCTCTGTCATGATGGGCTGGGAATAACCACTGATGCAGGTAGCACCTGGACACCAGAGGAGAGCCAAAGCAGAACCAATCACTCTATGCACAGCCTCTTTTTTGCAGTCCTCCCAGAGCATCTGTCTTCAGCCACTGACCCAGAGGAGACCAGCCTGTGCTGGGACAGCTGGTTTCACGTTTTTTTTCTAGCCCTTCTCTCAAAGCAATTTCTTTCTCTGGTTTCCCAACTCAAGAGGCAGCAATAGAGTACCAAAGGGACCTCATGACCAATCCAAAGACACAAGTTGGAGTCTAGCTCTTTGGCACTGGACCATCCTTATGTTGATCCACAGCCCTGTGTCACACCCAGGATAGGACTGTTCTTTCAGCCCTATGCTCTCAGGAATTTATCTTTTCTGAGCTCAGTGTCCTTGCCGTGTATCAGAGTACGTTAGCTTGAAAAGATCAAGGTGCTTAATGATCCAAAATGCTACAAGAGCTTGGCCAACTCTGGGTTCAATTAGTGCTTTCTGAGAGGAAAGAACTGGTTATCCCAGGAAAGACGAGACTGAGCAGAGACTTGAAATGTTTTTTTAGTAGGTAAAAGGTAGTAGTAAAGAGAAAAGAGGCCAATTATTCTCTGGTTTTAATTGGTCCAGCACCGTCCCATCCATTACACCAGATGTAATGCAATCCATATTCACGGTTTCTCTCTGAAATGTGGTGATTTTATTCTGTGTGTATAATTGAAAACATGCTCCTCCTCAGAAATCGTAATGATGCAATTACTTTAAAGTTAACAATTAGAATATTTACCTTAAGATTCTAAGCCATATTGCTGAAAAAAGGTTGTGGTGGGCATATTAAACACTGTTTCTTTTCAGCTAAAATTAATATTTCCCTCCAAGTTAAAACACTTTATTTTCTGCCAGACATTATGTGTGATATATAGCCATATGAATGAATAAAGAACCACCTCCCTCTAACTTAGCTTTTCCTGTTGAGTCTGATAATGAAATTTATTCTTCTTTGATATCCTTAATTAAAGCAAGTTAAGAACTGAGAATGTGACTTCAATTATTCTTCGGACTGCATGTATTTCTTCTGTGCTACAGCAGTGGCGAAGTGCATGACCCTGTTTCACCTTTATTCACCTAGAATAGAGAAGATAAATGAATCAGCACGGACCAAAGCTTGCTGGAACCAGCAAGGACCTTTCCATGGGTGTCAGCACACTTTCATCCAGCTCCTCTCATAGCAGATTTTCTGAAAGAGCTGAGTTCCCCTTTAGGGGCCAGATTTGCAAAAGAGTTGAGCAGGTGGGAGGCTGCCTGGGAGAATCTGTTGGTAAATGGTGAGCAGAAGCAGCAGGGAGTGGAGCTCTCTGGAGCAGCTGAGAGGACATTTCCTGATGCATGCTTTCAGAGATCAGTTCCCACCTGCTTTCCTACTGAGCAGGCTGCCAAGGTGTAATGGCCCCCCAAGAGATGCTCTGAAGACTTGCTTTGGAGAATGGGTCCAGCAGAGATTTGTCTACCCTCAGCTCTGCTGAAACACTCCAGCTGCAGTCTCACTTTATTAATTACCTCAGCTCTAAAGCACACAAGGTCTGGATTTACCTTCTGGCTCTACTTACTGCACATGCGTAGTCTGGAGCCCAGGGCAATACTGAAGCCCAGCAGGCCCAGGACTCCTCGTGTGCTTTCCAGGCTCTGCAGTGTTGGAGTCTGAGGATGGCTCACACAAAACTGCTTTTCTCTTCTTCATCAGTGCAGTGGTGACCGTGGTCCTGACCTTCTCCAGGGAGAGCAGTACAGTGCAGGAGTCAGGCTGTTGTAACGCTGGAAGAGTAAACTCAGTGTGCACATGTGTAGACCAAGCCTAAAAGTCCCTGCCACATTATTTAGGCTTAAAGCCACAGATGGACTGGTTTCTCTCATGGTGGAGTACACAGGATTTTAGAAATTTTCTTCAGGGAAGAAGCTTATCAACAGCTTCAAGTAGGTGCAAGGCTCTGAGACCCAGGAGTTATGGTCCACCTTCCTGCAGAAGAGGGTCAGTTCATCACCTGCACATCCCAGGCCAATTACAATAGCCTGGTTCACTCCTCACCATGGCTGCACCGAGCAAGGCTGAAAGACTCATCAACCTGAAGACTTCTTGCAAATTGCAGAACTTACCTTGCCCACTTGAAGAATATGTATTTCATCATTTGCCCAGGCTCACCTCCAGGTTTTTTTCTCTGCCCTTCTCTTCTTGAATATCCTTTACTCCTCTTCATTTCCACTAAAAGACAGATGTTCATCTCTCCCTGCTCTCTGGCTGCCTTTTTTTCCATTTGCCAGCCATCTCTGAGGGCAGTGACCTTGTGGCACCTGCCATACATCTGCAGCTAGAGGACGTGACCTGCCTCACACAGCTCGCCGGTGAGCACTGCTCTCCCAGGAGAAGGAAAAGGAGATTTATCCAGCACTGCCCTGCTTGCAGACACCAGGTTTGAACCCACATTTCCCTGCTCTGAGTGCAGCAGCTCGCATGACCACTTTGTGCAGAATTGCACATCAGGGCCTTGGAAGGTGCTGCTTTCCCTGACCTGTGGCTGTAGGACTGGTAACCATTTGTCTGTGTGGGAGTCCAGCCCAACACTGTAATTAGTAAAGTTATTAATAATTAGAGAACTTAGCAGCAGCCGGAGGATGGGAAACCACACATACCGTTGCTGGAAAATTCACCTCCTGTGGAAAAAGCTGTGATTTGTGCAATGTTTTGAGAAAAGAGTCTCTTATCTGTTTTAAATCATGGATTTCTTGGTCTGCAGCAGCACCTTGGATCTCTCCTGGCCTGTGAAAACTCCAAGATCAGATAATTTAAGGAAAAAACCCAAAAAACTGAAAACCGACAAGTCTCATAATCAAACGGAAAGAACTAGAAATAATACCAGTGTGGCTGCCAGAGACAGCAGAGTAGTGGAGGCTCAGCAGCTCAGGGCTTGCTCTAGTGCCCTTCACTGGTCTTTCTTGCTGGCTCATTAAGTAGAACCCTCACAAAAAAGTAAAAAATGGTTTCCCCTCAGAAAATCCATTCAGCAAAATTATCCACCCACGAATAAGTGTCAAGACAGATCTTTTCACCTTGCCCAGCTTGTTCTGATAATGTCAAGCCAGTGCGTTTCAGTCCTCCTGATGATTTGTTCCGGTGACAGAAAATGCTCCTTCACAACTTTCTCTGTTAAATTCCATTTTGGCTTTACACAAACATATTAACATTCATTTTCATTTTAATGGACCTTGCCATTTGCAGCATTAGTGTTTTGGCTTCAACATTTTTAAAGCCAAATGTGTGCTGCCTACTTTGCTGTGGGTTGCTTTGGTATTTGGTAAACCTCAATCAACATTATCACAAAATTTGGATTATGTGTTTGTCCAGCACTGGGCTGGGCTGAGGGTTTGGGAAAGAGGGTTTTTGCACTAAAATCTCAACCTTTTTGACTATTTGTTCTATTTATGAATTAAAACAGAGTTTGGAAAGACCAGAACCTGCAGGGTGGTAGAAGATCTATTTTTACTTCCCTTCAGCTGCAAACACAGACACATGCTAATGGTTTTGCATTCAAAAGTCTTCAATCAATTAGCATATTGATACTCATTTAACAAGGATTTCTGGCATGCACCTGTTCTGATGTCCAAGCCTTCCTTTACCTCCTTCAGCCTGAACACCTCCTTAGCTCACTGTTTGTCCCTGCTGGATAAATTGTTTTCTGCTGTCATGATGAGAAACCCAAGAATGAGGAGTTGCTTTTAGGGTGCTTTTAGGGCTGGATAGGGCCCCGCGTAAGCAGGACGTATTTCCATTGGGAATCTCCAGAATATGCGACCATGCAAAGAAGTCATCTCCCAGCTGAGTGCTAGTCCCAGAGGCATGGTTTCCTCAGCTGCTTCAGTCTGGTGCGGTCACCTCCCTTCCTCCCAACTCCCTGGGCCCAGCCCCTCTTTATATATGTTCTCTGCCCAGCTGGAAAGTGGCACATGGGAGATGTACACCTCATCTTACTGCATGTCCTGGGTAGTAGGCAGTATTAGGGTATCCAGCTCGGTGAGTCATTTTGGTGACAGCATTTTTCCTTTCTTCCTTTTCTTCCTTTTCCCAAGTCCTTTACTCCTGCACTGGGTCACCTGCTCATAAGGTTAGATTATAAGAAAGGTTCCTCATAACCAAAGCTTCAGATGCAACGCTCTTCTGAATCACCAATTAAGGAGATGTCAGCCAGCAAGTACAGAGGGAAAGTTGCAATCTCACCCTTAGCCTTTTTAAGTCTCTGCATTGGAAAACATCTCCTGTCCTTGTGGACTAGTTGGAAGAGAGGATTTCAGCCTTTCTCAATTTGCAGCCATTAATACTCTCCCAGGGGACCTGCAGAACCATGTACATATTAGTTAAGTGTCTTGAAACAAGGCCAGCATTTTCTACTTGCCTTTCCTGCGCTCTCATGAAATCCCAATGGGGAGGGGGCCACAACTCTGACTGGGTATGCCTATAAATAACAACACTGGGGAAATATTTCTCCAGAAAGGAGCTCTACAGAGACACAGCCCTTCACACAGCACTAGCAAGAGGTCCTTTCCCCAAACCGATGCTCTTGGGGAGCAGGGGAAGTTAATGCCTGTGTTTCAGACAGGCTGAGACATTCACTTCTGGTAAGTACATGTGGGAAATATTAGATATCAATGCAAATTCTCTCTAGCAAGCAGCAATGTGGTCTTAATTAGCAAGATTTAACTCTAAAAAAATGAAGAAATTTGTCTTCCCTGCCCAGTACTTACTGCATGGTTGGCTATGATAAGTTGCCTGCTTTTTAAAGACTGTAGCAAATTAACTTCTTTATGCGAGCCCCTCTTGTAAAATGCCTGTGCTGATGGCAGTGAGCCGTTTCTTTCTCATGAAAGCACCTGCTCCGCTCCTGCTAAGGGATGGGTGCGGAGGTCCAGGCAAATAATTTATTTTTGGACTTTCTGTGCACAAAAAAAGAAGCTCTGAGCTTGAAAAGGAGAGGTTCTCAGAAGGCAAAACTGTCTTTTGCCAAACCATAACCCAGAGGCATGTACTGAAAACCCAAGCTTGAGCTGTCTGTACACTTGTCAGCCCATCTGACTTGATGTCCCACCTATGGCTCCCTCCTGGTCAGAGGGCAGACCATTTCTCTTGCTTCTTGACCATCTGGGACAGTAAGAGATACAGTTGGAAATACTATGGTAGTCACCCAGGGGCAAGGTGGGGGGTGAGGAGGGGAGATATATGAATGACATCCTTCCAGGAGTTGCAGATTTCCTTCTGGCTCCTTAAAAAAGAGGGAAGTAGGGAAAGTAGTTTACATCAAAACCCACCTCTGGGACCTGCAGCCTGGTGGGGACAGCTTTGGAGCTGAATCAATTCCTGATTTGCTCCAGGCTATGATGAAAATCGTCATGTAAGCTCCAGGGTTTCAAGCTATCGCGTGTTCTTTCTTGGTGAGTACTGTTGGGTTTCTCTCTGGAACAAGTCAATGTTTGTCTTACAAACATTTTCTGCAGAGGTTAACGCAGAGTGCAGCTGACTTGGTAACGCTGCTTTTGCTCCGATGATTTGGTAAGACTTTTCTGAAACTAAAATGTTAGATTAGTGAATATTTGAATATGTAAATTGGGAGATTTTAATTGAGAAACAATTTTCCTTTTCATTCACATAAATAAATAAGTTTTCCCACATGGGTTCCTATTCACGTACCAATATATTTCCCCCTGGAAAATTCCAGTACTGGCTTTATGAGGCATGACCTTTTGCTAAGCAAGCTAATTTTTCTCAGTATTTAACTTGGTGGTTTTTTAATGTAAATGCCTACTTACAGTTTCCAGCCTTCTCTGTACGTTTATTTTAAGAAATCTCAAATGAACAAACTTGTTGTGACATTCCCTATACTTATAATGAAAAACACACCCACTGAACTAGAAGCAAGTGAGCTGGCGGAGGGGCTTTTGGTTTGTTTTTAAAAAATAATAAGTTTGCACAAGAAAAAGGAGTTTTGGGAGGAAAAAAATATATTTATGAATTGACTTTAGCAGAAAATGTGGGAAAACATTTTAAGTTGTGGAAATATTTTCATTTAATAGTATCATTTCAACTGCATCAAATGCTGATCATTTCCGAATTGCATTTGTAGTTTAGAATTTTCTGTGAGGGGGGAAAAAAAAAGAATGGAGAAGAAATAAGCCGGGTTGAAAAGCTGTTAAGTAAGGCCAAAGCCAAGTGAAACCTTCCACTTGAGATTGAGCAAAATAAATTCAAGCTAAACTTAATTATTTTGTGTGTCTTTTGTTTCAGCCACTAAGCTGAATGTCTGTTATTCATCAAGGACAACTTCTTTGTTTAATTAAGCATAAGAAATAAGTCTGTATACAAGTTAGTGAATTTTTGCTTGCCTTCAGTCTCATGTTCTCTGCAGCTGGTTCCTGTTGGTATGTGTTGAAGCTGGGCAACAAGAGCGAGACACAGAGATACAGAAATCATAAAAATCGTGTCTAGACAGGGAGACTAGTGTCTGCTGTTGCCCCCAGGCAGGATGAGCTCTGCCTTGTGTCCAGCTGGATGCACAGGGACTTCAGGCCATCTGCTAATGCTGCCCTGTACTATCTCTGCAGGGCTGGTGGAGCTGCTTGTGGAGGCACTCAGCCTCACATCCCAAATCCTCCCCAGACATATTGTTAGTAATCCCACTCGGTGCCAGTAATGCCAGAAGGGGGAGGACTGTAATGCAAGGAGGACTGTGTTGGATGCGTAGTTAGTGATGTGACACGACGGGCTCTGACTTCACCATACCATCTCTGAAGCCATATCCCAGCAATGCCTAGAAGACTCAGGCGGGGGAAAAAAGCAGCAGGAAGAATCCATACGATGTGCCAGGCGTGCCCTGTGGACTGTGATTCTGGGTGCTTCTGCTTTCTGCTGCCACAGCTGTGGTAGCTCTTGGCGTACCCAGCAAGAATGGGAAAACTGGTGAGGCACAGGGTAGATCTATGAGATGCGGCATGGCACGACGCCAGGAGGTTTTGGGACTGCAGGGAGAGCTTGGCACTGGTTCCAAGACGTGAAGGAAGGGGGTGACCTCACTACACCTCCCAGCGGGGCTGATCGGTCCTGGCAGAGCTCTGCATGCTCAATTTAGCTCTGCCAGGCTGTGGTGGGATCTCAGAGAAGCTTTGACTGGTGCACAGAAATGACCTGCATCTTTGAGACCTGCAGCATGTGGCTTCTCCTTCTGGGCAGCAATAAGTGTAATCTGGGGGTCCTTTGAAGACAGGCTAAGGATACAGTGGTGTGACTGCTGGTAAGCACTGCCCTGCAAGTCCCATCTGCCTCCCACTGGGAGATGCCCCCTCTTCCCGAGCTACCTTGCAGCATGAACTGCAGTCAGTTTTGCTTTCCAGGACTCAGGAAAGGCACAGGCAAAGTTGCAAAGGCATCAGCCACCAGCTGCTAGCACCGGTCCTTCTGTCGTGATGTGCTGCTGTCACGTTGCGTGGCTGAGGGCCAGTCCAACAAGAGCTGGTAGGCTCATGCCATAGTGCCAGGGCCATCCTATTGCATGGGCATTGAGGTGAGGGAAGCTTCACAGTGAAAATTAGGGAGAGGGATTCGGGGTACAGAGCTCTGTCAAGGGCTGTCCCCTTGTCTCCATGTTTGCATCTTCCAGAAGAATGCTTCCTCTGATGGGCACAACCACATTTGGGAATAAACCCTGGCGCTGCCAGCAAGATTATCCCAAGAGAGGCCCCTGTCTGAGCAGGGGTTTCCCTGTGCAAGTGTGTCCCTCAGATTTAATGCCTTTGATTTCTCAGCTTCTGGCCTCTGCTTTTTCCCTTTCTGAGCCTTGCTTCACTTGAATATTCCAGGTAAGACACACAGGGGGACAGTGGCAGCAGGATACGCAGGGATTTGAAGATATGAGTCCCATTAACACTAATAGCATTAATTACACTGCAAAATAAAGTATCCATGAAAACATATCCCATGGGATCTAAAGCAAAGATTCATTTGTTCAGGCCAAATAACTGTTCTCAAAATTGCCTGCCAGGAAGAGCATTCTGTGAATGGCAGCTGAAGAAAAATGTATTTATCCTGGCCATGAGGGGCCATTGCTCCTCTCAGAGTTACCCGCCGAGGAGGGACAAAGACACTGGAACTGCTCAAAGCATTAGTACCAGTGAGAGTATTAGGAAAGGTACTGGAAACATAAATGATCCTTGGTTTTGCATAATGTACCTGTTTGACCAAATAGGAATTTTAGCATAATGCCAGATGATTAAGCAGTATGAGTCCCCAGGACATCGGTGACTGCAGTTGGAAATCAGTGTAGAATATGAAATGCTAATAAAAGCAGAATTGCTGGACAGGATTGAATAACTGCTCACAACCTTTTTGCTACTGGGAAGGCATAAGACCCCCTAGGAAATAGCAATCTGTCCAAAACAAAATTATTTCCTGACTTCCACCAACTAGCAGCTGCTCTAAGGCTGGGAGATGTGGATTTCTAACCTTTCCAAAAAGCTGCTCTCTAAATTTTCACTGCTGCAACTCAGCACCTTCTTCTTAGCCATAAAAGCAGATAATGTGGGCTTGCCTCCTATTACATTCTTGGCATTAATAATATCTCCTGCTGGCTAGTTTCACAGGCTTTTTTGATGGGGGAGGGAGCGGGGAGAGAATTAAATTTCTAGTTTTTGTAAATTTGGGGGTGTTCTGCTTTGGCTCTGATTGTCCAGTGACTGAATAGCTGAAAGTCTGGACTGGTCTTCTATAAAAAGTTCTCCTAGAGCTCCTAGAGCTCCAGCTCTGAACTCTCATGGCACCAAGTAGCTGTCTGCAGCAAGGATCAGTCCTACAGGCAGGAGAAGCATCTCTGTGCCAAAGACCAGAAACACCCGCGTCAGGATGCAGCCGTGGGGCTCAGGGAGCGATTCCTCTGTCACTTGATAGAGTGCTTTGGCACCCGTGCCAATAGCTGAGCCCTCCTTCCTGGCCATGTCACTCATGGGATCCTGGAAGGACCACCAACCTCAGCAGTTTCCAGTCTAAGCGTGAATCTGCCCTCGCTGCGTGCACGTGGCCGGCTCAGCATGCAGGGAAGAAGAAATCCAGGCTGCAGTTGTCTTCTCTGAGAGAAAAGCATCAGCAGTGTCAGCCTCCGTCGCAAAGTCCGACCACATCAGAGACAGGGCTCAGCCTGGGGCTCGAGCAGACAATTCTGAACACTTTCTACGGTGCTTGGGATTAAGTAGTTGGTTGGAGAAGTCGGTTCTTTCCATGGCTCCACAGGCAATGGAACCAATGCAGGAACTTTCTTCTTCCAAAAAAAGAAGGAACTTTATTCTCCCAAAAGAAGCTTGGCATTACATAAAGTCAGTTTTCCTTGGCCCACGTACAGAAGGCAGTGAAGCTGAAGGTGAAAAATGAACTAGAGCTTGGGTGGAGCGGAGTGGGTAGGGAGAGATCTTCCAAAGCTATTTTTACTGCTTTGGCACCCACCTTTTCTTGGAATGCCGTTGCTGTGAGTGTGGTTCTCTGCTCTTCTTCCGTAGAGAAGGAAGCAGCACGAGGATGCTGGATATTCGCAAAGGGCTTGGAACAGCACCTCACTCCAAAAATACCCAAGCAGTGACCAGCTGAACAAGAGCCAGAGTGACAAATCCCTTGGCAAGTGAGGCAATGGGGAGGGAAGTGTCGCTTAGTAATGTTGTTTTAAATGATGCTGTCTACTTTCCAGTCATCTGGTGGGATGGCTGTGGTTGAGGACCCTTATATATGTGACAAATACATTATGACAGATCCTGCTCAACAGTATAGGGGATAAGCGAGCAGGTGGATAGATAGGTGGATGGGCAAAGACGTGCTAACCTCAAAGTTAGTGCAGATGTTTTATCAACGGAAACTGATATCATCAACGTGCCACAAAAGCAGTGAGTGGGAGTGTTGATGGAAAATGGATGGATGTGGACTATAAGATAGGGCATGGACAGACTGAAGATATTCTTTCATCCACAACTGAGTGGGCTTAGTCCCCAAGAAGTAACTTTAATCTACAGCCCTAAACAGCGGCAAAACCAGGGAATGATATACCTCTGGCTGGGCAGAGCAGGAGGCCAGTGGTTCCCATGCTAGCAGGGAAGGTGGTACCAGGGTCATGATGCAGAGGGTTGGTCTGTCAGAGCCTGGGTTTCATCTTGCTGTTGAAATGGGTAGCAGCTGGCCATCTTCCATCCATCACCGGCTATCAGTCCAACTCCTTGCTCTGCCACAAAGCCCTTGTGCACAGTCCACCATGCTGAAAGGTCACCTGGCAGCCTGCAGAAGCTGGACATGAAGGGTGTAAACACTGCAGTGGAGCTGGGCCGTGATTCAGGGCTGAAGAGACCGCAAGACCTAAAATCCACCCAAGCCCTTGTGCCTCTCATTACCTGGGACTGGGCACTTGTCGTGGCCTAGAAACAGCCAGGGGGAAACATAGTGCTTGTCACACTGATGGAAATTTGATGGCCTGAATCTGGGCCATCCATAAGGCGAGGTCGCTTACGCTGCCACCCCTTGAAAGGATGTCTGAGAGGAGATTTGTAGGAGGTTGTGAGCTGCTCAGGCACTCGGGGAATGAGATGTATAAATGCATGAGACTGTTGGCTGAAGTCAAGTGAAAAACAAAAATAGCCCGGAGTCTTTACAAAACAAGTAGCCTTCGCTCGAGTGCACCATGTCACAAGGAAACCAGAACATATTTTTCTATGCCTGGGTTTACAGCTTGTGAACTCATTGGAAAGATGGTGGCTGCCGACCCTTACATCCTGGTCAGGATTTGCAATATAGCTGAATGTATGCCTATACTACTTTATTTCCAAATGTGTTCACAGTGAGAAGGTGGCCTGCCTTCTCTCAGCTGAAAGCCAATTGCCTGCTCTTTTGGTCTTAAGGCTGGGGGAAATTTGCCAAGACCCTCGAAGCTTTCCCATGGGATAAACTGCTGATGGGATTGTTAGATGAACTGGGGGAGTACTCAGCAAACTGAGCCTAAGTTTCCCTATTCTGAAGAGTTTCAAGCCTCGTTGAGGCGGTATGGAAAGTAAAGTTGCATCTGTCCTTTGTGTCAGCAATTTACTGTGTCTGAGCAAAGATGCAGAGAAGCTTGTCTATCTAGGAAACCTGAAGTGCTGTGACAACAACTTACGCTAATCAGGTTCTCTGACACAATTTTGAACAGGCACTCTGGTAGATTATTCCAGCTTCCCTTACTTAGCAACAATGACTAACGTAAGGTTTAGGTGATCTTTAAAACAAGGCTTTCGTCCATGGCACTGAAACCACGGAGATTGATTGCAGGTGCAGCAGCAGCTTTGACAGATGAATGTTCCAAGTGTAAACATTTGGAAAGTCAATAAAGGTAATAAATCTGTGCAGTATATGGGAAAAAAATAGCTGAATAAAGGCTTTTGGGGGTGTTTGGCCTGGACATTGCAGAGCCCTGACAGTTCTGGAAACAGCTATCATTATTATACATTGCATTTGATTGCTTTATTTCATCACACAGACCCGGAGGCAAAGCACGATGTGCTGCAGTGTGCATTTAACTAGGAAATGGGAGGAATGTGAGGTTTTTTTGTTCGTCTGCTGCTTGGTTTATCTAGGAGACACTGCAAGATTTTTGAAATGTGATATTAGATGTCCAAGTTCCCTTTTCAGAACTGATCTACGAACAAACTTGCAAAGGATTTGTAAATGTCTAAAGGTGCAGGTGGATCTGCATCTTTAGGCATTTGGGATGCCAGAAGGACTAGATGTAGCAATTGGTATCTAATCTATGGGTGCCTTTTGGATATCTCAAGAAGCTTTCCTGCATCTTATAGCATCCTCAATGATCCAAAAATCAGCTGACTAGAACCTGAGCTAATTACTGAAAAGAGAAGTTTGGCCAATCAGACTTTTTGGACCTGATGGTAAAGTTGCTCTGCAAACCAGGATTTCTACACAAAATGCAGAGATTCAAAAATGTGTTTACAGCGCCAGGCCCTCGAATCCTTTCTCAGGAGCAGAAGTGCTCAGCTTCACGAATGTTCCCAACAGAGCCAAGGAAAGTGAAGTGATGTTGCACTTAGTAGCAGACTCCATCCCAGAATTTTAATAATATTTATTCTTATGGGCATGGTCAGAAATTATAGGCTCCAATCTGATGCTCCTGAATTCACTGGAGTGAGGACAATTAGCACTAAGCGGTCTCTACGAAGTACCTCATGAGTCCAACATCATATTATTAAAGTCATCTTTGCCTCAGGATTTAGAGAGACTGCCTTACAGTCATGGGTGAGACAGCCCTCAGTGAGACAGAAAATCTTCAGAGACAAATGACAACAAAAGGTATAGAATTATCCTACTTTGTTAGCTACTTGTTCTAGTTTTTATTTTGCTTCTTCCTGTTCCTCCCTTACCCCCCGTGCAAAGTGCATTAGTTTCCATAGAAACAAGATGTGCAGGATGGGTTCCACTGCATCCTCGAGTGGGATTCAGCCAGCAGAAGATATTCTCTTTAGATACATTGTTGTAAAAAAAAAAAAGCCACCTTCGTCAAAATCAGTGCATTTCACCTGGGAAAAATACAAGCAAGCTGCCACCCTGTTCATGAAATTGTTTGTTTGTGTTTTTTACCACAGCTCAAGAGGTGCTTACTCTTCTTTGTCAAACTAGTTCATGTTTACATGCTTACTAACCTGCACCCATCTGTCCCAGGTAACGCTGTGTCGGGATGCACAGACCAGCGTGAAACAGCCGTGCTTGCCTTGGCCTGGGGCTGAACACAGACACCCCCCGGAGCAGCCAGGAGTCAGCTTGGACAACTCGCGCTGGCAGGGCGGTGCTGCAAAAACTCAGCAAAGCTTGAGATAAGAGTCCCATTTCCCTAGAAATCCATGCAGGGACTCATCTGGTGTTGCAGTGCTTGCAAGATTTCACCTCCCATCTCTTCATATAGCTCTTAACTGACACATTTCTGAGTAGTTTGAGACAATGCATCAATTTTTCTTTTTATTAAATTACGATAACTGCATTTGAGCAGGCATCTTAACCAAGAAAGAAACGTATAATGTTTTAAGTCTCTGTGGAACAATTAAAAAAAAAATTTAATAATAGGATCTTTTTCATATATGGATGATCCTTGTCAAGAAACGAGCTTTATGTTTAATGTCCACATGTCCAAAGAACTGAGGTCAATGGCTACTCTCCCAAATTCTTTGCTGCCTCTTTTCAAAGCCAGCAAGGACTATATAGTGATTTTAAAAGCAGTCTTGATCAAGTACAATTAGTTCTGCCGTTTTATGATAAGGGATATTCTAAGTAACTCACACTTCCATTTCTTCCACCTCCATTTCCATTTTCTTAGATAATTACCTTTTAAAATAATCAGTTAATTGCAGTGCACCGTGACATTAACCTCCGCAGGCTTGAAGGCACCAGTTCACAAATTGCAATACCTACAAAGCACAAAGGATTCCACCAAACAAGATTAATCATGTCATTCTGCCAATTATAGCCCATTCAAAGCTAGAAACTCCAGCTTTCTGAGCAATGTCAAGAATACTTACAGGAGCTGGATTCTTCACCAGTTATCAGTTACTATGATTTTCATATTTTTTGCTTGGTGCAGAAGTAAGCTTGGTCTCTTAGCAGAAGATTTACATACACGATAAATGGAAAGGGGAGGAAAAAACCAATTCTGATTTGTAACTATACTTGGAGGTCATGAGCTTTCCAAAAGCCTTCTAATAGCATTGCAAAAAAAAAAACAACTCTTGAGATGCAGTCTCTCCAGAGTCCTGACCCCGCCTTTTGATTTTATTTTCTGAAATCCAGTATATCCATTCCCAGTTGGCAGTCATCCTCTCAGGGAATGACCCTGTTATCTCAGGGAAGCCCCAGACATAAGGAATTCTAGGAGACAGCCAAATTATCCACTGGAGCTTGATGGTTTCTTTGCAAAAGGATGAAGAGTTCTCTCACAGAGCTGCGTTTCCCACTCTCCCTCCACTGGTACCTCCAGCTGCTTCCAGCTACTTCCAGGTTTCTGCATGGCACCCTCCCAGACCTAATAAATCCAGCTATAAAAATCTCATGACATACTGAAGCAGTATTGTGACCGCCTTCAGCCACAGTTCCATGATGGCAGCAGCTCCCTCTCCTCTAATGGTAGAAACCTCAACCGTTACCATCTGTATTACTCAGAATCCAGGCATGGCTGCCTCTCAGCAGTTTTTCCCCATTTTCCCCCAGTGCTGTGTCTAGATGCAGACTACTGCTTCTTTCTTAGACAATCCAGTATTTGGAGATCTTAATTTTGTAAACCTTCTGTGTTTATAAACTGCAGGTAATTCCTCCTCCTCTGTACATGAGGGTTGTAATATTAAGATGCCAGCATTTTGGTCTGGATTGACTGCTGTCTGTTTAGCTAAAACAGTTGCAGATGAGAGATCTGTTCTGCATTTCCATCATCTCTGGGTCTTGCTGTGTGCCTGCCAGGCTACCTCCTTTGTTTGTCTGACAAATGGTTCATCATGGCTCCAAGACATGCAGCTCACCCCTTCTGCTCACAGACCACCCTCCTGCCTGCCAGTTTAGCTCGTGACCCTTCAACCATTGTGCCTTGCTTTCCACAATGATTTCACTTGTAAAGGTTTTATCTCTTGAATTTGAAATCTCGAATTTCAAATTTAATCTGCTGCAAATTTGCCGGGACAGCTCATCCTCTTATAACATAATGATCTGGTAAAGCTGTGACAGGCATATTTATCCAGAAGGAGCATCTGATTCCCAGGGAAGTTAATGAACACTTCCACTTTTGCCACAGCAGCATAATGAAAAGTACACATCCCACTGTTAAATGAACTGAGATATCACCGTCCTGATAAGTGAATGCTACAGTGGTGTTCAGCTCTCCTCAGTAATATCATAGCTAATGATCCGGTTCTTTATGTGTCTGGATTGATATGGGAACATTCAAGACATCACCATTTTTATTTACTTGAAACTGGACTTAACCTCCATCCTTTGCCAAGGGATTTGCATTCCAGTGGCAGCTTTAAGATCAAGCACATCTTTTATTTCCTATAACTGCTCCTGTTGGCTAGTGAATACTGTGATTAAAGACCATGAATACCTTGTTCCAGAGCTTTATGAGAGTCTTAAGCTTTTCTTTTACTGAGAAAACAGTATGCCAACTTTCTTTTTCCAACTAAGTTACCTACTCTCGTTTCCTGTTTAAATGACAAAAAACAGCTCAGCGTTTGCAGAGCTCCCAGCTTTGCCTTTGCTTTCTCCACGCTGGAGGGAACTCCGTTCTCTTCTGTGATCTTCCTTGCGCACCGTCCCCAGCAGCGCTGCTCTTTGCGCTCACATCCAAGAGCATATTCACAAATGCCACCATCACCAGACCTCATGCACTTTTGACACTCTGTTCTCTATGGTTGCCCCATTCGAGGTGCCTCATATCGTTATCACTGCTTTCGATGCCTGTGTGGTCAGTGCTTTTGACACGCCAAGTGATTTTGCACCTCTAATCGAATCAGTGCTGGTTTGCCTTTAGTTTCCATGTCATCTCCTACAACGGATCTCCTTTAAGGATGATCTTTGCTTTGTGAGGAAGTCCAGCATCATTCTGGCCTCCGCTCTGTGTTCATTTTATTTCCCAAGCAAGTGTTTCCTCCTCATACAGAGATCGTTTCTCCACCTCATTAACAACAGATTTTATTTTTTTTCTTTCTTTTTTTTTTTTTTAATAGCAAAATCAGGTTATATTGTGGGCAGATTCAGCTTCTTTTGAAGCAAGTACTACTTTCTGGCCCAGATCAAGAACTTTGGGCAGGAAGCTGATGCTTGTGCTCTTCCAGAGAACTGATGCCAGCATTTGGCTGTGTGTCTAGCGAAACAAAGACCTTAAGATGTATCTCAGCATCAACAAATTCATACCAGTTTTCCCCCTTTAAGCAACACCCAAGGTTCAGTCGGAGAGGCACTGCTTGGATTACAGCTTGCATAAAGCCTGTCTTCGGTTTGAACCAAGCTGTCAAACCTGCTCAGCTGGCAGGGTCTCCCTGCCCTGTCAATTTTAAAGCACTATCAAAACCATTCTGCTCTCCAAGCTAGCACAGCAGCTTGCTCACAGCACTTTGGTTTTTAATTTCAATCAAGATTGCTTGAAACTAATTAAAGCAAATGTAATCATCCGTGCTGCTCTTTGGATTGTCACTACTGATAGTTTATTCTCTGTTGGCAAGCAATGAAATATAGCCTGAACTTCTAACTCCAGCAGTCTAGGCAATCCCTATTGTTATCTATTTATTCTACACAATTAATACCATTTCTTGTAATTTGATTAAAGCACAGGAGATTTGTGGGGGTGCTTTGTTTTCTGTTATGGTGGTGTTAAAATCTGTTCCAGAAACACAGTGTCAGAAAGATACTTTTTTCTAGTGGTTTTGTTTTGTTTTGGGTTTTGTTTTTTTTAAACCCTTTATCTTTAATCTGTCACAAAAGTTCCCCCAACTCCAGGTGAAAGTTCTTAACTCTCTACCAGCAGTGGTGCTTGCACACAATTAAATCTTCCTTAGCTAATATACTTCAGGGCTTTTAGAGGTTAGATATAAAAAGATCTTCTGTCATTCTCTTCTAAACTGATTGCATTTCCTTTCTCAGATAACAGAATTTGCTTTTTTTTACAAAATCCCTATTTGCTTTCATTACTTTCTGGCAGCTTTCCTGGAACAGTCACCTATAGTGTCCACAGTAAGTTAATTTCTTGGATAGGTTAAATCACAGCAGTTCAGTCCTCTCTCCCGCTAGTCTATTACATTCCCAGTACATTTTACTGTTAAATTTTTCCTATGGTCTAACAGCCACAAAAGGCTTGTCTGAAGCCAGCGTTGGCATGTCTTCCAGGAACCACGCATTTTACTGCGTGCTTTTCCCATCTCCTGGCAGGTGAGCCCTATATCTGTAGACAACACCCAAAGATTTCCTTCCATTATATTCCAAACTGTTATAGTTTTATTAAGGCTCTGTCTCAGGCTCCTTTAAGATGAGCTCCTGGACCATATTTGGTTTCTGCATATTTACTTACCCTGAAAGGATTTCTCTTCCATCCACTTGCTTTGTCTCCCCTTGAAACCATGCAAGCACATGGCTTTCGCAATATGCTGCAGCTCAAGCTTCACCAACCAAGCACATGTTGGATGAGGCTCACGTCCTGCTAGCTGAATCTGACTCCTTTTAGCTTCATTTGTTGCTTCTTTTCCAATTTTAAAATTAAGGGAAAATCAGGCAATCCCTACTCACACTTTCATGACCTGCCAAGCATCTGTCACACGCTGCTCCCATCCCCATGACATTTCTTCCAATCTGAAAAATCCTACATTACCTACTGATAATGAATGCAAATATTTTAGTGAGAAAGGCTCTGCGCTGGCTGAAGAGGTCTGACATTGAGGTGACACTGCTGAGGTACAAGTTGGGGTGTCCTTTGTCCCGCGGCCAGGGAGCTTGAGGCCAAATGGAAGGTGGCTGTGGATGAAATCTTTTCTATCCTGTCTGTCTTTCCATCTTTTATTGTTAGAGCAAACACTTTTTTTTTTTTCTTTTCCAGTTTCAGTTTTGAGATTTGAGTTATGCTGCAAAGAACTTTATAGCCAATGTACAAAGCTCCAGGACCTCCGAGCCCTCCACTGTCCCCACCTCTGTAACTCTCACCCTTCGCATCCTTTGGGTGAAAAAATCTCAGACAAAACTTCACACACTCTCAAACACTTTAAGCTGCTATGGAGTGTGCATAGCCGAATCTGGAAAGCACAGCAGGTACATTATCTGAATTTCAAAGCAATGCTGCTTTGTTATCAATCTTCTTTCAAGAACTGACAGGGCAGTTCAACTTTCTTAAACCAAAGAAATAAACTTCCATCCTTCTGTGGCTGAAGAGGAAAGCTTGAAAACAGGATTTCTGAAGGCTCAAATCCTACAAGACAAGAAGACAGACTCCACAAGTTGTCTATGAAAAACAAAAACACTCCCCCTCACCACTCTCTCCCCCCAAACCAGTGGGTTTTAGGCCAGTCCTACAAGCTTGGGATCTGATATATGACTTTGAAATGTCTGGGAATATTTTAAGAGATGTCTGTACCCAGCACTATGCAGGATAATCTGGAGGATGTAGGCAAGAAGGGGGGTGTTATGCCCAGCAGATCTCCCTGGTGCTGCAGCAGGAAGATGGGTCAGACCAAGATTGGGTACTTGAGTGACCATAGGAAGGTGCAGTCCCAGACTGGAGTGCAGAAGAGGTCTTCTGATCAGTCCACACCCACGAGCAGTGGTTCACACAACTGGGTCTTCTCTGAAGATCTGCCAGAGCAGAAGTGTACCGCAGAACACTTTGGGAAACTTTGCTCAGCTGTCAGTCCTTCGGTGGAGTACTCTCACCTGGAAATAAACAGTGGTAAATGGGTACTTAAACCAAGGTGGAGAATGGGGCTTAGCCTTTCTGAGACCTGTAACAGGCTTTAGGGCAGAGCTGGCATAGTGGTTCAAGAAGGAAAAGTCTGGGGATCAGGGCTCCTGGCTTCTCAACTGGAGTCCGGGAGAGAAGGCACACATTTTAAGATCTGCAGTTACACCAGAGTTACTTAGAAGGCATGTGTTGTAAACAGTGAACCCTGTTCCACAGAGTGGTAGAAGAAGAAAACAGAAATTCTGATGGTCATCAGGACAGGTCCTGTTCTCTCAGTCTGTAATTCTGGGTTGAAGTCCTCAAGGAGGATACTGTCAGGAAAGGAATCTGCCCAGGGTCTCATAAACAACCATAAATACACAGTGTAATTCAGGTTGGAAGGGACCTCTGGAGGTCTGTAGCCCAACCACAGCTCAAAGTAGGGCCAGTTTGGAGCAGGTTGTTCTGGGCCTTGCCCAGATGCGTTTTGAATATCTACAAGGATGAGGATCCTACTCATCCCGTTACTCCCCTGCCCTAGTATTTGACTACCATCATGGTGAATTTTTTTCCCCTCATATCTAGCTGGATTTTCCCATATTCCAGCTTGTGTCTGTGCATCTCCAAGAGGAGTCTGGCTCCATCCTCCCATTAGGCAGTGGTAGTCAGCAACAAAGTCCCCCCTTTGCCTCCCTTTCTCCAGGCTGAACAAGCCCACCTCCCTCAGCCTCTGTGCTCCAGCCCCTGACCAGCTGGGCGCCTCTCCCCCACTCACTCCAGTGTGTCCATGCCTGTCTTGTACTGGGAAGCCCAAACTGGACACAGTCTCCAGATGTGGTCTCACCAGTATCAAGTTGAGGGGAGGAATCCCTTCCCTCACCTGCTGGCTGCACCCATGCTAATACAGCCCTGGATGTGTCTGGCTTGCTTTGCTGCCAGGGCATACAGCTGTCACAGGTTCATCACGTTATCCCCCAGGACCTGCAGAGATTTGTCTGCAAAGCTGCTTTCTGACCAGTCAGTCCCAGCCTGTCCTGTTGCACGCGGTTATTCCATTGTGAGTGCGGGTCTTTGCATTTGCCTCTGCTGAACTTGGTGAGGCTCCTGTCAGGCCATTTCTCCATCCTGTCGAGCTCCCTGTAAGAGTATTTATGGCAGGTTTGGGCTATAAGTCACAGCTTTGTTCCCCTGTGAAAAACGGAATAGGAGAAAGAGAGCGCTGAGGTCCTAACTCCTTGTCACCTCTTCTCAAACCACTATATCTCACACTCTGCTCCAAAAACAAAGAAAAAAACTTATTGTTATTTCAGGGAAAAAAGTGGAGTAGCAAGTCCCTGATGTACAGAGATACAGCCCTAGGTTCCCTTTTATGGATGAGGATGTGGAAAATCAGTAGTGAATGCACTAGTGCATTCACTACTGATTTTCCACATCTACCAAGTTTTGTGGACAGTCCAAAAAGTGAGGACAGTTGTGAACTGCAGTGGGTGTGCCCATTTTTCTGGAGAAGGGATTATGCCTAGGGGCGAGGGACAAAGATGAGGGATCACCGATCAGCAGAGAAAGGTCTGTGATGTGTGGGATAGAGAAAGAGAAGGAAGGTCAGACGAAATAGTAAATGTGATGGAAAGTTAGGGAACTGGAGGAATTTCCTGGGCCAGTACCTGCAAGAGGAGAACAGGAGGGCAGGGGACAATGGGAACAGCCTAATTCTTAGGGACAAGTGACCTGAAATCTCAGAGGAGGTGACTGTAAGACACTGAAGTGGCTACCAGCCTGGACTAAAAATGCTCTTTGAGAAGCTTGTGATAGATCACCTAGCATCTTTGCATTAACAGTGCTGCAAAGCGTCCCCTTCCCCTGGTTGCTTCTCATGGGTCATGGCACAGATCAAAACCTGGTCCTCTCACCTTCCTTGCCTAAAATACCCACACATTCTACTGCTGCCCCTGAATAGGATAACACATTTCTTTATTCCTTCCAAAAACCTCTCTCTGTATTTTTCCCAGGATGAGAGGGCACTGTATGTAGAGCCCTGGATTTAGGGAGGAGGAGTAAGACAACCTCCCCTGCACAGAGCACACTGGCGAGCACCCAGCTCCTCACACGGAGCTTACATTATGGAAATTCTGTGTAAGCCTCTGCAATTTTTCACTCTGCAAATGAAGATAAAGCAACAGACTTCCCTGCTGCCTGGATTCCCACAGCACATCTCCTCTTTTAGTGGACTGGCTTGTTCTCTCTACCAGCCCAGATATCCAGGAATGAGACAGTGAGGTGTTGACACCCCAAAGCCTTTCCATCTCCTTCAAGAGGTATGCCTGAAACCTCATTTCTTGGTATATCTGCTGGGGAGTTGCCTAATCTGGCAGCCTGATAGAGGCGAGGCTGCAGCAGCTCTGAACCCCCAGGTCCAGCTGTTGGTGAAGCTGAGCATCTATTTATTTCCAGCAGGCACACACGTGTACAGCACATATATACGTATATACATGGCTGACCACACAGACAGAGATACTCAACACCCATGCAAACACAAACAGCACCACCGGCTGGAACTCAACCCTCTCCAGCTCATCAGGATGAAGCTCTGTTAGTGGGAAATATGTATAAAGAGAGAGAGATAGAGAGACAGACAGATATGTACAATGTGGAGCCCCTAGCAGCTGGGCTTAGACACGCAGTCCATCCAGTAGCCAGTACTGGATCCTCACTCTGCCCTGTTGCCTCACACACGTGCCCACACAAGCAGGTCTCCTGATCAACCCCTGGGCCCCACAGTCTCTCCAGCAGTTGGTCAGGACCCTCTTGTCCATCTGTGGCCAGCTCCTCACATGGACTCACCCCCAGCGGCATACACCCACACCGGGCTCCCAGACCATCTCACCTACTCACTGGCTGGTCTGGCTTGAACTTCGCTAGGGATCACTCACTTGCACACCCGCACTTGATCCAGTTGCTGCACCACGGACACACAGATCCTCCGACCCATGGTCTGACTCCAGTTGCTGCACTCAGACCCCCATACACACACGTGTATGCAGAATAGGGAGCACCCCTTCCTCGACGAAAGTAGCTATAAATGGAGTTTAATGCCCATAATATATCTCGTAACCCCGCTAAGTCCAAAGCATGCTTCAGATAGCTGCTACTATGGACTCCCCACGGTGGGGCTAAGGGTCTGCCAGGACAGCCCTGGGAGGAGCCCGGACAGGGTGTTGCCTTCTCTGAGTCTGTAATTTGGACTTTCCCCTGTCTTTGGGCCTCTCTGCTCTCCTGGGCTTGTGTAGATGGACCTTTGACAGGCTGATGGCCCCTGTGATGGGACTGCAAGGAGGTGGGATGGGGTGTTACTTGGGGTCCCCCTCCTGCCATTGCTCCCCTGTGCTCCCTTGTGGGTGTGAAGACAAAGCTTCTTATCAGATAATCTAACACTATTCACACAGGGACAAAAGTTTAGCCAACTATTCCTGTTGCTTAAAAAAGCAAGAAGTACCTCTGGTTCCTAGGTCATTTATCCACAGGTGAATCAGGTGTGCTGGTTTTTCTTTTGGGGACATTTTGATTCAGGATAAATCTCAATGGTACATGCTAAGGTGTCAGGCTCAGTGGATGCCTCTTCTGGGTTGTGTCGAGCCACTTCCCAGCGCTGTGCTCAGGACTGGAATGGCTGTGCTGAAGTCCCTGCATGAATTTGACCAGCCTTGGGATGCTCTGAGGCCTCACCTGCAATGAACAGTAGGGAAGGGAATGCCTGCTAAAGTCCCCTCACTCCTGTCATTTTGCCCTTCAGCTACTTGGTCACCTCTCTCCTACTTTCCCTCCTGTAGCTGAGCCTCTTTCTCTCTTAACAAAAAGACTTGAACAAAAGGGAAAGAAATGATTTACCTTGGACTGACTTCCAGCACATGTGGCACTTCATGGACTGCAGATGGACTTATTATTTCAATTTTACCAGATTACCTTCAAGTCATGACCTGCCAATTCTCAAAGCTGTTAAGGATTTCTCTGTCGTCCCCTTTACGATGAATATAAGGACAGAGCTTCCCACTCCTCTGGGAATAAGTTAGACATTTTTTCCTGAGGAGAATTTGGCAGAGGGAGTATAACCATTTCAGTGCCCACCTGATTCCTCCTGGAAATTTTCCTTTTGAGCTTCCCATCTCCCTGCCTCCTCACATCAGTAACACACCAGTCCCATATTACCAGGCAGGGCCTGATCCTGCTGAGCCCAACAAAATCTTCAACAAAGGACACGGCAACTTCATGAGTTTCCAGTCCGTGCTCCCTCACTCATTCCTGCAGGTTATCTGGCAACTCAGATGGGGACCACTTCTCCATCCAAGTAGTGCAGACTCAAAGCCTAGATCAAGGCCAGGGGACAAAGTTCTTGAGGAGCCATAGGTGTTTTGATCCATGCCATGGGTCCCGAAAAGCTGCTTTAGAGGAGAAGGAGATGGAGTCATTCAGGCTGAGTGCTCCACCAAACTTAGTGCTTTGAAGTAATTCTTGTACCATCTCTGGAGAACATTTTTTTGCATGGGGAAGTTTCTCTGACTCTTTGCAGATGTCCCATTTGGCTCCTGTGTCCACGGAAATGCAGCAATTGGGAAAGCAACAGGCCAGCCAAGGACTTCTTCCCTAGGTAGGGCCTCCTATCCCATCGTTCCCAGCAGAGTTATAAATGGTCACAATGCTAAAGCAGGGGTCTGCAACACTGTGCCAGGGAAAGTGTGTTCGTGTAGTGTCCTCCCATCTTCCCTGGAGCCTCAGGGGACACAGGGGTATGCAAGGAAGGACGGTGAGACTCCAAAACATCATCAGATTACATTTGTTTACTGACACAGAACTAGAGTGATGGCATCATTCACATTTATGGCATGTCTATTTCTCATTCTGGGAAGCACAGCAAACAAATTAATTGAATTTCACTGCATCACTGGCATGTAATAAACTCATCTGATTGTTAGTCTCTCTTATAAGGACCCAGTCCCTAGAGTCAAGATATGACAGAACTAATTCAACTTTTGTTAACCAAATAATGTGTTTCCATCCTTTGGCTAGGCAATCAAGCATGAAAAGAAGGTTCCTTGGATGCCACAAATCCAGAAGATGCAATAAAAGACCTCAGCTTTTCTATATATTTATTTTGCAATTCATAACTGGTTAAGTTAATCTCACTAGTTGGGAGGCTG
Source organism: Calonectris borealis (assembly GCF_964195595.1). Classification (NCBI taxonomy): domain Eukaryota; kingdom Metazoa; phylum Chordata; class Aves; order Procellariiformes; family Procellariidae; genus Calonectris; species Calonectris borealis. Next base: position 114,295,216 of record NC_134314.1, read on the forward strand.
ACTTATTATTATTGGGGTTACAAGTACTCAGGGAAGCTTAGGAGAGCTCTATGCTTATTTGGAAGGACCCATAAACAAACTGAAGCCATAAACAGAGTATATGCTGACACTAAAACCTGTCCAAAGCTCTGAAATAACCTGAAAGGTCTGGCCAAAACCAGAAGCTGCAACAGCTCTTGAATCCAGACCTTCTGAGTCAGAATCTCAGGAAATATCCCAGAAAGCACTGTGTACTTCAACTCCATGTTGCTTATTACTCTCCTTCCCAAAGGAGATGCTGTTATATGTACGTAGATTTGTAATATAGCAGGGACTTCCCCAAGAGGAAAAAAGGAAGGGGCGTTTTAGGTCAAATTACAGTTTCCACCGGTCACAGTCCCACAGTCCTAGGCCAAAATAATCTGCATTTTTTTTCACCAAAAGTTTTTCATTACAGTTATTTTAAAAGGGAACAGATACTCTTTATGAAAACATAAAAGAGAAAAGAATGGGACAGTTGAAGCAAATCACAGCTCCTGGGAGGCATCGCATTTGTCAGTGGTCTTACCCAAAAATGTCATGCAGATTTATCCCCTTAGAAAAGAAGTACATGTGTTACCTTAATAAAATATTTTAAACAGAAATTGTGCAAACAGCTTTAAAGGAATGAAAAAAACCCCTAGCCTTTTGAGATTTCTGTGTCTGACAGGAAGCAGTAGCATTAAACCCCTCTCCCTCCATCCCTAAATCCACTCTTTACCACGCAACATTTCTCCAGCTAAGCAGCAATCCAAAAGTAACAGAGCTCATCATAGGCAGCATGACCTGGGAGCCAGGATACATGGGTTCATCTTCTGTCTCATGGAAAAGCTGGCTTGTGAAGACTGTGAGACCTCGGTTCCCTACACTGATAGATAATAGCAAAAGGGGGGAAGGGCTGGGGGTCAGGATGCCTCGGTTCTCTGCCAGGCCCTGGCAAGGAAGCAGTGTGAAATGAGCAGGAAATATGTCTACACTTGCAAACCACTTGCAGCAGATGCTAAAATCATTGTGAAAGAAATATGCCATGAGCACTGGAGCCTGCTCCCCACAGTGCCAGCAGTCCAGACTGAGGAGACGGAGAGGGCTGAGGGAGATGTTGATCACGTAAGATGACCACAAGGCTCTAAGACGGCTGTGACTTTGAGTCACAGATCCTCAGCACAGGATGGCCGTTGTGGAACTCGAAAGCCATGAGTCTGCTGGGACTCATCAGTCCCAAACTCCAGCTGCGCTGCCATCCTGCAGGCTCTGCTCCAAACCAGAGTATCGAAGTCCCTGGAGAACTGTGTACACTACACACCCTACCAGGAGTCCTGAGCCAAGCTCTGGGGGACAAGGAGGTAGATTCAGGTGAGCTGGGACTCTGGAGACAGGCTGGGGCAAGAGGGAGGGCCAGGGAGTCTCTCCACAGCACTGAAGCAAAGGGAGGGGGTGAAGAGCAAGATGTGTTATAGACCACCCAACCAGGATGAAGAGGCAGATGAAATATTCTGTAAGCAGCTGAAAGAAGTCTCACAATCGCCAGCCCTTGTTCTCGTGGGGGACTTCAACTTAGCAGATGTCTGCTGGAAATACAAGACAGCAGAGAGGAAACAGTCTGGAGGTTCCTGGAGTGTGTGGAAGATAACTTCTGACACAGCTGGTGAGTGAGCCAGCTAGCGAAGGTGCCCCGCTGGACCTGTTGTTTGTGAACAGAGGAGGACTTGGGGGTGATCTGATGGTTGGAGGCTGTCTTGGGCATAGTGATCACAAAATGATAGAGTTTTTGATTCTTGGAGAAGTAAGGAGGGAGGTCAGCAGAACTGCTACCTTGGACTTCCGGAGGGCAGACTTTCGCCTGTTTGGCCTGACTGATTGACAGAGTCCCTTAGGAGGCAGTCCTGAAGGGCAAAGGGGTCCAGGAAGGCTGGACATTCTTCTAGAAGGAAATCTTAAAGGCGCAGGAGCAGGCTGTCCCCATGTGCCGAAAGACGAGCCAGTGGGGAAGAAGACCGGTGTCGTGGTTTAACCTGGCAGCAGCCAAATACCATGCAGCCGCTCGCTCACCCCCCCTGCCGGGTGGGATGGGGGAGAGAATCAGAAGGGTAAAAGTGAGAAAAACTCGTGGGTTGAGATAAAGACAGTTTAATAGGGAAAGCAAAAGCCGCGCACGCAAGCAAAGCAAAACAAGGAATTCATTCACCACTTCCCATCGGCAGGCAGGTGTTCAGCCATCGCCAGGAAAGCAGGGCTCCATCACGCGTAACGGTGACTTGGGAAGACACACGCCATCACTCCGAACGCCCCCCCTCCTTCTTCTTCACCCAGCCTTATATGCTGAGCATGACATCATATGGTATGGAATAGCCTATTGGCCAGCTGGGCCAGCCGCCCTGGCCACACTCCCTCCCAGCCCCCTGCACATCTGGCAGGGCATGGGAAGATGAAAAGTCCTTGACTAGTGTAAACAATACCTAGCAACAACCAAAACATCAGCGTGTCATCAACATTATTCTCACACTACATCCAAAACACAGCACTATACCAGTTAATAGGAAGAAAATCAACTCCATCCCAGCCAAAACCAGGACAACCGGCCTGGCTGAACAGAGAGCTTTGGCTGGAACTCGGGAAAAAAAGGAGAGTTTATGACCTTTGGAAGAAGGGACAGGCAACTCAGGAGGACTGAAGGATGTCGTAAGGTTATGCAGGGAGAAAATTAGAAGGGCCAAAGCCCAACTAGAAATTAATCTGGCTACTGCCATAAAAGACAATTAAAATGTTTCTATAAATACATTAGCAACAAAAGGAGGACTAGGGGAATCTCCATCCTTTATTGGATGTGGGGGGAAACATAGTGACAAAGGATGAGGAGAAGGCTGAGGTACTTAATACGTTCTTTTCTTAGTCTTTAATAGTAAGACCAGTTGTTCTCCGGGTACCCAGCCCCCTGAGCTGGAAGACAGGGACGGGGAGCAGAATGAAGCCCCCATAATCCAAGGGGAAATGGTAGCAACCTGCTACACCACTTAGACACATACAAGTCTATGGGGCTGAATGGGATCCACCCAAGGGTACTGAGGCAGCTGGTGGAAGTGCTCACCAAGCCACTTGCAGTCCTTTATCAGCAGTCCTGGCTAACTGGGGAGGTCCCAGTTGCCTGGAGGTTAGCAAATGTGACGCCCACCTACAAGAAGGGCCGTAAGGAGGATCTGGGGAACTACAGGCCTGTCAGTCTGACCTCGGTGCTTGGGAAGGTTATGGAGCAGATTATCTCTAGTGCCATCACGCAGCAGAAAACAGGACAACCAGGTGATCAGGCCCAGTCAGCATGGGTTTATGAAAGGCAGGTCCTGTTTGACTAAGTCATCTCCTTCTATGACAAGGTGACCCACTTAGTGGATGAGAGAAAGGTGGTGGATGTTGTCTACCTAGACTTTAGTCAAGCCTTTGACAGTCTTCCACAGCATTCTCCTGGAGAAACTGGCTGCTTATGGCTTAGACAGGCGTAAAAAACTGGCTGGATGGCCTGGGCCAAAGAGTTGTGGTGAATGGAGTTAAATCCAGTTGGTGGCCGGTCACAAGTGGTGTTCCCCAGGGCTCAGTGTTGGGGCCAGTCTTGTTCAATATCTTTATCAATGATCTGGATGAGGGAATTGAGTGCTCCCTCAGTAAGTTTGCAGACGACACCAAGTTGGGCGGGAGTGTTGATCTGCTGGAGGGTAGGAAGGCTCTGCAGAGGGATCTGGACAGGCTGGATCGATGGGCTGAGGCCAACTGTATGAGGTTCAAGCACTTGGGTCACAACAACTCCATGCAACGCTACAGGCTTGGGGAAGAGTGGCTGGAAAGTTGCCTGGCAGAAAAGGACCTGGGGGTGTTGGTCGACAGTCGGCTGAACATGAGCCGGCAGTGTGCCCAGGTGGCCAAGAAGGCCAACGGCATCCTGGCCTGTATCAGAAATAGTGCAGCCAACAGGACTAGGGAAGTGATTGTCCTCCTGTACTTGGCACTAGCTCGGCTGCACCTCAAATACTGTGTTCAGTTTTGGGCCCCTTACTACAAGACATGGAGGTGCTGGAGCGTGTCCAAAGAAGGGCAACGAAGCTGGGGAAGGGTCTAGAGCACAAGTCTTGTGAGGAGCGGCTGAGGGAACTGGGGTTGTTTAGCCTGGAGAAGAGGAGGCTGAGGGGAGACTTTATCGCTCTCTACAACTACCTGAAAGGAGGTTGTAGCGAGGTGGGTGTCGATCTCTTCTCCCAAGTAACAAGCGATAGCATAAGAGGAAATGGCCTCAAGTTGCACCAAGGGAGGTTTAGATTGGATATTAGGAAAAATTTCTTCACCGAAAGGGTTGTCAAGCATTGGAACAGGCTGCCCAGGGAAGCGGTTGAGTTACCATCCCTGGAGGTATTTGAAAGATGTGTAGATGTGGTGCTTAGGGACATGGTTTAGTGGTGGACTTGGCAGTGCTAGGTTTACCATTGGACTTGATGACCTTAAGGGTCTTTTCCAACCTAAACAATTCTATGATTTTATGATTCTATCTGCTCACATCCAGGCCTTCAATTAACCTTTTCTGGTCCTCATCACAAATGCAGCACTGTCTTCCAACTGCCCCCATGAAAGAAGGGTAGTTTCTAAGGATCTTCGTCCCTGTTATCCAGACCTCCATCACCTTCTATCCCTCTACGGCCCCATGTTTGACTTCGGTGACAGTGACAAAGGACAAATAGTGCTGTCCCAGCAGCATCAGTATGGATGCAGCCTTTAGCAGTGTTGCAGGGGTGGCCGTGGTAAGAAAGAGGAGGGCAAAGCTGTGGGTGGCAGCTGGGGGTATCCTGGACGGGGAGGAGGGGCAGCATGAAAAAGCAGCTGTCTTGGTTGGTAGAACAGAGCTTAACAGTGGACCTAGGCAAATGGAGACCATGCCAACCACAGCTAAATGTCAGCTGGTATCTGCACCTTCATGTCCTGTTACTAGCCCCAGCATAGCTGAGTATCCTGTGGCTTGGGGAACTCAATAGTGGGGTTTATAAACCACGTGCTTGCATCTCTGTCTAGTCCCCCCACGCACAGTCCCTCTTCTGATTCATTCAGATGTTTGTATTACTGAGTCAAAGTCAGGTAGCACAGAGGACGTACCTCCATCCAGCCCTGAGATTTCACTACAGGTTTCAGCTGCAGTGCACCCTTTCTGAGACTGCATGGCAAACCAGAAGCCAGGCAAGAAGCAGGCAGGAGGGGTGAAAAGAGAGACAAGGAGCCTCTTGTTATTCCAAATTTGGAAGGACATGAGAGTTCAGAGCAGGACCTGAATTGTCCCTCTGTTTGCTTATCCACTGGCCTGCTGGAGGGACTGGGCCAGAATCTGCAAATATCTGTTTACCCAGAGGGATCAGCAGAGAAACTGAAATTATTTATCTAGCTGGCTAGGTGATGAAGGTTTGCAGAGATCAGTACTGAGCCTGAAATTGTCTGTCAGCCCACCTGTGCATCACCAGGACAAGGATCCAGAGGGATCAGCACAGAATTCAAAACTAGGTGTCCCTTCACTCTTCAGCCTATTTACTTCCCAGGTCTGAGACACGAAGCAGGACAGCAGAAACATGAAGTACATCTCTCAGACTGGGGTCAGCCTGCTCTTGAGTGATATAAAATGCTACAAATTGTCAGAGCATCACTGCAGTTGTTGGAGACTTCACGATTTATAAGGGAATTGCTAAAACATACTGTTTCAACAATGTCCAGGACCACTACGTATTAAAAAAAGGTACCACATGGGCCCATTCCATCAACTGTCTAAAGTGTCCATTTACACCCAGCCACTCCCTCCATCTGATCCTATCATTATTTCCTCATGTGTCTCCCTGTATGGATTGAACAGAGGGAGTGGGGAGGAAGGGGGATTGGGTCTAGTGGTGAGCTTTTTAATGTAAATAAGAGAGAGTCTTTTCCCATGGGATATTAATGGTTAGATCCCCAGAGCCCTGTTTCCTGGGCTCCTCAACTACAAACACAGAACCTCACTTTCTTGCCGGAAGAGAGGACAAGAGTCCGCAGCCACAGCCCTGCGAGGGCTGCAATGAACTGCTGTGAGCCTGTAGTTTTCTTGGCGCCTTCTTGTGAGAGAAGGGTTTAAAGGTGCTCAGTGTCACAAAATGTCTTATTGGCCAGGTGCCTTACAATAGTAATTTGGCTGACAGGTGAAAAGGATGGATCAGGAGGATTTGTGAGTTGCTCACACGGGATGTGCTGATGGCACCTCTGTCATTTTGTTGCCTGAGTTTCACCGCATTTCCAAAGTGGCAGGACATCTCTCTTCGAGGAGAGCTAAGGCTTATTATAGTCACCCTCTATCAATCATGTCCAGAAAATAGAGCTGTATTTTTCTTGCGAAGTACTTATCCATGCCTATTTTCAACAATCTCAAGGAAAACTATGCATTCCTGCTCCTGTAAGTGTTTAAGCAGCAGATTGCTTGACAGTAAGCAGGGAATTTGCTCTCCCGACAAGGTCCCAGGGGCACTGAAGTGTGTAAGGAGCTGGCGATGCTCTTTCATGCCAGCCAAAAATGTTTCGTCTAGTCAGTGCCGAAAACAAAAGCCATCATAATGTGTTGCTCTCCGTGACAACTCTTGGCTCTCCGTGATGACGGGCTGCTCTTCTGGAGCCAGTCCCTAAAAACGTGGAATTATGTACACGCAGGGATATTGCTGAGATCAGGGCCAGAAAGGAGTGCAGGGCTTTAAGACACTTTTCTTTCTTATTGGAGAAAACTCTGATTGTGAGAAATGGTCGAGCCCTGGGCAGCATTGAGCAGCTGTTTCAAGGTAAATTCAAATGCAATTTAAGGAGAATAGAAATGACTTCAGAATGGTTCAGCTTTTGTAAGATTCACAGTGAATCAAATCTTTGACAGCAGACAGCTGCAACATCTATTGATCAATGTTCTGAGCAAAAAAATAGAAAGTCTTGGCTGTATCGATTGGCCATTTATCATATGAAATGTGTTTTAAAGAAAGCAGAGGAGACAAGCGTAGCCCTAGCACTCGTGTGTGGGAAATGGACGCCTGTTTCTCTGATGAACCCCAGTACCTGCAGGCAGAATGACTGGCAGCACGGCCAGCTGTGCCAACAGCTGGGCAGAGCACTTCCATCCACATTTCTGGAGTTCAACATTTTGATTCCTCTCCCCTCTCCTCCCCACCCCTGATCACTTTCTGTAGCAGTTGCTGGTTTTTTTCCCATTATGTTACAACTCTTGCTTCTGAAGAGTCATAATTTGGTTTCCTCGTGTGCTCCCCCTGGTCCAGACTCCCCCTGATGCAGGCTGCCCAGCCCGTGTGTGCCGTGCTCCTCCGAGAGATTCCCTGCTGCTCCTTTTGCAGAGGGGAAAAGAAGGTGCAGCAGAGGACCTGCAACCACGGGAGAGAGAACAGAAGCACAGGGCATGTTTCCAAGTAGGAACACGTCAGTTATTAACCAAAACATTGCAATTTTCAGACCAAATGTTATCGGTATTCAAATTTGCACCCTTCTTTTATTCCCCCCTCCCTTCTTCCAGACCCCCATACAGTCCATACCAATAAAACATTTAGTAATGAGAGTAAGAAGCATGGAAAACCATGGGGTGAATATGGAAAAGCAACACTGTTACTTTGTTTAATATTAACATGGCACTGAGACCTGGGAACAAATTACTTCAGCCCCTGCCACAATAGGCATGGTACAGACAAAAAGTAAGTGACTCTTATGCCATGAAGCAGCTCCTAGCAGCATGCAGAAGCCCTACCCTAGTGGAAAGGAATACATGCATATTCAAAGTCATTTACCAAAGTAATGAAGAAAAGAGAAGCAATACTTTCTTTTGACTTGGAATTCCCACTTCTGCTCAGCTGGGAATAGAGGCATAATTAATCAAAGTGCTTAAATAAGTTTCTCTCTGCCTTAATCAGAGCTGTGCAAATAAATCATTTTTCAGTTCAGTAGCTGAACCAAAATAATAATAATTGTAGAAATATTTTTAAGTTGTCTGAAATGAAACTTCAGGCTTCCTCAAACATTTTCAGTGAGCAGAAATATTTGATTTAACTGAAATGAGATGGTGACTCTTCACTTTAATTGCTCTTTATTTATTTTAAACACACAGAGCTAAATTTGTCCTTAAAAGGTTGTTTTGAAGGGAAAAATCAAAACAGATCTCTTAAAAGAAGTGTTCAAATTAACAGTTCTGGCTCCTATTTCTCTCCCCATTTTCTGGCTTAATCTTTTCACCAAATTCACGCTTAATATCACCATCCCCCCGACTGGCTTCCCCTGGCAGTCCAAAACAACTGCCATCGAGCTGTGGCTGACATCTCCCTGGAACACTTTTGCAAAGGTATTCCAGAACTGGCTACAACCAGAAGCTGTGCAGAGCATGGGGTAAGAGGGACGGGAAGAGAAACAGATTGACTTGGAGGGACTGCTTGAAACCGTGACGTGTTGTTCCTCCAGAGGTCTTTCCTTACAGAGCAATCACCTCTACCATTATGTTAAAATGGTATGCAAACGGTTATGTTAAAACAGATGCAGGAATCACATCACAAAAATGCTTTCTCAGACTTCTCCCGTTTGTCCTCAGCTTACATTCACCACATTTGGCAAAACAGGTATTACCAGGGCCAAGAAAAACTCAGAGGCAAGCCCCTCATTTGGCTGAAGCCAGCTTATGGCTATGGCCCTCGTAGAAAATACAGTCTTGGATGTACTGGGAGACGTGCTGGGTACTGCCCATGGGTTCGTATGAGTATCGTGAGATGTAGTTATGGTTGTATGGCTGCCCAGCCACTCTTTGCCCCCAAAATGTTCATTTTCATTGTGTAACATGATTCATTTCTATCTGCTCTTCTCACCCATTCTCTCTCCCCTCTGAGGATGGAGTCAAAGGCTGAGGAACTCAGAGGTCTGGCAGGGTCCTTACCTGGTCCAGCCTCAGTACTGAGGTGACTAACTCTGACAGAGCCAGGCCAGGGACCAGGCACCCATCGCAGTGGCTGCTCAGCACCCACAGCCCGTTAGGCTTCTGCAAAAGCCAAAGAGGCGTGTTGTATCTGAGGTATTTGATCACATTTGCAAATGTCAGGTCGTGTTTTGCTGCCATATCTTGTGAAAGCTGTATCCTCACAAGGAGCAGGAGGCGTCGTGGGATGCCCAGCTGGGTTGGGGGGCTGCTGGCTAGGGCTGGAGGCTGGGAAGCATCACTGTTGCTGTTTCTTTGGTGGAAAAGGCTCTACCAATCCCCTAGCATTCACTTGCCTATGTAGCCAGGCCTATTTTTAGTAATTGTGAGGCCCAGATTCACACTATTTAAACTCTAGATGCCTAAGGAAGAGAAAGAGATTCTTCAAGACAGGCTGGGGGCTGGCTCAGACCTTAGCCTCCCTCTGCCATTCCCAGGCTCATCAGCGGGAAGAGCTGAGGGATGCTCTGCGTTTCTTTTCCCTGTGCCCAGTGACTAAGCCCCTGAAGTGATAATGGGGTGGATCTAGCAGCAGGTGTTAAATTTTGTGGTTCAAAGTGCCCAAGTTTGGAAACGAGCCCCCGTGCACATGCTGTTGGCAAGGCAGGACTAAACCACAACCTCCTGGGGGTTAGAGAAATCACCATTACCAAAAGCCAGCAGCCCAAACATTGTACAGCAGCTCTGTATGCCAGAAAAAGCTCCCAATATGACTGCCAATTCACCATACCTGCAGGAATCACGCCTGCTTTATTTGGTGGCACAAAGTCAATTTAAGCATAATACCTTTTATTAAAGCAATTGATGTATTCAGTGTGAAACGAGCTGCTTTTTGGGCACACACACCTGTCTTTGGGTCTGGGATAGATGTGCGAGATGCAGCGCTAAATACAAACTGAAAACAACTGCTCAGGGTTTAATTTGATTAATTAACTTGGTGACACCTTGGGTGAGAAAAGGTAGTTGATACCCAGTAAGTGGGGGAGGGACGTTTTTAGCATGAGGAGAGGTAAAAAAGTCATTCAGTCCTCTGGGAAAGAGAGAGGGGGAGAGAAAACGAGAGCGGCAGGTAATTTATTGCTGGTAGAACGAGAAGCTGTTAGCTGAGAGGAGGGGATAAGAATTATAAAGTGCCGTAAAACCAATATCTCTATAGAGCCTGTGATATTTAGTGTCCAGAGTTATGAATTTCAGTTCCCCGGCTTGTCTCTTGCTGCTCCTATTTCAGACATGAAGAAGGACCTGGGAGCTCTAAAGCTTGTCCCTTTTATCCACCTCTGTGAATTGCTCCCATAAAAAATATTATCTCTCCTGGCAAATCTTGCCTCCAGCACCTCCTCGGAGCCCAGCTACTCCCAGCACAGCAGCGCAGAGCTCGGGGCTCGATCCTGCCCTGGCTCATGCCGCAACGCAGCACACGGTGAGCATAAAATGCTTCCAGCGCAGAAGGAGATGGACTGCCCTGCCTTATTCCTCCCCTTGCCCTGCTGCGGATGACTGGCCATAAAGCAGGGCTATGAAGATGCACAGCCTGCTGCTCTCTCCTTGTAGGACTAAACCCAGTCTCTCCTGCAAAATGCAGCAGCTCCTTTTTGCTCTGGAGGTCAGGGAGTTTATATCTGCTGCTCTGCAAGACTGATGTGCTTAAACCAGCAGAAACTGGTGGCTATATAAACCCAAGCTTTCAGGCATCCACCCACCCCTTTTGTCCCAGGGACTTTTCAAACCGAACTTCTAATGGGAGAACTGTTTTCCTCCCATCTGGAGCATCCCTGCAGCCAAGCTCTGGCCCTCTGGCTCATCTTGCAGGAGAGGAAAGCTGCAGCGCACATGGGAACCACCCCCTGAGTGCACACAACAGAAGAGGACTTCTCTTTGGATGGGGAAGGCTTTTCCCACCTACTTCCCACCATATGGCCTCGCGCAAGAGCCAAGAGCAGCACTTACCCGCTGGCGGCACAGCCTAAGGGATCTGCCACAGCAGGGAAAACAGCATTCACATCCCTTCCCCGGCCTGCCCTTGGCCTGTCTCCAGCTTGCTCAGTGACTCACTTTCTGCGAGTTACTGGCAAAAATGGTACAAAGTCAAAGCAGAAAATATCCTATATGAAGCAATTATAATAGAGGGAGGGAGGTGTGGGTTGGTTTGGTTTTTTTCTTTTCCAGAGAGAACGAGAGAGAAAGGCTGCAAGCAAAAAATCTGATGCTGATGGCAGGTGAAACCACCAGCCCTTGTTAAACTGCTGACAACTACAGAGGTCTGCCGCCTTCTGTGGGTCTGCAACTTAGCATCAAGCCCATGCTGACCTTGCAGCACCTTCTCTGGATATCTCTGGCTCACTGCATGAAATCCCTTTCTCCCAAGACCTTTCCTCAGTGAGAAAGGCTTCCAGGACACTTTGGGGCTGGGAGTCAGGCTGTCCCTCAGCACTGCCTTTCATCACTCTGCCTTGGAGGGAGCTCTACTGAAGGACATTGGCTGACAAACAAGCCACAGAGACATTCATGAAGTTACTACCCTCAGGAGCTGAAAACCCAGAAGTCAGCTCTCCAAAAATCAATTAGCTGAAAAACAGGAGTTTGAAAGACAGAACAAATGTTGGTATCTTTTCATTTTCCTTAGGGCTTTTATGTCAAGCTGTTGCCTGCAGCCAAACTAGCTAGAAATGTAATGCCGAAAAGAAATAAAATCCATGGCTCTCACTCAAGTGTATGACTCCTTGAGCTCAGACTAACAGGTAGGGATATCACTGCAGTCACTGGAGCCTGACACAGGTAGGATCAGGGAGGTAACAAAGCACAAGCTGGTTTTTCACCAGTGGGGCAAAGGGGTTCCCCAAGTCAGAGATGATACCTAAGGACAGGGGCAGAGCCTTTGTAGCACTTGACCATCTAGCTGAGGGGCTTGTTGCAAACAGCAGCAACAACCAGTTGTGAGCAAGTCTCCAGTCCTGCCTAAATGTAGCCTGGAAGTGAACGTGCATTATACCTCTCCTACCTGGGAGGCAGGAGGTGCTTATGGCTGGTTTGACAGGTTGCGAAGGTTGATCTGCAAGTGATTCAAACTGTCGGCTCGGGTGGTGTCCTGGCGCATGCTGGTGTCAGCCCATAAATGTGGCCCAGGTTTTCTATGCTGCTTTTGGTCAGAACTGGGTTTTCAAGCATGCTGGCCTGTGGGGTTTTCCTCACATTAGAAAAAAGCTGGCACATCACATGGAGATGTCACTGTACATTTCAAAAAAGGTTCATTTTCTCCTGGAAGCTGCAATTTTCCCCCAGACCTTGTCTCAGGAATCCACTAAAGGCAGCTGGGTGTGGGGCAGGGATCCTGATTGGAGATAAGGTGTGTCCAATGCATTTGGAGCCCCTCCAGATTAGGTTTTGGGGACTGGGAACAAAATTTTATGTTCTTAAGATATTTGAGGTCTCATCATTAAATATCATCTCGGAATCCTACTCTTGCATAGCAAAACCGTCACACAGGACGTCTTTATGGGACTGGATCTTCGTGCCTGTTTGCTAAGCTGAGATACACTGAAGTCCCAGCCTATAGCAAGACTGTCTCCAGTTCAGGCATCTTCATCAGGCAGTCCTAGGCCTGTCCCCTGAGTGATGGTCTCTGTTCCCTGGAGGTGAGAGCCTTTCTTGTATGAAGGAGAGGAGAGAGGAGATAGGTTCCACGGCAACAGGAGTGAAGATCTCAAAGCGTCTGCGAAATTGGTGGAGGGACAGAAGCCCAGCCCTTGCACAGCCCATGTTGTGCTTGGAAACCACTGGGACTTGCAGAGGGTGAAGGACATCAGATCAGATTTGGGGGATGGAAGGTTTGTTGAGGATGAGGAAGGATGCTACAGTAGTTAGCTAAGAAACAGAATCTCAGAAAAATGGAAATGTCAGGCTCAAGGAGACCCCAAGAAATAGTCTACTCCTTTCCCCTGCTCTGAGGGAAAATCCAATATATCTGGACCATCCCATGAGATCTTTGTCCTGCCAGCTCCGTTGAAGTGGAGCTGGGACCTCTTCTTTCGATGAATTTTCATGGTCTCGTATACTCTAAGTCTGGCTTAAATACCCCCTGATACAACAGGACCACTTCCAGTCTACCTTCAGTAGACATGGAGAAAAGTCACCGTCTCCTATGCCCTGAAAGAGTCTTAGGACTCTAGAAACCTTGACTCACCTTCCCAGTCACTGATTTGGGGTTGAAGTGTTTTGGGGGTCTTCCTTCCAACCTCAGATGTGACAAGAACAACACTACACGCTTAAGAAAATGAAGATGTAAGTGAATGAAATTCTTAGTTCTTGCAAGTGTCCTCTGATATCTATGGAGACACACTGGGCTTGATTCTCGTTCACACGAGGAGCTGTTTATGCTGCTGCAGTAAAATAATTGCTATCTAGGCTTTGTTGTAAATCCAAATTAGGCTCCTAATGTTGCTGCTGGGCAGAGGATTAAATTTATCGCAAACACTAGGTATATAATATTTTGTATTCCCCAAGCAACTCCTTCCACAGCAGAATGAAAGACTAGACATTGTGTCTGTGATCCAAATGGAAGGGCTTCTTTTCTTCATGTTAGGAAAACTAGCGAAAAAAGAAAATGTGGACCCCTTTCCAACTTTCCTGTATTGACAAATGATTTACAATTTCTTTTCCTGGGGAAAAGATGCCAAAACAAAACAAACAAAAACTAGTAAAAATTATTGTCAAGGCTTCCCATGGGTCCAGAGTCTTACTTATTCATTACACTGATAAATAATAATGCTGAAGGAAGTCTACATGGAACATGAAGTCAGTAAAATGTCCGACAAGTCTTGGTCCTGTGTTCAGGCAGGGAGGAGACATGCCAAAGGCGCTCACACTAGAGGAATGGAAGAAGGTAAGGGTAAAGATTTTTAGCTTTCTTTCTGAGGCCAAAGCTCAGTGGGAAGTCATCACTGACATGATGATGGACTCTCCAGGTGTTCACTCACCCAGGCTTGAGCAGTGGCCAAGCTACTGCGCTTTTCTGTTTAGCAAGGTTGGTGACCATTGAGAAGCATTGGAAAGACTGCAGTGGACGTTTGCAAGAGGAGCCACCAGCAAGACATGGCTGTGCCATGTAGGATATTATCAGGTCTGAGGGGCTTTTTGGGCACTGAACACCTGCCTTCAGGCTCCACCCAAACCATGACTGCAAACTCACTGTCTACCAACGAGGCAAGCACTGTCTTGAGGATGGCTCCAGAAGCACCCTTAGTAAGAACACAGACAAATATATTTACAAGGAAATGGTTAACTCAGGAGAGATAAGCTGGGATGGCCTATGTAATTTCTAAAAGGCAAGGGTCTCCCTTCCCCTTTGTTGCCCTCTTACTTTAATGCACGACTTGTATTGAGCAAGGATATCTGACTGTGGTGTGAGGCCACCATGGTTGGGGGCTGCTCAGCTCCGCATCCCCATCAGGCCAAACCCCCCAGTGTATCAGTGCTCTCCGAAGAATTGGGACTATATGCATGATTTGCAAGGATATCTACTTGGCCAGCTGCTCAGTGACCTGCTAACAGGTGCGATGACAAGGTGCAGCATATTCTTCACCGAGTCCTCAGCCCCTCTGTTCCTGTGCAGAGCTCACAGCCAGCTTGGCTCCCTCCCTCCCTCCTTCTCTCGCATCTAAGCGTGTTAAAATAACTCGTTAGCAGTCCACTTGCATTCCACTGCTTATCATTTATTCATTTTGATTTCTGAACCAGACATAACAAATACACCCACCATTAGTTCTGAATACCCCCTCCCAGGATGTAGAGCACACCGTAATCAATAAATATGCAGAGCCTGTTGCTTCCACTGCCAGAGGCTGGTAAAACCCACATTCACTTCCCTTCAATTCACTCAGTTCTGCTTCAGTTCCCCCCTCTCTTGAAACACCCAGGCTATTGGGAGGGAGGCGTGCTAGAAGGCTCTACTATGCAAAAGATGGGCTAAACATTTTTTCCTTTTCTTTTTTTTTTTCTTTTTTTCTTCATCTTGCTTCTGTGTTTGATCCTACACATATCAAAGTCAAAGCAAACAATGCCACAGGGGTTAAGACCAATGAAAACCACACTCCAGAAACTAGTCCATGCTCCAGTTTTGGAAAGCTAGGCTCTATTTTGAGGGCAGTAGCTCCAAGAGTATCTGGCTATCACTCTGAGAAACCACCTGTAGTACAAGCCTAGAGTGAAAGTAATGTACTCTTCGAGTACACAGGGCTATTGCTGTAATGCAAAGAGCCACACGCTTAATGCACCTATTTGTTCATGAACTCAGACAGCTCACAAGCTTTGCAGCAGGATTACCCCTTCTATTTCGCTATCAAACCTGGGAAACAGCAGTTATACATGAAATAACACAAACCGACAATCGCAGAATCCCAGCCATCAGCATTTATAACTTACATAGTGATCATCAGCTGCAACGCACTACCCATAGGTAGGAAATCCCTAGCTATGCTAATAGAAAGCAATTAGAAAACAAAGCAAAACCCAGATAAACAGCAAATAAAACATACAAGCAGAAAAAGGAAAACCCACTAGAATAATTGCTGCTTTTCAAAACTGACACTGCAACTGCAGAGGTGTTCTCCACTCTGTTGCTGGATTTATGCTCTGGAAGAGCTGAGTGGTTTAGCTGGGCTCACCCCTGAGTTGAGGAAAAATCAGAATCAAGCCAAATTCTGAGAGCCCGGGGGACTGATCTGGACTGGAAAAACTGTTCTCCTGCTCAGTTTGTCTAACTTGGTACTGGGTGTTACACAGCTGAAGGCATTGAGCAAAGCACTGTTGTTGGCCATTGCAGAGTTAGGGTCTGAGAAATACGCCATCTGATTCACGTAGGCTGCACTCAGCTTCAGTTTAAGCTTCATGGTTATTTGAGTCAGATGAGTGCTAGAAACTAATTTATATCATCACTATAAGGCGCACCTGGGCTTGGACAACCACTTCATCTTCTATTGTTCTTGCAGAAGCCAATTTTGGGATAAGGCAAAAGCATTTATATCCAGTCCAAAGGGCTTTTAGGCTTAAAGCTCAGGTCACTGGAGACATCTATAGATCTGTGAGGTTTTGTTCACTTGTATCATAGTTGTGGTTGCCTATAAAAGCCAAGAAACAGAACAAGCTCTGAAAGAGGGAGCTTTCAGACGTGTCAAAGCAGGTTTCATTTTCAGAAAGAATTCAGAAGTATCTTTACAAATGTCTAGTGGAGAACAAAGTGAGAAAAAAGAGAACCCTGCTTCAAATCATGAACAAACATGTGAATTACAGATTCGCTGATGGTTTTTATCTACCCATTCATCCTTCCATCCCCTCCCCGAGGAGTTCTGTACTGCAGTATGAGTCCTCAGATGTGTCAGGAATACCAGGTGACAGCTGAGCGCAGCATTAATATTCTCCCCTATCACCAAGCGAATTGCAGGAGTTTGGAGGGGAGGGAGCAAAGTTTTTAGCCTTTCAGTATGCAGCCAGTGTGTGCTACCACGTGCAGAGCAAAGCTCAGCCACAGAGATTCACACCATGATTAATTCATATGCAGACAATCCTGCTTCACATAGCTCCTTCGGCAGAGAGATGTGAGGTGGGAGGCTCCCGTGTAAGTCAGCCCATGTATAATTATTGATGGTATTGTTAAAACTTTTGTGGTGTTGTCTGTCTGATGAAGACAGTCAGGTCATTCATGCAAGTGCTAACAGCTTTCATTACCGACCCTGTCATTTTGCATCGTTGAGAAGAAAATGAAAAGAAGGAACCTCACACCCCCAAACCTCCTTTATCTCAGATCTTGCCCAAAGCTATTTGGCACTTCAAAGTCAGGAGGCACTTGCCATAATAAATTTGGGAGAGGTTGTCGCAAATGCTGCAATAAAGACTGTCTTCTGAGTCTTACCATCTTTATGCTCCTGGGAGCCCCTAGGGCTACATCTTCACTGTCAATAAGCTGGGGCCATGCCCGAAGGGTGAGTGGCACCGTGCAGTCCCTGTCCGTACTGGTAAATTCTCTTTCCCTCCCTCATGCTGCCGCTGGGGAATACATCAAAGCCATGACAGGGGAAGTGCTAATGCCGATGACTAGTGTACAGTGCTTGAGCCTCTGTTCTAGCCTT
Organism: Calonectris borealis; assembly: GCF_964195595.1. NCBI lineage: Eukaryota > Metazoa > Chordata > Aves > Procellariiformes > Procellariidae > Calonectris > Calonectris borealis. Next base: position 114,312,340 of record NC_134314.1, read on the forward strand.
ATTCATTTAGACTTAATTGATACCTCCACCCCATCATGCTGGACTTGCTTCCCCAGCTAGAGGAGGGGAGCCAGGCCACGTGTTCAGCCTCCTAATTTTCAAGCCCGTTACCTTAAGTTCAAGCCTGTTAGTGACAAAGGCAGTGTTAGCAAGGTGCTAGGCGTGCCCCATACTTGCAACCTATCTGGGGAGAAGGGACATGGAAATCAAGCTGGCAGGAGGTGGAGGTATTCCTCCTGCTCCTCCTGTTCCTGCTTCTGTTCCTCCTCCTCCTCGTGTTCCTTATTTTCCTGTTCCTGTTCTCCCTCCATCTCCTCCTCCAGCCCTGTTTCCCAAACACCTCCTCTCCCACTGCAACCTTTTATACACAGACCTTCAGAAACATTTTATATAAAATTAATGTATTGGGCAAGTATAGCTCTGTATTTGCCCCATCTGTACCCTCTCACGAACACCAAATGTCGGCACTGTCGGAGGCAGGGTACAGAGTTTGATGTTTTGTGTTGACTCCCTACAGCTGGTTGTTCTCATGTTTCATGGAGGAGCACCTGGAGGTCGAATTTCCTCAGTCCGTTCCTTCCCTGCCTCCATACAGCCTCTCCGTCAGCCACACCAAGATGGGAACCCGTGGAGGTGGGCATCCAGAGGTTTGAAAGCACAGAGCTCAGCGTACTTTTTCAACCCCAGGGTTGCTTCAATAGAAAGCCAAAACATTTTAAGAACTTTGGTCCAAATTGATAGTATTAAAAAGCTGGGAAAACTATCTCAGAAAGCCTGTGCCTTCCATTATGGTAGGGATCCTAGAGCTCTGCCTTGCCACAATCACAAAAAGTTCATTTGCCAGACAGCCCTTGTTCTAATTATAGTATAGATACAGTTTTCGGCTGGGATCTTTTAGCTGTTTCCATGCCAGGTCCCAAGTGAGAGTGTGTCTGCACCTACCTTTGTGCCTCTTCTCCCCCAGACAGGCATAAGTATTGTGATAGGGGATAGGAAACTGGACTCCTGTCGACCTGTATCCAGTCTGACTATAGGCAGGTCAGTTCCCCTCCACTGCCTCCACCCAGAGTATTGAGGGCAGGGTCTGTTCCCTCTATATCTGTAGCGCTTCTCGCACCAAGAAGCCTTCATCTCATTTGGGGACTGAATGATTAGTGGCTGCCTACAGAGTACCAAAACCTGGACCGGGTATTGAAATGAAAATGAAAATGTTAATTAGGATTTCCTAACAAGGAAAAAGACAGACTCAAAGGAACTGAATATAAAAAGAAAATAACAAAAGCTCTGTCAAAATGTACTACACTATTTTTAGCCTTTCTTTATTTTCCAGGGATGATAACATTGCATTAATATAGTGTCTTCCATATATTAACCAATTAAGCCTTCCACTACCAGCCGGGAGTATTATCGCCATTCTACAGATGTGAAAAGCGGTGTCTTGGCCAGAGGATACCTCCCCAACCAGGGACAGAGCCTAGGTTTTGGAAACTACACATCCTAAGGTTTCCCCACCCTGGTATCCTTCCCTTTTTTCCACCCCCAGTCAAACAAATATTATAATGCACGTCAATAAACCCAAATAGCATTACTGCAATAACCTCCCAGAAGAGTTACCAGGGGGCAGAACAGGCTGGGGACCTTCCTGAACGTCCACTATCATAGAATCATAGAATCATTTAGGTTGGAAAAGACCCTTAAGGTCATCAAGTCCAATGGTAAACCTAGCACTGCCAAGTCCACCACTAAACCATGTCCCTAAGCACCACATCTACACGTCTTTTAAATATCTCCAAGGATAGTAACTCAACAGCTTCCCTGGGCAGCCTGTTCCAATGCTTGACAACCCTTTCGGTGAAGAAATTTTTCCTTATATACAATCTAAACTCACCAGTCTCACAAGAATGCCTTGTTGTGTGCTGTCCGCACAGCTCTCCAGCCCTCCTGTTAGGATGGGATGGTGTCCTGCTTCCTCCCAGGCTGTCTGTGGGTCAGTGCCTTTTCTCCTCCTACTCCTACAATGTAAAGACTTCCTTGGCCTGCTCTGTAGGTGGTGATGCATTGCAGAGGGAGGATGAGGCCAGGATGTGAGGAGGCACGGAGGTACCAAACTCCTGCTGACAGAAGGACCAGGAGAACCTGGTCTGGTGCCCGTCTCACTGAGAGCCAGGGAGCTTTCACCTGCACTTCTGCTATCCAACCCCAAGCTTAGAAATCATGCTCCATCCGTATTTCATGTTTTATTGCTTACAGTGTAGGCCTGTTGATGCTGCTTTCACATCTGTCCTGGGTGCCAGCCTGTCATGATTTAACCCTAGCCAGCAACTAAACACTACGCAGTCGCTCAGTCACAACCCCCCTCTGGTAGGATGGGGGAGAGAATCGGGAGGGCACAAGTAGGAAGACTCGCGAGTTGAGATAAAAACAGTTTAATAATTGAAATAAAACAATGTAGAACAGTAATAATAATAATGATAACAACAACAATAATAGAATATACAAAGCAGGCAATGCACAATGTAACTGCTCACCACCCGCCAACTGACACCCAGCCCGTCCCGAGCCGCAAAAGCCCCCCCTTTCCGGACCACCCCTCCTAGTTTATATACTGGGCATGATGTCACATGGCATGGAATATCCCATTGGACAGCTAGGTCAACCACCCTGGCTATGCTCCCCCCCGCAGCTTCCCGTGCACCTGGCAAGAGCATGGGAGGCTGAAAAGTCCCCAGTGCAAGCACCACTCAGCAACAGCCAAAACATCAATGGGCAATCAACGCTCCTCGCATACCAAACCCAAAACACAGCACCCCCCAGCTACTAGAAAGAAAGTTAACTCTATCCCAGCCGAAACCAGGACACAGCCCAATGTTATATTACCTAATGTGATATTATCTAAGGCTCAAAAGCACGCTCTTCTATGCCACAGTGGCCCATCCATGCTTCTATAGGATGGCTCAATATAGACAACCTCCCAAATGAATTAAGCAGAAAAAAAACAGTGTAATCAATCAGTATTAATGAGCACAGCCTGATTGTTTACAACCTGTTTCTATGTTTCAGTCACATGCCTTTGATCTCCTATGCAGATGAGTGCTGGCACTATGTCAAAATGCAAACTATATCCTGCTCACTGGGGCTCAGTGCTATGTCCCTCTGTTGACCGTGGATCGAGCAAAACGAGTGCATGACTTCAACTTGCTGATTTATTGCGCAGCATCGGCCAGTGGTGGCGGCTGGGAGTAAATGCATTTCCAAGGTGAAGATCTGATCTCAAGATCGAAATTTTGATAAAACAAAAGCCAATCCAGCAGGGCTATTTTTTTGCGCAGGGGGACAGATGACTGTACAACTATGAAATAAAGATTAGGTTTCTCAAAAAGGTGGGAACCCATATGTTGTTATTGCAGTACTTCATACATGGCTGGATTCCCCAAAGCACATAGGAAACCTCTGGCAAGTGAAGTCTTGTGGGGATTCACCTGCTGTAGCTGCAATGTGGTCACTAAAACTAGCTGGCAAGTGAGGTGGTGAGGAAAAGGTAATGCAAAATAGTCAACTCCATCAAAAAACTGGAGGGCTAAACACATCACATTTGTTAGTAGCTTTCCAATGGGTAAAAATGAATATTTTAAAGGGAGAATAGGATACTCACAGGAATGATTTCAGAATTATTTTGAACAATGCTGGAGTTTTTCTTTGTGTCAGGGATTGTCTGTGTTTGTACAATGCCTAAAGCTGCTTCTCTCTTCTGGCCCCAGCCATTATGGTAATAATGAGAATAACAACAGCAGCAGCTGTGCTGTCTATGCTAATGACCATGTACTCAAGTGAGAGCAGGTTACATATTGCTGGGAAAGATGAAAAGAAAAAGCCAGCAAGGTTAAGATATGACAGGAACATTTAATGATAACTGTATAAACAGTAGAGAATTGACAAGCCAAAACTTTGGTGAAGCAGCATAATCCTGCTGGAGGGATACATTAGAAAGACAACAAATGAGGTACATAGTGAAGAACTGTTGGAAAAAGAGAATGTCATAAGGAGAATTTGTATTTTTTTTTCCTTTTTTTTTTTTCTCTAATTCTTAAGAAGACGGTGGAATACTATGAATAAATTCTTAAAGGAAAGATGGAGAATTTTTTTTATTGGTACCACAAGAAACAGGCTGTGAACATGAGATTCTTTAGGGCAAAGATGACTGGCAGAGTGTGAGATACGTGAGATACTGACAAAACTGATGTACTCAGGATGCTCTGTAAGAAATAAGGACCAGAAATAAAAGAGAAGCTGTAGGATCACAAGAAAATTAAATGAAAATAAAAGCGAAACTGTAAGATGGGATGTTTCAATTGTCACTGTTCATGAGGTGTATACGAGTCCCCCACATAAAAGAAAGGTTTTGATAAAAGGCAGGATGCTGCCTGACCCTGGGCTTTTCTTTGCCTTTTGAAGAACCTGTTCCATGGGGCACATGGGATGGTAAGAAATAATGGGCAAATCTGAACAATTTTAGCAGGTGCAAAGATGTCCATAAAGTCAAGACTGCAGCGTCCTGGGATTTTGTGCTGGGGAGTCAAAACATTGTGCAAACTGGAATTTGGCTTTATTGTAAGACCACAGGTCTTTCAAAATACAAGACTGATGGACAGGGAGGACATCTGATATTGAGGAAGGTAGTAGCACTTTCAGGTCATTGTTGTCTTGGTGTAAGTTAGCAGTGTCTTAGCTGTTGTGTTTCCTCTGAGACTCTGGATGCTGAAAAGAAGGGAGTTAGAAGTCAGCAGAAGACATCAGAGCAGCAGGAGGAAGCAAAGCAATTTCTTTATTAATTTTTGGTCCTTCTTTCTAACGCTAAAACTTTATCTCTTCTTGGCTCAACTTCTCAAAACCAAGTGTGCAGTGTTACAGAGAAAACATGCTTCTCTTGCTGGGTACCTCCCTGTTTTGGAAGGCTCCTTCCTTCATACATATCAAAGATCAAGCCAAGAATTTTTAGAACTAAAACATATGGGGTGACAGCTCAGGCTGAAGAGGTCAAGTCTCAACATTGGAAGGATGAGATAGCTTATATTCTCTGCAGATTGGTGCACAAGAGGGGTGTACTGGGTCCTCACCAGTGAAGAGCACAGGAGCAAGACAGCTGATAAAATCCCTACTGAAAGTGGAAAGGCAGAGAGAAGCAAGGGAGCAACGCAGAGATGTGCAGTCTGATTCTTAATATCTTCTCCCACAATAGACTGAGTTGGTTCATCATCTTGGGTGGAAAAAAAAAAAGCCAAACACATGAGCAATAACTTATACACCTCTCTCCCCATCTAGAGCAGAGTGGGCAAATTTGAGCTCACTGCCCTGCTCCCAGGCCCTGGTACAGGCCTCACCACCCATACTGGGGGCTGAAGCAGACTGAAGTGCACTAATCCAGGACATGGAGAAAGCAATGCAGATGTATCCATGTACCTCTCCTGTATTTTCAGATAACCAGACTATTCAGAGTAACTCCAAATCTGCATTGTGAGTGTTAATAGCTAGTGCACCATTAGTGCCAGTAAGAATATATTGTAAGGATTACTTTCCCATGTTATAATTTCTTTCCAGTTGACATTGAATTTCCTTTGCCATTTGCAAACCACTTACTCAAGAGACCCTTCTGCCACTCTTCACTTAATCGCAATCACCATCCTAGGTAATTCTGTATCATCTGCAGCCTTGGCAATTGCCCTACTCATATTCTTCCTCATGTCCCTTATGAATATGATGGATAGCACAGGTCAATGAGAAGAAGGGGAGACATTTTCAGTAATCTCCTTGCACTGTGAAAACAGACCCTTACTCCCTACCTTGAGCTGGTTGTGAATCTGTAACACGCTTGACCCAGTTTTTCCTTGATGGGTTTTATGAGGCATCTTTGTAGAGGGGCCTTGCCTGTTACATTTTTTAAGGAACATAGACCGGGTAAGACTCCCTGTTATCCAGAGTCCTCCCAAGAACATAAATAGATTTGACATGATGTTTTGTCGACTTTTCTCTGACATATCTCACTTGTTCTTGGGTTTACTACTTCCACTCTGCACCTATAGCAAACATATTCTGCGCCTTCCATTCCTCTGGGATGAGGCTGGTTCATGCAGTCAGAGTACAGTAGAGTGAATAGTTCAGCACTTTCAGTACTTTTAGAACTTTTGGGTGGATTCCAGGTGGTTCTGGTGATATCATAAATAAATAATAAAAATAGAGTAATAAAATTATGTTTTCAATGTATTCAGAAATATCCAATACTGGCCATTGAATGTGGCCTGGTTCTTTCTTTGGATGTAAAAAATGGTTCTGGGTTTTCCTATTGTCTCAGATGATGTCAGTGACCAGCTCAGCAGGGCTGATAGGGTCAGTTTATTCATGCAAGCAGCCTCTCAGGTCACCCCAGTCGCATCCCTCCAGAGTAGGTCATGTCACTCAGCCGAGATAACCCTTGCTCGTCTCCCCATGACTCAGGTCAGGCAGGGAAATCAATCAGATGCCACAGCCACTGCATGAGCAAGTTGCCTCCACCAGGGACCTCAGGGCTTTGTTCCAGTTGGGCACATCTGTTTTCTTTTTCCATTAGTCATGTTGAGCACTCACTCACCCCACTCGTGAGCGCCAGTGGCCTGCTGATGCACAGGGTGGACTGGACGTGTACCAGGGGTGTTGCACACAGGCTACTCTTCCTTGCAGATCTTTTGGCTAAAATATGAAAAAAAAAAAAAAAGTAAATGACCTCTTCATACTCAATGAAAATAGTTAATCTATAAAAATGTGCAGGGACTATTTCAGAGGACACTGCTTAACCCAGGGCACTGGCTCGCTTCAGTCACCAGCTTTGTTCTCGTGGGCTCCCTGCTCGGCCAAAGCCTTCAGTGGGCAGCTGCCACTCAGGTTGGACACTCGGTCACTCACGTCAACCTCACCCACCACCTCTGTGCCTCACCGGCCAGCGGTGCCAGTGCCCGCCGCCACCTCAGCCAGTGGCTTGGCTCAGCTCGGCGTGGATGCCGTGGCCAGCCAGCACTGGCAATTGTAGCACCCTTTCCAGCTCTCCTGGTCGCTCCTGTCAGTCGGGTAGCTCTTGCTCCCGGCATCTACCTGGGGCGGTCGCTGCTGGAGGCAATGCCAGCCAGGTCCTGCGGCTAAGTACGAACTCCACTGTCTTTGTGGAAAGCATGCAAAAGACATCCTTTGCAGACGTTTTTATTCCAGATGCTTTCTTTTGTCTGAGTAGCTTTTCAAAATACTGTTAATCCTTAATACTGAAATAACCTATAGTGTACGTCTAAAAAAACTGAATGCGAAGGGAACAGTTCATATGTATAAGCTAATGGTTTTTCTTCCTCCTCCTCCAAGTCTCTCCAAAGGTTGGGAGGACCAGGAGTCAGAGCACAGCTGGAAGAGCCTTCCTAGGCTGGTACTGAGGGAGCCAAGCTAAACCCACCTTGGTGCCTGGAGGATAATTCACAGCAGGTTTTGGGCTGCACAGAAGTTGCTGTCCCCATGCCTGCAGGGCCCAAAGAGGCATCCTGGTTTCTCCTCAGGGGACTACTACACAGAGACAGACATGGCTCAGCCAGATCTCTAACACGGTTCCTGGGGAGCAGAAGACATCACCAGATCTTCCAGTCAGTACAACACAGTTTTTTTAAATATTAACTCTTTTTATGCTGTCACTTCTAAGCAACACTTTTTTGCACGGGTATAAACACCTCCCAAAGAAGTGCTGAAGACTTTGCTGTCCCTTGACCCTCAGCCATGAGCTGGAGACCAAGAGAGCTGAAAGAATGAGCCCCACAAAGAGCAAATTTTACAGGGAACTGATTTGGAAATCGCTTCACTGAAAATATTGATTGCTGAATATGACATATGATGTAAAAAAAAAAGGTAACACAAATATGTTTGGGGGGCGAGTTTTCATCTTGTCAAAAAATGACTTTTTTGCCTAGTAAAAAGTTTCAACAGATACGTTTTGCCCAGCCCTGCTTCCTGCACTGAGACAACTCGGAAAATACTGCCTGACATGGATAAGACTCCCTCCCAATGCTCCTCATTGAGAGTGTTGCTTCTTAACCAGATTTATAACTGCAGTCCCATGAAGTTAACTCTTAATCTAATGATGCACTGGAGAAAGAAACCCTTCAGCACTTATGAAAGCGGGGGGATGAAAGAAAGAAAAAATAACAGTTCCAACCCTCACTCCTTTTTAGACCCTGAAGGGACATGTGGGTAAGGTACGATTTTTAAACAATTGTCTTTTCTGCTCTTCTGACTGCTTCCACTGCTCCATCAGGCTTCCTGATAACAACCCAAGTGGTAATGGGATTGTGCAGGAGGGAGTTTCTCTTGCTCTCCTGGAGGCAGTAAGGCAGAACAGACTCATCATCTGCCTCAAATCCTAATAGAGCAAGGCTGAAAAGGGGCCCAGAAGCACTCTTTGGCTAGCTGTGCCATTCACGAGAGAGTTGGGGAGTTCACGTCAACATATCTAGATCATGTCCAGTCATCAAGTCTTCCCACTACACTCATAAGCCACGTCTCAGTATATGCAAGAAGCAGAAGCTCCCATTTTTGTTTCTAGGCAGATTTACTATTCCAGCCTAGCCCATCTTCTCCCCTTTTGTAAGAGATTTGGTGGCATACAGAGCTGAGATTGATGGTTTGCTTAAGCATGCAGCCAGCACCAGTCTTAATTACTGAAGTGAACTAATGAGAAAAGTTTAAGAAGCCTCCTTATGTTCCACAGCATCTCCCAAACAGCTAAACCTCTCTCACGAAGAGAAAATGAGTTGGCCCTTCCTCTTCGCCCTGTACACAGTGTCATCAGATTGCAACTTCCCAGTTAGGCTCACCTTAGAGATAACAGCCAATTACAAATGGAAAGTGTGCCAGGGAACTTCAAACTCCAACCTTGATACATGACACAAATTAAAGGCAATCTCGCATCACCAGCAGGAAACACTCGTTTTTTGAAGTGACCCTCAGCATACAGGCAGACAAAAAAAATGGCAAAAGGTAGATGGGCAGGTCAGCAGCAAAACTTCCTCTGCCTTCAATAGCTCCAGGTTTCTACCTATCACAAATGTGACTTCCCCTATATAGAACCTGAAAGAATTGCACTGACAGTGCTGTAGGCTGCAGGGGCTGGGGAAGCTGTGGTGGTTTCCTCCTTGCAGCTGTGCAAAGGGCTGAAGTCTGCCAACACCTCTGTCTGCCCAGGGCCCTTCTCCTGGCAGGATGCTGAGAAGAGCAAACGTCTGTTCCCCAAGGTCTGACTGATGGACTCTGCCATCCATCGCAGCTGAGATGCTGGCACACGCTGTTGGGTGTAATGGTTGGTCCTTCACATTTTGAATGAACTGTGAAAAAGTACAATAAAAAGCATACTATTTTCTGGAAGAAATGAGTTCTTCCCGTCTCACACAACAAAGCTGCTGTTTGCAACTCAGTCATGTTTGCTATGTCATCCTTTCTGCTTTCTGAGTCTCCTCAGAGGTTACTTCTGAAATTCTGGCAAGACAATAACCAGTCTTACCTTGGTTACATAGTTTTATTTCTCTCCTTCCCTTTTTAATTAAAAAAATATGTGTAACCATTGTAGATAACTGGGCAAAATTTACCACCAGTTGTGTGGTATTGACAAGGGATGTTTGTTTTTTCTTCTCCACCTGGACTTTTTTCCCAGCTGAACATCATTTTGAGTACACACAGGTTTGAAATACTCTTCAGCACCTTTGAAGGTGATTTTGAAGACTCCTGCAACAGCGGGTCTCTTCCATCCCAGGAGGAGTCCTGCAATACTTTTCCCCACCCACTAATGGTCCTAGTGGACTAGAGCAACTGCCATTTGAAAAGCAATTGAGCACCAGCTCCCTGAAGTGGGGAAATACCTGAGAAGACATTAAGAGGCCACTAACATAAACACACGTAACACAGATGTCCCTTCCCTCGCTCAAGCCAGTCTTGGAGGGGAAGGACAGCAGCTGAACAGTTGAGACGTGGCCACCGCACACCGCGGTGATTTACTGCTGCGGACAGTATGCGCCACATCGCCGTCCCATCACGGGCCATGGGGATGGAGAGGCAGAGCTGGCGGTGTGTGGGGTAATGCTGCTGCAGCTCCAGTTTTAAATACAGGCTCTTAAGCTGTTACCGGCGTACAACGGGTTTACAAGCCACAGTGCCGCATTAGGAAAAAACACCTCTAATCTTATGTAACGAGTCCTGAGAGGCGTGTTGCCGAGTAAGCACAGTTTAAAATCAATCAGGCAATAGCATAAAACATTTAGCACTTGGCTGCACGTTTCCGCTTGCCCCTGCTTGGCAGCCATCCTGGGACAGACATGGGACCTGCAGGAAGGGCAAGGAAGAGCAAGCCACCGCTTTGACACAGCCTCCCATCCTCAGCCAGGACTGTCCCGACACCAGGGTCCGCTGGACTCTCAACCTCAGCATTCAGCTCGACTTCGTCCAGCAGTGAGGACAAATCCATACCCATGCTGAACTGCTCTGACTGCAGTTGCAATGCTGTAACTGCTGCTTCTCTGTGTCCCTGTATGCTGCTGGGCCTGAATGTAGGGTTCCCTGGGAGCTGCAGCTCTGAGTTTCTCAGTGGAAACCATCTCTCAGCCTGGAGGAGACTGGTGCCAGCATCCTACGGTCTGTTCAGGGGCCAAGGTAATTCCTGGAGTAATACCTTCCCTCCTGCTGTCTGTTGGCAGGATGCAGCAGCATCTCAGCTGGACCTGGGGGTCCTGCAAAGCCCACCTGCACACATCAGGTCTATGTTAGCACTGAGGTGATTTTTACACTTCCTTCCTGAGGAAATATAAAGCTCTGAAGAAATCTACCCTAAAAGAGGGCGGATTCAGACTAATATAAGGAAGAAATTTTTTACGATGAGGGTGGTGAAACACTGGAACAGGTTTCCAGGTAGATGTCCCATCCTGGAAACATTGAAGGGGCATTGGTTGGATGGGGCTCTGAGCAACCTGATCTAGTTGAAGATGTCCCTGCTCATTGCAGGGGGGTTGGACTAGATGACCTTTAAAGGTCCCTTCCAAACCAAACTATTATATGATTCTATGATTCTTTGAAATTCTGACTTCAGCCAAGGGCTGGAAAGATTGAAATATACAGCTGTAAATTATCTTACCTCCCTTGGTGAAGCCCAGTGAATTTTGGTGAAGTTTGCATTAACTTCTGCTCTTTAACCGGTGTGATTCACACTTACCCCCCAGGCAGGGGTCCCCATTATTGCAAATTCCAGTAACACCACTGGTAAGCCGCAGGCCGAGGAGGCAGCTCAGGTTTGCCATTGCTTCCTTTCAGCTCCATGGCTGAGGTCTGGGGGGAATCACAGAGGGGTCATGGAAAAGGCAAAGCGCCCGGCAAACGGGCAGGGTCGGTGGGATTGGATATTGCCTCTTACTTACACACTTATTCACTGTTGCACTCAGTGCCGAGTGCACATTTTCCTCACAGAGCTGGTGGAAGTACAGCTTTTATAACCTAACTGAGGCCATGGCTCATCCTGGCCATCCCTGCTCTGAGCTGCTACCCAGGAGGTGGAATGTTTGGCCCCATGTAAAAGCATTAGGCAACACCTTGAAGAAGAAGCGTCAACGCACAGAGCATCTGCTCTCCTTCTGCATTTCCTGCACAAGTTTCTTACCACATGTTCAAGGTAGACTTGCCCTGGTGGAGATAGCTGCTGAATTACAGTCCAATGGAGAAACATCATGTGGGACAGTGGGACATCAACAAAACTTGTATCTTTCATGGCCCTGGCATTTTAAATACATCTTCTTGAAGCAAACATTGATAGAAATTCCTGCTCACCTTGGGGACTCGGAAGACATAGGAGCTATCTCATTCAGGGAGTGTATACCAGTCCTTGTACTTCATGCTGTGACGTTCAAGAATGCAATGCTGTGTCCTAATGTTAACTTCTGCAGATGAACTTGCGAGGTTCCAAAAGCCCACGAAATAGCTATGGTTGACCAATGCATTAGAACAAAAAGCCACAATGACAAAGATAGGGCTGAAATCAAGTTTCCACAAAGACTATAAAGCTAAGTGAAGCACACAAGTTTTCTACAAAAGGCTGCTTCATAGCATTCATGTTCATCACGTCTTTCAGCTGACTTTTAGACAACAGCTACCTCTGTCATTTGTTGGCAGTGGCTCCATATCAGCCCACAGGCCAGGTGGTTATTTCCACTCTCGTGTTGAAGTGGCACTTGAAGATGGACTGAGTACATCTTGCACATAACGAATCTCCTTCACTGCTGAAGTGACAGAGACGTATCCACTGGTGGGAAAGGTTATGTTACAGAAACTTCAGTTTTGTTGAACAACGGCGTTTGACTCTGTTTCAGCAGAGCTACAAGCCTACGCTGTTGAATCAGCCACAGTCACACTTTGTGAGCTGCTTTGGAGAGGCAAGGGATCTGGCAAGACCTCAGCGGAGTGAAAGTGGGGTGCCATGAGATCACTGCCAAAGGCAAAGGTCTGCTCTCAGACTACAGCAGCTGTCCTCCAATTGCAGCTGTGTCTGCTCCCGGGAAAGCAGTGCCCAGTTTCTCCTGGCCAAAATTCAGCTGCTGCTGACTCGTAAACACAGAACAACCCAGTTTCACTGCTGGTTGATCAGCCATGCGTGCTATGTGTCCTACAGCTATTGGCAGAGAGACACCAGCGACTCAGCTGCCCTTTACATGCTGCCTTCACAGATAGGAAACTTGCTTTTGATTCCACAGGCAGAGAGGCAGTGCACAAGGCAGCAGCAGCTTAAATAACCTGCTGCATGTGATGCAAGACCTTCACATGGATACAACAGCAAGACGGGAAGAGTTCCCTTTGGGTTCATCATCACAACAGGAACACAGGAAGGGTGCATCTCTGACTTAGGGATACTCTTTACGGCCGTGGCCTGTTTTTTAGAACAGGTATCAAGTAGCCCAAGAATTGTCAGTGTCAGTATGATCTCAGAAAAGATGCAAATGATGTAGACTTCTCTGGCAAATTGGCACAGCATCTGGAATCCACACACAAATGCTTTGTGACCACAGCTGTGTCTCACTTGGTCTCTTTCTTGAACTCAGACCAAGGTTCAAAAGTTGGTGTACAAGAAAAATTCATGCAGGACTTGCTGCGGTTCCATTTGGGAAAACACTTATATTAGCCTCAAGCAATGGTTCCTGCCAGACAGGCTCTGAACCATTGCTATGGCCAGACTCCCAGTGAAAGGTATATAAAGCATACATTGCAGCTGGGCATCACACATGAAGATCTACCAGATGTTATTCTCCCAGTGTGATTATGTGGATCCAAGACACAGAAATGCCAGAGGAGCAACTGGATTAGGCTGGATACACATCACAGAAGTTACTAATGGTATTTGCTGGTTATAAAGCAGCACGACTATACTTAACCCAGATTGCAAACCAGACAGCAAGACTTGAGGAGTTTGACATGTTGATCAGAGAGCAGCTCACGTTTCTGGATGATGCACACTTATGTGCATCCAGCCCTGCTTTCAAATCTCTGAAGCTCACCAGCAGCACCAGCCCAAAGAGATGTTCTAACCAGTGGCAGGGGCCTTGTGGTTACCTCTTTCTATCTTGATTATATCAAGCAGCCAAAAATTTGTCTTCCCTGATGATTACATTTGGAACAAAATTATACTCAAGGTCATTGTGGAGCAAATTGCAGACCCCCAGGTCCAAGAAAATTAAAGAAATTCATGATCCTGCTCTACCACTGCCCTCAATGGGAGAAGGATTGTGTCCTTATCAGCAAGGAGTGCTAGCGAGTGATTTTTGGAGAATGCGCCAGCTGGTACTTGAGACACTTGGAAAATGTGTGTTTGAAGAAGCCAAGGCGTGACATTCTCTAGCAGCAAAGCAGCAGTGGGAGGAGAAAGGCCCTCTCACTCACCAAAGGCACATACCCCATCAAAGTGAGAATGCCTCAGTGTTTTTTAAATTTGCCTTTTCAGTGAACATTTTCCTTGAAGATTCAGATGTTCACAGGGATGAAAGATAAGGATTTCCTCAGGATTTTTGCAAGATGTTTGAGTACCTTCTCATCCCATCATTTTAACCGGGCCTAAAAACGAGCCAGTTTGGTTTTCAGTGCATCCCAGAGAATTATCCCACTGAAATTCCTCAGGTGCCTCCAGAAAGACATGAAGTCATGATAATGATGGGAGAGGAGGTGTTCAGACAGAGAAGAAAGATGGACTAAACATAAACTCTTACTAAACCACCTGAAATCACAGTCTCTGCAGCCTGCATCCAAGTCTTTTGGCATATGGAACAATGAGAATATAGTCATACATCTGTTTTCTGTGTAAATGTAAAGCCAATTGTTCTTATGTTTTATGCTTTTCAAAAAGTAGTGTTAGGTAGGGTCATGGGCCATAGGATCCTTAGGGTATTGCCTGATGCAAATCAGTCTAATCTCATCAGCCATGCCAACTCACCCCAGCTGAAGCTGTTTTACATGAAGTGCAAATGCCCTCTTCCTTGACTTACTTGTAGGTGTCTTTTAGCTGGAATTGCAATAGCTTGAAGTGATAGCACTATCACGCCCCAGGAAGCTTCGAACGACCAGCTCTGAGGTTAGAACTGCGGTTGTACATACCAGTTCGGACTCAGTAACTCTGCTTTGTCAACTGTCTTGAGCAGACTGTGCTGATTTCTGCATTTTGTATACTCAGCATAGCCTGCTGTAAGTTTTCCTCTTGCTGATCAGTAGAAAATTTCCCTATGGGACCCTGCTCTGCATTTCCCTGGAGTAAAGGAGATTTTGGGACTAAAAAAAAGAAAAAAAGTCAGTGTTTGTATGTTATTATGATTGATTATTTATGAAGCAATGACGGCTATAACTCACAAAGCTTAAACGCTCTCTGCCTCCCTTCTGGTAAGTGTTACACAGAAATGTAAGAAAGAGGAATGTTACTGTCCCAGCGATTCCAGTAATTTATAGAACAGGTAGATTACAAGAGGTGGATAAAGCTGGCAGACTAACTGCTTGCAGGCAAGAGGCATTTAATGGAGACAAGTTATTTTGTAAGAAAGAATCTGCACTAATCAAGCAAAAAAAATTTTACAAGACATCCGTAAAAACTGGTATAACGTATTGGTATTTTGTCAGTAGAAGAAGAAAGAAAAAGAAAAAGATTGTCAGTGACCTAGCACCAAAAAGCCAGACATTTGGAGTTCAAAAGTATTGGGTTATCCATCCAAAGTTTCTTTAATTGGTTAGCCCCATGAATGTGGGAAGAAGCTGCTATTTTGAAGTGGATACATGTAAGGCAAATCCAGGGCAATTTTTTCCTAGTACCTTAAGGAGCAATAAGATTGTGAGACTTTTGTTGTTTTATTTAGGCCAAAATTCCTGGGAATGAATTTCAAAGCTGTCTAAGAGATTTGGGCACCAGTGCCATGCAGATCAACAGGAAACCTTGTACAAACATCCCAGGCATTCCTTCTTTTTTTTAAATAAGAAAAAAAACCTACCTGGAATACATCTTTAAATTGAAAAAGATTTTTTCATTTGCGTCAGTATCTCATTGTACACAATATTCAGAACAGAAGAGCCCTGAAATATGGAACAGTTCTTAATGAGAAGTTGTGATATTTCTTCCAAAAATATGCCCCAAACCTTGAACGCTGCAGTTTTCCATTAATGAAGATGTGAAAAGTTGGAACACCTAAGCATTGTGGAGAAAGGTTCAATTTTCCTTTTAAAAGCAAAAGTTCTCAAGGAAAACAAACACCTGCTGAAAAGAAAAAAACCCAAAATCCTCAAACAATTTCTGCTGAAAAGCAATTTTAATGGAAATTTTACCATTTTTAATTAAGGGCCAGATGGTGCCTGTAAAACTCAGCCTTGACTAAAGAAGGATATATAACCCTCTACTTTAGAAATGCAAAAAAGCTCAAAAAAGTCATCTGGAAGAGGTGGCTGTTGAACATGCACACACATTTTTTTGCACCCGTACAATAAGATGATGCATGTCTAGTACCTCTGACAGTTTGGGATGCCACAGAAACTTAAGAACAGCCATCCTGCATCAGACCAAAGGTCTGTCTTTCTCCAAATACGGTCAAAAGCGGGTGCTGAGGGATAGCTACAAGAACATGGCAAACATGGTGATACTTTTCCTAAACCCTATCCTAGTCCCCAGCACTTTGCAGCACCAGGCTTTTCCAAACCAAACATAATCTGTATCTATCCTTCACTGAACCTCTTCCATACACCTACCTCATCTCCTCCTGCACCCATATAAACTGTCTTACCCGCAGTGTCTTTCAGCAAGATGCTCCACAGATCTGCAACCTGTTGTACAGAGAACCCCTTCCCTCTGTTTGTTTGAAAACTTCTTATCTTCTTTTGATGTCAGCTATGGTAGTTAGAAATCAGCCTAATTATATGCCAAACCCCACCTTCTTCTGCTCCCCTCTTGCCTGGGGGGCTTAATTAACATACCTCCCCTTTTCTTCCATGTGCCCACATAAAGGCATATTTTATTCCCTTCATATACAAGAAGGGCAGGCACAGTGTACGTACTAGAAATGTGGGCCTTTTCCCAGTAAGCTCCTTCCCTCAGCTTCAGTGGATTTTTCAAACAGGCCTTAGATTGCCGAGGTGAGATTCTGGCTTTCCCCAAATCTCTTGTGCTCTGCAGGGTGCCTCCCACTGAATAATGATGTGTCTGGCGTCAGGACACCCACGATTTGAAAGGGGCATGCTATCTCTGCAGTCATCCACTTGACCACTTCTCCTGTCCATGGGCCAGACCTGCCATTTGGAGTCACGATGTGAAAGGTGCTGGGGATGCAGGTGGAGCCATCCTGCTGTCGCGGAGGTACGAGCGGACTGGGAGCCAGGCTGGAAGGTGGGCAAAAGGCAGCTGTGGCTAGAGGGCTTGAAAGGGGAGGACAGAGTGACGAACTCTACATCAGCTCTTTTCCTGCACACATAATACAGCACTTCTGTCACAACAGATCTGTGAGTATTTCTGATGAGTTTGGTTATAGAAGGAATAGGATATAGCAGTGACAAAGTGTGCCCATTTGGAAGAAATCATTAGCATGTTATTAAATATTTAACCTTCCAAATTTAATTCGTTAAATCTGCTGGGAGGAGTTTCCAGATTGCTTGCAGTGTGCTTTGGGAATCGTTCCAGGTCAGCAGGGACTTTAGCCCCACTTACCCTTACTCTGGGGCAGAAGGAACAACATACAGTGATGATGGTTTTAACTTCGTTTTCAGCTCTCCCTTTTTAGAAGCAATGGCTCAGCTCCCCAACCAGTCATAAATCCCAAGTCTCTGCAGTGGAGTTATTCTGATTTATACCAGCTGAAGGCCTGGCCTCTAGTTCAGAAGAAATGGGCCGCCAGTTTAATTACTTCATCCCAGGTATAGCATTAATAATATGGGAATAAATTTAATGCTGCTAAGTAACAGCAATACAGAGGATTTTGTCACATGCATGACAATTAATGTGTGGTGCATGGTATTTCTGCTTCTCCTGAGTTCCCTTTTAAATGATGCTCCTTGTGATTTGAATTTCAAAGAGTGCTTCTCCTAGTATTTCTCATTATTGATGACGACTGTTTGCAGGAACTGCTCAGTACTGCTTTGTTGGCTCATCACTTTTGATTCCATGCCCAGATGCTAAGGACAGAAGCATGCAATTAATTTGGAAGCACAACCCTTCATTGATTTCAGTTGGGAGATCTTCCTTGAACACCACAGGCCTGATCTGTCCCTGACTACCTTTAATATTGTCTTTACATGAAAAATTCTTCCTTTTCCACTATAGATCTCTTTTGTGAGAAGGAATCTCAAAACTCTGCTTGCATATGAGAGCATACAAAGAGACCAGCAGAGAACCATAAGCTATAGGCGATCCCCTCGCTGTTGTGGGGAAAAAGAGATCTGATTTTGGGGACACTGATGAGCAAGGTGAAAAGGACAAGCAGTTTGGGATCCAGACCTCTTCCCATGGACAGGAAGGACAAGAGACAAAAAGTTGCCTTTTTTTCCAAGATCATGCCTTTTTCCCTGGAACGATAGGGGGTCCAGACTTCCTGAAGAGCTTCGCTGTACACATCCCTACCCACCCCCAGGTGCCTTGAGCTTGAAAGCTCTGGCTAGGTTAGGACAAGTGGAGTATGCCCACCTCAAAAGCATCTCCATAGTCACAGCAGGGTGCCACATGAGCTGTGCTGTGAGCTACGGCACTCGAACAGAGCATGTGGATGTGTCCCTCCTAGGCTTCCTACATTGCACAGGGCGAGCAAGGAATCGTCAGAGCACTTCTAGGGTATTTGTTAGGACACTTTCTTTGTGAAACACCTGTCCTCTCTTTTTAACAGCTACTCTACGGGACAAAACCCCCTCATCATATATAAAAGGCAGGTAAGCACATGGAAATTAATAAGAAAGATAAATTTATGTTCCTCTCTGCATTCTAAGGTGGCATCAGTTAATTCAGTGAGCATTCCTGGCAACTAGGTATTTATCAGCCAGACGGATTAATTCCTTTAGTGGAATGTTTGTGGGACCATTCATTAAGGAGTATTTAAGCCATCTCTCCTCAACTACGCTACTTACTAACCATAATGTCCTATCATTTTGGACTGTCTCCTCAAGTTTGCCCTTCCATAAGTTTTCACATCAGCATCATTCTCCTCCCCACCTGTGTAACCTAGTAGTTTCTCATGGAGATACCCATAACTTTCATCAGCTTCTCACTCCGTTATTTCTCATGTTCAGCATCTTCTCTCGTCACGTCCAGCAGTTTCCTGTGGTCTGTCCAGGTAGGCAAACCTGAGGTCAGGTCCTGTCATCTGCCTGCATGCCTTAACAGGTCTCGCCCTCTGCAAGCTCTCGGCAGACATCCTGAGGAGGAGTGAAGCTGCGTCCTTGCCTTGGGAGCTGCAGCAGGAGACAGGAGATGTGAATCTGAACTTCTCCTTATTTTCATGGCCTGTTAGTGCAGAAAGGAAAAGGCTTTTTCATTTGTTTCTTGCCAACCCCAAAGCACTTTACTAATGTTACAGGACAGGCACTGACTAGTTTAAATCTGCAGGATGATGGAGAATTTGGAAACCATCATGTCCTTCATGCACAGCTGCTGTTGAGGCTCCTAAGCTATGAGATTTCACCCACAATGCTGCAGGCAGTAAGAAAAGGGCCTGGCACTCTCCTTAAATCACCATTGCCAAGGTGGAAATCAGACCCATAGGGCTCAGCTCAGCTCCCTAACTATTGGGGCATCCTCCTGCCTCCAGCCACTGCTCCAGAGAGGTACAGCTCTCCCAGATGTCTCGTGCTGGATCCATTGACACTGCCTGGATGACACAGGGCTTCTCCACAGGCCTGGGCATTTCTCTTTAAGGGGCTGAACCAACCCAATGTGACAATCTGCAATTCATTTAATTTAACTTAATGTCTGCCCAGTCAGGCATCAACATGCCCATGTAAATCTGGGTCTGAGACCTCCAGCAGGACTAGGTGCCTCCCTCCACCTCCTGCTTTTCCTGTCCTGGCTACTTAAAGTATCAGATGTTTGGGGAAAGGACTGTCTCTTACCATGTTTATATACATGTCCCTACATACTGGGAGCCTGAGCAATACCGTAAGACAAA
This sequence comes from Calonectris borealis, assembly GCF_964195595.1. Taxonomy (NCBI): domain Eukaryota; kingdom Metazoa; phylum Chordata; class Aves; order Procellariiformes; family Procellariidae; genus Calonectris; species Calonectris borealis. The sequence continues at coordinate 114,332,031 of NC_134314.1, forward strand.
TAATAGGTCAATTTTCATGGCACTCAGCTCCAAAGAAGTGTCTGACTTAAACAAAGCAGTTATGCTGCAGTTTCACAGTGGATGAAAAGGGATTTAATGTGAGATGCTGAACAACTCAGGAGATCTCTAATCATATCCAAGGGGAACCTTTATCATCTCAGATATCTGTCTGACTCCGTTCAAGGTCTGTAGCACCTAAATATTGTCACTGGTTCCTTCCCTTATAAAAAATCACAAGGTGGCCTTGGCATGTTTCCTGTCTGACAGATGTCCACATCTCAATTAGCACTAACTTATGCCTTTCCTGGCTCCCTCGGAAGACCAGCAATGCAAGGCAGCACAGAAATGATACAGATCCCTCTCCCTTGGAGCCGTCCGTACTGCCTTATGAATAGAGAAGCATCGGTGCCACTGCTTGCTGTAAGGCTTCCTGGAAGAATCCCAAAAAGTTCAAACATGGGAACTGCATGCAGTGAGACGAGGCACAGATGGCAAAATAAAAGCAATGCGATTTTTTTCCAAGCTTCTGAGTCTCTCAGCTCCTGGACATGTGAGAAACTGGGCCACTTTAGCTGAATTCATGTAAATCATCTAGAGCAAAGGAGATACAGACAACCCCTTCCAGAGACTGGGCTGAGGACTTGTGTATGTAGAAAGATGGTCCTGTCTCATTTTTGCTAACAGGTCCTTCTAAATTAATTTAGTACCAGATGTAAAGTCCTACACCCTGTTTACTTCATCCTCCTAGCAGATGATATCTAGCAGCCACACTTTCTTGGTGCAGCCTAGGCAAAGAGCGGCAGTGATTGTGTTTAGATTCTGCCTCTGTAGTAAGTAAGTGTGCATATCCAGTTTGTAAGAGTAAAGAAGAGTTCAAAGCAAGGAAACATTTGATTTTGAGCTAAGCTACATGGTTCACTCAGCCAAAAAATTATACATTTTACTTTTCCATTTGTCATAAATACAAATAAGAAAAAAAATGCTCAGCTTGGGTTAACCCAAGCTTTCATTTTTATTCTGGTTTCAGGACTACCAGCAAACAAATCAACACAAACTTCAGCACCCACACAGCTCAGCCATCTCACCTAACCCTTTTTTCTTTCTCAGAAAGTTAAAAGCACTCCTGGCTATGCCTTTGGGGTCTGATCCAATTAAATGGAAAGATTCTTCTTGCCTTTGGCAGGAAGAGATTACAGATTTTGGGCTACTTCTCGATTGCTCAGTATCATCACTCTGAATTATAATCAAGCGAAATATGGTTCAGACCACACCAGTACCTACGGTGCCAGGATTTTTGATAGACAGAACCCTTATGTGCTGACCTGCAAGCCAAAAGCCCTGCACGCTTTGGAGCATAGGGTCTTAGAGCCCAGTTGTGTCCTTTAAACAATGAACAACTCTTGCAGTCTTGTAGACCTGGGGTTTTTTGTTGTTGTTGTTGTTGTTTTCTTTTCTGGCTCATTAGCACTGTAAATACCAGATCTCAGCCCTTCTCTCCCAAAATCTTCTCCTTTCCATCACCTCCATCTCTTTTTGCTAGCTCTGCACCACAGCAAGATCACTCCACACCACACCCCCAACTTGTTAAGGCTGAGCACATCGACTAGGCTACCTCACTTAAACCGACAAACATTGCCATGTTAGCTGGGGTCTGTTCCTGTTGAGCTTGAGATGACCTCGGGGGGCAATCTGCCACCCAGCTGTTGCTTTAGAGGCATTAAGTGACATTTTGTTTCCTCTGCAGTGAAGGATGCTAAATCATGGACAAATAAGGAGCCATACACAGAGCCAGCACAAGCCTTTAGCAGAAAGCTTGCAGGGAAAGACTTAAGCCAGGTTCTTCTGCTGGAAGAAGGAAGTTTCTCTTTGGTCATCTAGAAGGTCCGGGCTCCAATCTGGGCTCCAAGAGCACTTTGTCCTCTCTCCTTCCTTCGCTGGTGATAGGTGGTGCTGCTGCTCTTCCTAGAGCCCAGGGATGCACTTGCAGGTCACTGTCTTTCCACTTTCCTACTCGGGGTCTCCTGGGCCTGTGAGAGCATACACCACATCGGAGACCCTCAGACTTTGTTTGGATAACTGAGGACCACAGCCTAACATTTCTCCCACCAGCTCCCATGAGCGTTTTAGCACATCAACACATGTACCAGTTAACGATGCTCCCCAAATCCTTGTGGCTACCACAATGCTCACCCTCATTTCCTGCAGCATTTGACATGTGGTTTCCAGACGGGGACTCTCTCCTGCTCCCATGCTGTGATGTCTCCCAGGTGGTTTTGGCCAGGAGGCTTTCAGAGCAGCTCTGTCTCCAAGGGCTTTCACAGAGTAACGGCTAACGGAGGCGCAGAGCGTCCAGAAGAGCAAAGAGCAGGCAGGTGATCAGGACTGTGTGACTCTCCAACCAGGTGCTGTTATTTAGGGCACTTCCACTGAAGCCAGTGGTCAAATGCTTTGTCAGTATAAGTCCTCGTAACAACCCTGATCAGAGTAACCGGCGATGAAATCATTTCCCTGGAGCTATAATGATATATGCCTGCGAAGTCTCATCCCTTCCTTAACTTCTGCAAAACCCCGTGTTGCAGCAAAAGCTGTTTGTACATCTCTGGTAATTTCTGCTTCCAGGTGGCATTTCCTCTTTACATCTTGCCTTGACAGCTCCCAAATACCTAGCTCCTCACAGACAGCAGGAAACCGCAGGACCCATGAGGGCTCCCAGGTCAACCTGGGCTGCCCTGCACCCCTCCCATCTCTCCCTCTGCTGTAGCTGGCCTTGCCTTTCACATGAATCTTTGCAAGGATTATTCTTGTTCTTATTATTCATCAGGTCTTTGAACGGTAGCTTCTCAGGAGCTCAGGCCACAGCTGAGTCCTGCTCAGAGGCCCTGGGGAACAATTATTCAGATGCCTGCTCTCAAAGCAAGAAGGGGTCCCTGGCTGCTATGTAGTTTGTCCTAGCAGGTTGCTGGCATAAACTTAGAATTGCAAGCAGCTGCAGTGAGCTTCCAGCAGTCATCAGACCCAAGGGAGGTGGACTTTTCTTCCTCCCCTGCCTTGCCCCTTTCAACATCTCTTCATGCTGCTCTCTGTCACTGCAGTGCTTTGCGCTTCTGTCTACACAGAAGCTTTCCTACTGAGGTGCATCTGCATCAGCCCTGGAGGGATGAAAAGTGCCTTCAGAAACAGAAAGAAAGGGTTAGTTACCATTGCTAGACACATAGCATGAATGTCCCCAATTTCTTCCCACCCACAGCTGTTACCAAGAAGCTGTGAAATGTGTTGGCACAATGCATTAAGGATGCATTGTGCATGTTTACCTGGTGTTGAAGAGGACTCTCAGTGATGCTGCTAGACCTGAAGAGAAAGCCCCAAATCACAAACTAGTCTGCTGCAATTCACCTCACCACAAGCCCCTTTCTATTGATCTTTGAAAACCTTTCTCCAAAAATCAGCAGAGTACCAGGTAGACAATGAGAGCTGCAAATATCAAAGTCAAATTAGACACAGTCGCTAGCTTCCCAGTGTCAGGAATAGGCCCATTTATGGCAAGCTTAGTGCAAATAGGGAAGTGGCAGGATTAACGCTAGTTAGAGCACTGGTAAGCTCCTTTCTGGGTGGTTTTCAGCAAGAGAAGAGGTTGACAAGAAAAAAGTGCGAAGTATGTCCTGGTCTCTTGGGATTGCTCCACTACTTAGACTTTCTTGGTTCTGCTGCCAAACTCTACTAAACCAAATGAGGCCTGATTTCCTCATGGACACAAAGGCCCATGGTCTTCCCGGACTGAATGAAGAATGTCCTTAGTTTGGTGCAGGGAGAATGGGAAAGGTGGAGGAACAGTGTTAGAGAAAATGATTACTTCCCTGATGACACTGAACCTCACCTTGATAACAGCATGGACAACACTTAATTTTGGAAGTCTCAGAAGGAAACAGGCTCATAGGATGTGACTGCCTGGAAGTCAGAAAATTTGACTTGATGACCCAGAAATCCCTTCCCCGTTCCATTCTGTATAAATGCCGTTTTTTTCTTCCAGGGAAAAATCTAGCAAATCCTTTTGGAAATTTTGCCACATTTCCTCCTATTTCACAAATATTTGTGGTCACTAAGAAACTGTATTTCACCAGGAATTCACCATCCATCCAAGACAGCTGATATCTCCAATCAGTAGCAGTAATGCCTGATGATAAGAATTTGCACTGTAGCAGCTCAAAGTCATTTGGTTGCAAGCCAGCCCCCCTGCAGTTTTGTTCCTGTACAAGCAGAACAGAAAGACAGTCTTTTTCCTAAAAGTCTTACTCAGTAAAGGCATAATGAATGTGGTTTACAGGCTTCTGTTCCCAAGAAAGGAAAGGTGAAAAGCACTTTGGAGAATGAGGGTGATCATAATTTGGGGCTATTTTTTCTGCTGATTACATATTTATTCTCTCCCACTGCCTATTACATTAAGGAAGAAACTGTTTTCTGTAAGACACAAAACCTCCCTGAAGTCTGAAGCGAGACAGGAATGAACAAGGGACCAGATATTTCGATGGAGAGAAAAATCTTTTGCAAGTACTGCTAGGATATACTGAAAACAAAGTTAGGGTTTGGAGGAGAACTAAAATGTTGTGAAAGAGGGGAAAATGGGGCTGGAGGGATTTTCTGCTGAGAATCCCCAAGACAGGCTGAAGTTAGTTAATATGTGTTTTAAATCTTGAACAGTCTCCTTCAGCAAAGATTTGGCATGGGTTATTTTGGGAGTATGAATAACAACAAGCAATAAGCAAGCAGGGAGAGAAACCAGCTTTAACCCAGGGAGAGAGGTGGCGGCAACAAAAATGTATCGGGGCTACAAGGCCTCGTGTCTCTCTCCCTGCAGTGGCAAAGGAAAGCAGTGACCTGAACTGGGCATGTGATCTCCCAACAGCATTTTGAGCCATAGATGTTGAAGCATCTAGAAAGAAGTGGTGACAGAGAAGCTTTTAGGCAAATTACTTGGCTAGCAGGCCTGCTGGGGATGGGAAGAGGAATGAATGAACCCTGTTTACCCATATTATGTACAGTTATTAGGAAAGCAGGGAACACCCCCTCAATGCTGCAGCATGCAGCTCGGCACTATGCTAGAAAATAAAACACACAAATAAAATAAAGTTCTTCAGACCTGCTGGAGCTTCCCCATCGCCTTGGGGAGTTGGTGTGTCAAGCTCCGTGCTCGCAGGTGCCTGTGTGGCTGGGGGGGCGGTACCGGGTGCCTCTGCGGCCCGGCAAGGTGTGGGGGGCAGCCTGCGCCCGGGAGGGGGTGGCGAGAGGAGCCGGTGCCCCCTGGAGCAGCGGAGACCCCCTGGCTGGGAAGAAGGCCCAGGGAGGAGGAGGAGATGGGGGGCAGAGAGGGGAGAATTTTGCCGGGGGGGGGGGTACACACCAGGGGATGGGAGGCTGCTCCTGCTGCAGGAGGAAAGTTGGCTGCGCTGCCACGCAGCGCTGGCTCTCCTGCCTCCCTCCGCCTGCCTCCCTCCCTCTCTCCCTCCTCCTCTTCCTCCTCCTCCTCCCCGCGAGTTGAGCGCACAGTGCAGCCAGGCGGTGCAGGCGGCGCAGCCCCGCCGGCCGCTCGCCCTGCCCGGTCCCCGGCCCCGGTCCCCCGCCGCCCCCCGCCACCGCCCCCGCCGCCGGGATGCTGCCGGGCGCCGCGCCCGGGCGCTGAGCCGCCGCCGGCCCGGGAGCACCGCCGCCCCTCCTGCAGCCCCCGGCGGGAGCACTGAGCTGCGGGTCACCTTGCAGGGAGGTGAGTGACCCCCACGCCCCCCATCCCATCCCCTCCGGGGAGCGATGCACCAAATTCACCCCCCTGCATCCTCCGGAGCGGGGCCGCAGGGCACGGAGCGGGGGCGGGGGGCACCGCGGCTCCCGCAGCCGCCGCGGCGGACAGTCTCCGGGGGAAGCCCCGGGGAGCGCAGGGGCTTGGGGCCGCCCCCGGGCCGGGGCGGCTGGCATCCTGCCCCCGCCGGGGACGCCCGCAGCGGTGCTTCCCCGGTGCCCTGCTGAGAGCCGGAATTAGCATGCCCGGTCTTGCACGGCCCGCCTGGCGGGGGTCAGGGGAGGGAACAGGCTTTTCCAGTGCCGTGGCAAGGTTTGGATTGGGAGCACTGGACGGGAAACTGTGCGTGGGGTCCTCCTTTTCCTTTCCCTTCCCCAGGAGGAATCCCCTCCAGCTCACTGTGGCAGAGCATCTGTCCCTCCCAGCGCCCGGCCACCCTGCCGGTGCAGGGCAGCCTCTGCCCCGGGAAGGGGGAGAGGGGCTGTGCGGGGGTGCACGGCCCCGTGCAGGCTCCGGGGCAGAGCCTGAGCCGCGGGGCAGGCGGCAGGGAGGCTGGGCTCCCTGCAGCCACAGCTGCCCTCTCCCCTCACCACCCTGCTCAAGAGGCGCCGGATTGAATTTCTTTTTCTGCCCATCCTTTAGTTTGTGGGTAGTGACAGCGAAGTTGGAAAGAGGGATGGTTAAGGCAAGGAGACAGGAGTGGTCCCTGCTATTCAGTGGCAGAGAGGGGTGACCTTGGGTAAGTCCCATCCTTCTGGGTCAGGTATCACTAAAGCATCCCGCAAGGGATCAAGGAGAACCCTTCACTAGGAAGAGGCTGGCAAATGCATTGAGACCTTTCTGGAATTGGCACTGCAGGAGTGCAAGCCTTCTGGAACAGGACTGGTAGTGCTCGCCAGTCCGGAGTGCGCTGCAGGAGGAGAGGCGCAAGGGTCTATGCGGGACTGGTGGTGGTGGTGGGTTTCATCCCCCCATAAGAACATGGAGCTACCTAGTGGTAGGAGTTGCTCTGGAGAGCAATCTGTTGAACTGTGTCTTTAAAATAATTGGAGGGGAGGCTGCAGCCTCAGTGTGTAATAAGAGAGAAAGAAGCCAAAAAAAGATCTAAACTTTCCAGGAGATTAAATATTCAAATCACAAATAATTAGACATTAATCCCTCGTAAACAGGGCATTAACAACAATTAAAAGATGCTTTGATATTCTTAAACCCGAGACGGTACTTTCAGGGGGATTATTGTGTATTATAAAATGCAGTCAGAGCAGAGAATGCACTTTTCTACACACATGTATTTAAATGACTTGCTCTTAATTATAGTTAATGAGCTATCATCTTCAAAGTAGCTGCATTTAGATGCTCTCCATATTAGTTTCAAATTACCTCGCTCCAAAGAATAAGCCACTTCTGATTTTATTGGCCAAGGTGACATTTTATTGGCAGTTTGGTAACTACAGGTCATGCCAGGGTGTACGTAGGATAAACGCATTTGTAGGAATTAAATGAAGTTTCCTTTTATTAAGTGGGAAAGCAGGCATTTCACACCACTGGTGCCATACGCTCTGGAATAAATCTCGCACGCACAGGAAGGCTCTTCGTTACACAAATGCAGATGTAATGCAGTACTAGTGTACATAGGCACCACCACAACACATTTAACTTGATGAAGGCTGCTTTCTGGATTTAAAATGCTTTCGCCTGTGAGGATGGTATTAGAGAAAAGGTGCAACATAGTTGGATAAGGTTTTTTGTCTTTCTCTCTACTGTAAATTCATATCTGCAGACAGCTATAAATGCTTCTGTCCAGGAGAGTTTTTAATACTGCCTGTGTGGTTATTAAGATTGCAGATCACATATTGGGACTTCCAAATTTTGTTTTCTTCACTTTGAAGACTCGACTTTTTACAGTTATTGTTTGTACAGTGCCATTGGGAAAAAATGGAAGAGAATTGCAGAGGTTTAAACAGGAGGAAAATGATCTGCGTGTTTAGTGACTTTGCTTTGACAAATGTGAATAGTGTCTGTGTGTAAATGTGTGAATGTGTATATGCTTATGTCTGAATACACATCCTCTGGCTATCAAATCAAATGTTTCTGAATATTCTAGTAAAAGTTGGAAACTACTTTGAGCAATGAGATCACAGCAAAATGCTCCTCTTCAGATGTAAATGTCTGTGACCCTGAGGATTCAGGTCCAACTTGTAGCACCTAAGAATCAAAAGATTTTGTGCTTTGAATTGGATGTCATAATATCAGAAGAGTGACAAACTCTGGTTTGCATCAGCGAAGACTGCATTTTAAAATAGTGGTGCAGTACATGAGAGGTGTGAGTCCATGCATGCCTTTAGCACTCTCAGTTTTATACATGGCATCTTTGTAGATGTGTATCTGTGTATATGTATCTATATAAAACCTGAATGTGTAAAGTTCCCTCGTTAACCATCCACCCAAATCCATGCTGTAAAGTATTTCTGTCCTTAAGCTCTGAGACTTTAGTTCACTGAGGCACGAGAAGAATAAACTGACTGTTCACTTCATGTTGGCATAATTTGAGCAGAGGTTTAATGGGGTTTATGTGCTTTGATTGAGTGCTCAGACCCCTTAAAAATCCCCAGGGAGAACACAGATCTCTGAAATGGTGCTTGCAAATAGATAATTTACTTGGAAGACAATCGTGGCACAATCAAAGAGTTCAGTTCCTTGAGGGGGGACCTGCCCATCCTAAGTCCCACAAGACATCCAGCCTGGTGTAGGTCCTGCAGGACAGCTGTGCTCAGCGTGCTTCTTAAGGACATCTCCCACAGCAGCTGCCTGCTACATGCGATGGCTGATCCAGTCCTCTTCCAATGCACAGTGTCACCACACCACCCACCTACCTTCCAGCTCCTATTCTTGTGCTGTCTGCAACAAAATGATCCCCCGTCTCCCCACTGCATGTGGCTTGCAAGATCACGGAGGCAATGTTGAGTTGATATGCTGCCAGCCAAATGCCTATGCCTCCCATCAGAAATCTCCTAGATCCTATGTCCCTTCTCCTCCCAGAGCGAAGAGTTTATAGAATTTTTTCTTCAGGCTCTGGCAATGCCCTGAGTCTAATGGGCCCCATTACTCATTTCAACTCTGATTTCTGCAAGGAGGGATGAGTATGGTGTTAAGAAAGGTCTGTAAAGGTCAATCTACGCCCACTGATGCTACTTTTCAGTGTTTCCCTGCCTGCCCTATATGCCTCCAGCTACCAGTCTTGCTATGTCTAAATCACTTATTCTGTAAAGCTTTTGTCCCACTGCGTATTCCTGGCTCTGCAATTCTTCTAGAGCCTGATGAAGCAAGGCTGATTTTATTGCCCCAGTAGTGGCTGCTTAATCTAATCATCCTCGCCCTGATGAACTGGCACTAGCAATTTTACAGTATCACAGAAGCATTTTTCTGGCAAAGTGACTTACAAGCTTGGGGTGCTTTGCTTGGGGCAGGAGGTACGGAAACCTTCATTTTGCACCAAGTCTGCACCACCAGGCCGTCTTCCTGTTCTGTTCTCTCTTTATTTATCGTTCATGCTTCAGGAATATCTCAAATCCCAGCCTAGAGCATAGCGTTGGTGTGTTACATGCAGAACAAGTGTGAGGCAGGTGTCTTGTCCTGCTTTGCTTCCTGCATGCAATGTGGAAACAGGACTAGAGCCAAATGAGCAGGGTGTATGCAAGAACCAGGCTCTTTGGGGGGCTTGGCTGCCCATCAGGAATGAGACTTGAGTGAGTTAGTAGGGCCAATCCTGGAGCCGCATCTGGGTGTTTCTGTCTGTGGGCCAGCCTGGTTATAAACACAGTTAAACAGGGGTTTTATGTCGAAGGGAGGCACTGGAGTCAGCCTGCAGGCAGACCAAGAGGGCCAGGTGATGCTGTGATGCTGATGTTCCTGGGTGAGCCTCTCAGGGTTCATTTAGATGCTCTGTTGTGTGCAGCAGGGACTTTGCCTTGCTGCAGGTTTCTCAGGGCAGGGTATCAGGTAGCATCTGAGCTGGAGAATTTTAATTCTGTTGCAACACAAGGCATCACTAAAATTAGGCAGAGGGTTTTGGTGGTAACTTAGTTCTTCCCAGACCTTTAAATCTAGATTGACTCTCAGAAACTATCCAGACTCTGTAGCATAGGGACCAAGACGACTGAGGCATTGCATCTTTTCACCTGAGAATGCGGCTTGTCTGTCAAGTAAATATGCAGCAAAACAAGCAGTTCAGCTGTGCATAAGTTTTCACTCTGCAAAACATGGGTCATGGTTCTGGCCCCAAACTTGGCATGGTAAGTGTGGGTCTGAATCAAGTTTTCCCCAGAAGCTGGAGCAGCTCTTGGGCAGAGGCTAGGTGTGCTCTCCGCTCCATGCAGGAGCATCGTGGGACTCACTTTGGAAGAAGTTTTTCTCAGTGAGGGCACTCTGAACAATTAAGGATGCAATTATACACCCCAGAGAACAGCTGTATGCACTTGCTTCAAAAGTGAAAGGCAGCACAATTTTCTGCTCTTCGAGTTGGCAAACAGATCCTTCAGCCTGACCACACTGCTGAAGGTAGTGACCTGAGCTATTTCATTATGTGTCTCTCTATTTATTATGTCATGAAGGTTAGTTTTATTGCGCTGGGCATAATCAGAGAGTTTTACAGAACAGCTTTTCGGGATGGAGGGAGGGAGAAGAAATGTCAGCGTAGCCTTCTGTTGGGAGAGAGAGGTCTTTTAAAGCAAGAATCACTCCTCATGACTCAGTCTCTTGAAATGGGGGTGAGGGGCTCAGAGGGGTATGATGAGGCTGGATGCATTTGGGGTTGTCAGATGGTCCTGTTCTGTGGTATTGGGGACCCTCTGAACAGCAGTGCTGCAAAGGACCTGGTGATACAAGCTGGTGCGAAGGCATCCTTTGCTGTGCGTGCTCCTGGACAGCCAGGAGCCAGGCTCAGAGTGGGGGGTACATATTTGCAGCCAGGAGAGAAGGAGAAGGCGTGAGAGAGGTATGGGTCGGGCATGTGCAGAAAAGGCTTTGCTCATGTGGAGATGCAGAGTTAGGACAGGATCCAGGTATTTCATGGTTCGCACTGAGCTCACCAGCCACTTGGTCAAGACTGATTCATAGAATGCATGCGTCCAGATGCACTTAGGTAGCTGATACTAGCTTTCCAACACCGAGCCTTCCCCGATTGCGTTGGTGAAATGAATTTCTCGCTTAAAAAGGCATGGCGCCTGATTTTGACTGCTTTCACTTTGCAAAGTAATTGCTGTAAGTTGTGCAGATGGCAAGGTGTTTTTATACTGGTGCCTTTAACAACAGGCAGGGTTATTTCCATTACAGCCAGGTGCTGTTATTCAGGTCAGTTATTTATTAGCTGGAAAGTGCAGTTTTGACGTCAAATGAAAAAAGTTGTGAATTTGGACTGAACTCAACAAAGAGTTGAGGCTGTCAAAATTAGTTGGGAAGGAGGATTGCTAGAAAAGCCTGAATGTGTCATTTTTTATTGGAGGCAACTTCAGGCAAATTGAACTAAAAGCCAGTTCGTTCAATTAAAAATAAATAAATGAAACATTACATTTCATTTTGAATTAGGCAAGATGCTCCCATCTGCTCAAAAGGAAATATTTTGTTGCAGGGATAAGATTTTATGTTTTAGGTCAACACAAGGTAATTCCTCCTTTCTCCCCCGCCCCCTCCCCTCCCCCCCCCCCAGTTCTTTGGTTCAGCTACTGAATTAAGCAATCAATTATTCAGGCAGATCTAATATGCATATAGTAATTGTTTCCACATTTAAATATACTTCTGGACAGGCAATCAAGAGACCTGGATTTTATTTCCAGCTCTGCTACTGTGTCTGACCTTGGGCACTTCACTGTAGTCTGAGTCCCTCCTTTTCAGGGCAGGACAGGCCCATGTCTCACAGTGGACTTGCTGCATCTTGGTAATGCTAAAATAGCATGGAGGTCTTTTTACTTCCACTGTTAGCAATTAAACATTTAGCTATCACTAATGCATGCATTCCTAATTCTCCCAGTGTGAGTTAGTTGCATTGCCTCGTGAAACTCCCTGTAGTTTACTTAATAGGTCAAGAGGAATTTCAGCTGCTGAAATAGCAGCATTCCCTTAAAACAAAACCTATTTTAATGAGCCCAGCTAAATCAAAGAAGAAAAATGCAAGTGGGAAAGGTTTTTTCCTTCCTTTCCTTAAATATTTCACTTTGTAATCAGCTCTCTAGATCTATACATTGCCTGTGGTTTCTCTCAAGCAAAAGGTCCATATGTGCTGTTGTAATTTCTAGATGTTTGAAATACCTTAAACCATGTTGAAGCCTATTGCATTATGCATTAAAACCTCCCTGATACCTGGAAGCTTGCACCAGGAAACCTGCAGCCTCCAAACCTTTCACAATGTGGTTTTTATCAGGCTTCAGCTCTCACCATTTGGCTTGCCTGCCCTTCAAGAAAGCTTTCTCCCCTCTGCTTTCTGTGTGCTGGCAGTGGGGGAATCAGCGTCAAACCCAGCGGCACTTTGTTGAATCTGGTAGTCGTGAGGCTGCATCAGTTTCTGCTGGTGGCACAGCCCTGCAAAGAGTGGTTATTGTCTCTTCTTGCCATGTTGGCATTAGGTTTAGAGTCACTGAGGGGTTGGCAGAAGGATGTGGGAGCAGTGAATGTCTTGTTGGGAGCATGGGAGACAGGTGGGAATCTGTTAGGAGCAGAGAGATTTGGATCATAGGGTAATTCAAGTTGAAGGAACTTCAGGACATCTCTAGTCCAATCTCATGCTCAAAGCAGGGTCAACTATGGGGTCACACTAGGTTGCTCAGAGCTTCATCCAGTTGGGTCGTAAAAACCTCCAAGGATGGAGACTGCACAACCTCCCTGGGCAACCTTTTCCAATGCTTGACTGTCTTCATGGGGAAAAGATTTCCCCTTGTATCCAAGACCCCCATGCAGCGGCACATGAGCTCTTTGAGCCCTTTCTCCTGGCTAATGCTCTGCAAGAGCTGCAGGGAATGGTGGTGGGTACAGCCATAAGCCTTGATAGCAGATGGGGACTCTGCTTTTAGCCTCACCATGGCTTGCCTTCATCTCCAAGTTTTCCTGCCAATAAACCAGGCCTTTGGGCTGATGGTGTCTGGTCTGCCTGGATGAATGTCTTTCTGATCTGTTGTGAGGAAAGGGCAAGGGCTTTTCAACTGTAACCTGGTATTTCAGAGATAACTGAATTGCTTGTTCACACAGGACTTCTGGTACCTGGCAGGGGTCTCCAGAAGGCTGAAACACCCTGGGGCTGTGCTAGAGCTGTGCAAAGGGGAGAGCCCCATGGAGGCAGGAGGACAACAGCGTCCTGCCGGGTCACAGAAGAGCAAAGGAATTTCAGGATGGTAGGCAGTGGCAGAGCTGGCTTCTCCACCTTGTCTGCCAGAGCCCAGGGCACAGCGTTTAGCTGTTCTCTCCCTGCCCTCTCTACAGCTTGCATTTCTCTGTCTCACACCCTTTGCTTAATTAGTTTGTCAGCCAGTGTCATCATAGCAGGAGTCTGCAGAACACCCAGCAGAGTGTAGCTCTCATTGCAGGTACCATAGCTGGGTTCTGCTGTAATACAAGTGATGATAGCTTAATAAACACAGCATTGCAGACTAAATATCTTGGCACTGGTTGCAGCTTCTTATTAAAATAAGAAAGAGAGAGAAAAAAAGAAATGCAAGAAATCGGAAAGAATGAAGGTTATCATAATTAATGGCTTCAGTTTTAATACCAGAGACCTGGGTAAAAATGTTTAATCCCCAAGATAAAATTTAGATTGAAGTTGATCTACTATTTGTCAGTAGTTTGAACTTGGTTTTCCCTTCTGGTTCCAGCCTCAAGTCTGAAAATGCAGAATTATTTCTGGTCAGCCTGCGTACCAGTGAGTGATTTGTGGGCAGAAATTCAAACTGTGCGAAGACAAATGAAACCTGAATCAAACCAGCTAAATTAACTCTGCATCTTGGAGCAGACTGAACAGCTCTCTTATTTAAGGGGCTCTGATGAGTTTCATTTTCCTCTCAGCATCATTCTGAAACCTCACAGTGGTCCTAGGTAATGAGTGCGACTCTTTTTTGCTTTGAGTGTTGGCTCCCTGCAGAGAAGGCATCCTCCAGTTGCCTCAGGTGGTCTATCAGAGGTTATCTGCTCAGTCACTCTGCCATCCGGGATCCTCTGGGCTGCAGTTTGACCTGGAAACTGGGGCAATCTTAATTTTAGGACTTGCCTGTGAGTTGCAGACATGTGAGCCTGGCCCGGGTCAGGTCAGTGAAAGACCTTAATGAAAGAATGGTCACTGAATCCACCTCCAAGGAGTCCCTGCAGGCAGGATAGAGGCTCCGAGCCATTGCATAAGCACTTGCTGCCTTTTGCCCCTAAGCATCACTTGTGGCCATGTGCCACTGTCCATTGCTCCTCCACCTGAACCTGGGGGGCTCATTTCACCTGCTTCACTCATCTGAAGGTTACTATTAAGCTGAGAGGATCTCCCCTGTGTATTACAGGGGTGTTGTTACTCCAAAGGGAGACTGAGCCCACCGGTCCTGTGCACCTTGCATTAACTGCAACTAATTTCTCCCAAGAAACATCCTCGGGTGTCTGCAGTAGGTGAAATGAAGTCTAGCCTTTGAGTCTAATTCTCCCACCAACATCGAGGTAGCAGCAGGTTACAAAGGCCTTGGAAATCTTATTTAACTCTCTTCAGCCGGTGGTTGGGAAGAGGAGAGCCCAGGGGAGCTTCTCTTTTATCCATGAAGACATGAAATTTCATTTGTGGCTGACAATGCTCTTAATCCTGCCTTTTTATTGATGAAGAATCTCTGGGTATCTCAACTGTTTCTCAGTTTCCCTAGACAGCAATTGACCTTGTTTCAGCTATGCATCAAAATGCACTGGCAATCAAGGTGCTATTGATTTAAACCTAATGGCCAGCCACTCAGGAATTTCACCCGGAAAAGAAAAATCAATGCCACATAATTTTTTTTTCCTTTCCTTTTCTTTCTGTTAAGATATTATAATGAAAAGGCATAAGAGTCTTGCCAGCTTCTTACCATTAAGCAATATACTTGCAGGGATGAGAACATTGGGTTGGGCTCTGGTAAGGTAGCCAGCCAGCTACAGATTGAAATGACTCCAGGGTTAAACAATTTTCGTTGATTGCATGCTGCCATCCACATCTCTCTCTGCTGACCTTCCCCGAGGCGTGCGAGCTGCACTGCTATGTGGGACTCGGGAGACAATGTCTTGAGCAATGCATTAGCCCTATTACTGGAGGAGCTCTGTGTGGGAGGGATGCTCCCTGTCTTGTCCTTGCCTCATTTTGGATGTTTTCTTCCCCCCCTTCCCATCTTGAGGGGAAAGTGTCACTCAGAATTTGCAAGACTGGTTTACAAGACTGATTTAAATGCACGGCAGGTAAGCACCGGCCAGATAGATACTTAGATCCATGGTAGGACTGAGCAACACCAAGGCTCCCTTCTGTCTAGTAAGTGAGGCATGCCAGGATCCATACTGTCGCCCATAGGCTGAATGGTCCAACATCAACCGTGTTGACGCTGCTAAACTCCCTTACCTGCCAAAACAAGGTGGTTTTCTCCTTTGGGCTTCTCAGGAGCACGCATGGCACTTATTTACTGCAGCGTAGGTAGCTCTCCCTCCCTCTCTGGGAGAGGGCACAGGCTGAAGCCAGGCTATGGGGTGTGCTAACACTTCACTGGTATGGGTGATTAGGGAGGATGCTTGAGCCTGTAACGTAGTTGTTCTCAGTTCCTTGGGATGGTAGAGATATCAGCCATAGAGTACCAAAGCCATCATGAGCAGTCCTGGTTTAGGTCTTTTGCAGAATCTTATCTGTCACGTTCCAAACGCTTTGGAGCCAAATCACCTTTTGAAATTATGTTGAGTCGCAGGCCTCCTTTTAATCAGCCAAAAGGACTTGGCTCCTGCATCATACAAGCTGATGAACACTGAGGAGCAAGGGATGGTATGGGGCAGTCCTGACTCCTGACGACACTGACATCCCAGTGACATTCTGAAGTGTTCCTGGGTCTCAGGTCGCTTAGGCGTACTAAAGCATTTTCTCCTGTGGCCTGTGCTTATTTTTCTCTTCTTGTTCCTGAGGAGCGTGAGAAGAACTGAAGGATGGTTTTCATTTCCTATGATTTTGGAGTGTCCCCGTGCAAGTCAACTTTAAAGAGATGGCAGTCACCCTTTCTCATAATCCATCCCTTTCAAGATGACCACCTAAAACTGCATGAGGAACATGTACCAGTCTGCATACCAGCTACCTCTGGTGTCACTGTGCCTGTAGAGCCTCATTTGCATTCATTCAAAGTGAGCATTTTCCATGAGACAGTACAGCTGTCAGAGGAACGCCTGGAGTGAGACCTGCGTTTCCAGAGCCAAGCATTATCTGGATGATAGGCGAGTGCAGAGACAACATGAAGGGAATCTGACAGCGCAGCTCGAAGGCATGTGATAAAGCTGCCTTAAAATGGCATTTTCCTGAGTGCTGCTCAAGCCAGACAATACCCATTTATTGGAATGATATGACTGCATGGAGGTGCGAGGCCTGACTCAACCTTTGCTGCAGCCATTGATGCAATGACCAACTATTGACCTCTTCATCTATTTTTCTGGGAGGGCATCTGTTTGATTTGTGCATCTTCTTCCAATTTCTACTACATCTGTGGCGTATTTCTGTTGACTATTTCAGTTTGCTTGGACAAATGGCAGGGCTAAGAATGCTTGTGAGATGGTTTACAGTTTTGGGTGAAGTCTCTCTGGCTTCAGTGGGGTTGATGGTTGGTGTCGCATGTCGGGGAGCCTTGCACATTTTTCAAGCCAGCTCAGCGGGAACTGAGCAAAGTCTCCTGACAATTTACTCTTCAGTTGCAGAAGCTTTTTCTCAGCTTCTGCCTGTGGTGATGTACTTTCATTTGGGAAGGGGCAGGAGGAAGAAGGGGAAGGTTTGTGGGCAAGCTGTTGGAGGCATGGCAGAATCATCTCCTAAGCAAGTGGTCACACCCAACCTGGGTAAAGCAGCGGGTGTTCCCCAACTGAGGTTGTGACTGAGTCCCACCCAGCCTCTGAAGCCTCCTAAACAGCAAAACTGGGACAGCTTAGCAGCCCACAGGAGGTCTTGCATGTTGCCAGTGCTCAGTGGGGAGCGGCGGATGGAAGATTGTTGTTCTGCAAGCACCAATCCTAGGGCAAATGTCAACATGTTGGCCTCCCCACCCAGTCTCACTGCCGAACTTTGCTTTCTTCCTCCAAAAGCAGCTCCACCTCACACCAATACGTCTGTACTGACACAGGCTAATGTTACGCCGCCAGGAGTGGGAAGCAGGCATGGTCCTCTGTTTATTTAGCACAGGCATGGTTGCATATGGAAATGAGATTTCCTTGGAAAGGCAGGGCACCTGCTCTCAGTCTTATCTGCTGCAAAGGGATTGAGGGCTTTGGGACTAATCCTTTGGTGAAACTGAGTCCAGGCTTCCAAGCTAATCTGCAAATTGGTTTAATTTTGCCAGCAGGTTCCTCAGGTTTGGGGCTGAGAGCCATGTAGTGTAAATTCTATGGGATCCCACCATGGTGTATGTTCACTTGTGTAGCTTTCCTGCCAGATCACTTAAGACAAGCACTGAATTACTTTGACAACACAATAAAATGGTTTTTCTACGTGTTAAACCAAGTGCTGTGAATGCAAACATTGCAGCATACTCAGTTAAGATCTCTTGTATGTTAAACAAGTTTCTTGCTTCATTTGTAGTGTAAGAACAGAAGACCAGCTCTTAGCAATGGTTTAAATATCTCTTGCAAGCCAAAAGGGAGTCTGCAGATGTTTGAAGTCTCAAGTTGTTCAGAGGAAATAAAATTAGGTTTTTGCTAGCCATTGCTCTTTAGAGGATCTCTGCTATAAAAGGGAAATAGAGAGAAAGCACCAAGTAAAAATAATACGTATGTATGTGTGTTTGTATGTGTAATTATTGTTTTCCTCCAGGCAGGACACTGGGGACAGGTAATCCTACCTTAAGAATTTGGCCTTAGAGGGTCTAATATGAAGCTCTTTGAAGCCAGGAGCATTTCTGTGATTTCTGTGGTCAGGCCCAGAAACAAAACCCTGAGCTCATTGTTGCTGTGGCAGATATACCTGTATTGCAAAAAGCGTTTTCCTTTGGCTGCACCTGAGCGAAACTGGTGTCCTGGTGAGAAGGTGTTTGGGCTGGCAAAAAAGTACTTTTAGCC
Organism: Calonectris borealis; assembly: GCF_964195595.1. Lineage (NCBI taxonomy): Eukaryota > Metazoa > Chordata > Aves > Procellariiformes > Procellariidae > Calonectris > Calonectris borealis. The sequence goes on from NC_134314.1 coordinate 114,350,086, forward strand.
TTCTGAACTGTCCCTTTGATTTCTCATGCCTTGGTGCAACCCAGACAGAACAGAGCCAGGCTGGTGGTCTGGTGAGACAGAGGACGGCTGTTGTTCCTGTGCAAAAGGAGACAACCATCTCCTGGGGCTCAAGTGACTGTGCCTCCATGTCTTCCAGGTGAATCACGATGGGGATGGTCATGCTGACAAGCCCCATCACAGCCCTTCAATCTGTCGCCCCGGGGCAGCCTCGGAGGCATCGGAAGAAGTAGGGCACCCAGAGCAACACAGGGGATTTGAGACCCCATCCAGAGGAGTTTTAATTCCTCTGGGTCAGATCTGATCTTGCCTTCAGGTGGTGTTTTTTCAGTCAATTTGAAGAGTGCTGCCTGCTTCTTTTCCTTCAGCTGGGTTTTCAAAGGGTAGTAAAGCACTTGCCAAGGGTGAAGGGTGGCTGCAGAGACTGACAGGTGAACCCACCAGCTGCCTGCCCTTCGCAATTGCAGATTTCTGAGAACTGAAAACAGTTCTTTTATCTTTTGGGGTTTTTTCCCATCTCTCGTATCACTGTTTAGAGGAAAGGGACATTGTCCCCAGAATGACAGTGGCGTACCTGTGGGAGGATGGAGAAGGCATCATAGCCCTTCTGTGGCGGGGCCCACCATCACCAAGGTATCTCAGGAAGTCCTCTGTCACCACACGTTGTCATCCACTCCTGTTCATCCCGTGGATTTGGGGTGGTTTTTTTTGCCTCTCCAAGTGGGGTTATATTTGGAGAGCTAGGGCAGGGTGTGCGCATATGTGGGGCTGTATTTCCTCATGAGGTGATACCAAAGACGAGCTGATTTGGGTACCTTGATATGTTATTCATTGCCTTTGTCCTCACCTTGGTATCTGTTCCCTTTCTTCATCAGGAAAATGGGAGCCACTGACCCAGTGTGACCTGTCTCTAAGGTACAACAAAATAAAGACCACCCGTCCCAGTCCCTCAGACACCTCCCAGTATGGATGGCCTGGTTGAGCAGAACAGTGTGCTAATGCACAATAAGATTGCTGAAGCCGGGAAAAGGAATGGTTTAATTAATACAAGGAACTTGGTGGCAGAGAGCCGAGATGGTCTGGTCTCTGTGTACCCGACCCCCCAGTACCAGAGCCACCGAGCGGGCAGCCATTCCTCTCCGAGCTGCCTTGAGAACGGCAGGAATGACCCCGTGCAGCAGCTCCTGGACCCCAACATGCTGCAGCAGACAGTGGAGTCTCACTACCGGCCCAACATCATCCTCTACTCGGAGAACGTGCTGCGCTCGTGGGGCGAGAGCATTGGCTCGGAGTGCTGTGAAACTACCTTCATTGAGGACCGCTCTCCCACCAAAGACAGCCTGGAGTACCCGGACAGCAAGTTCATCGATCTCTCAGCGGATGACATCAAGATTCACACCCTCTCCTATGATGTGGAGGAAGAGGAGGATTTCCAGGAGCTAGAGGTCAGATGTCATTTGGGATATACGGGGAAGGTTGGGGGAGGAGGGTGTATTTGGGGTTAAGCGTACAGCCTCCAAGAGCTGGTCTGCAGGGGATCAGCTGCTTTGGAAGCCGGTCTGCATGGGATCAGCTGTATCACTCTCTCCTCCGGCCAGGACAGTGAGCGATTGCTCATCTTTATTTGTTGGGTAAAGTCCCAACTCTGTGGATACTAATGGCAAAATTCCCCCTGGCCGTAACGGAGATCAGCTTTTCCCTCCTGCCTCTGAATGGGCTGGTCAGAAACTGAAGAAGACCCATGTGCTTAAATGCTGTGTAAGGTTGGGGCCAGGAGCATCTGTCCACGTACGTGGAGCTTGTTTTACTCAGCAGGCTAACACCACCTCTTACGTTCTCCTGACTTGAGCTGGGCATAAAGCAGATATTGTTTTGGATACTGGCTCAAACACGAAACATTTCTGTCTCTGAATGAACACAAAATCAGAAGTCTTTGGGTTTCAAGCTGCAATGAATCCTGTGTCTCTGAAATAAAAGATTTTTCCCTGATGGAATGAAACACTTCATTAGATCCCAAATGCAATGTTTTCTTTTAGGTTCCTGTGCTTCATTGATTGCTCACAGTAAAGTAAGATACATTTTGTTCTCCAGATGGGGCAGACTGTGGAAATCAACTTCCTTCTTTCTTAAATGATGCATTTTTTACTTTAAAAGATCTTTTTGGTTTGGGCTGAAACCAGCTACCCGAGCGCAGCACAGATTTGTGTTTGCCGGTGTGTGTGGGAATGGAGGGTGTGCCTAATGCTGCTGATCCCAAAACTTTCTCCAGCGTTGGTCACAGACTCCTAACCTAGCAAAGACCATTTGGCTGTCTGGAGCAAAGCCATAGCTTCAAGTCGAATGTCTAAGTCGAGATTGAGAGACTATTTGCTCCTGTTTCTCTGTTGCAGGGGTTTTCTCCACTGAGACCTAACGAGTCCTAAAACTTCTGTTTTCACCTCCTGTAATACCAGTGTCTCACCCTGTGATCAGCACAGGGGCAACCCAACAAGAGCCTGACTTCTCTTTTATTCTCTTTTCTCTCTGTATTGATAAGGTAGGAAGAGAGAGGTGTTTTTCCCAGTGTGTGCCAGTAATGCAGTATTCAATGCCTCCGCAGGGAGACAAAAAGTTTCTCTATGAGGCATGTGAGGGTGTTAGCTCAAATCACACCCTTCTACAGCATTTCAAAATTGGCTGTGGGAAGTCTTGTTTTCTTAATCAAAACAAAATCCCTAGTTGCTGCCTTTTTGCCCTAGTTTCTCTCATGCAGTAGTGATGCAAGTGACTGCAGCCTAAAGTGACTGTAATTGCCTAATGGTGTTATTGACACATCTGGCCTGACATGTAGGCAGCAAAAAAAAATGTTTCCCGCTTGTCAATCTAAATCCAGCAAGACCTTCTTTAGCCAATTGTTGGAGAATAGGCTAAAAAAGGCCGGGAAAATAAGCAGGACAAGGAAAAAATGTTTTATACCAAAAATCTTTTCCCTTTTCTTGGTGGGATCTTTAAGGTGCCTTTGCAATGTAGCGCCCTCGATCTGGGTGTCTCTTCAAAGTGGTACTATAGGAGCTTGACCAGCTTTTCATAGAAAATATTTGTTTCTAGAAAACCACCTGTAAAACAAAGTCTGAGGAAGGTGACTTCATCCTTCCCCTCCCCAGATCTCAAGGGGAGAAAAGGGAGAGTCTTTGCAAATTTTGGTACCGTGCTGTGTCAAGGTGTGCATCATTTTCCCTGACTCCTCCTTTCTGACCTATTTCTCTGGACTGTAGCCTCCTGAGGTCATACGCGTCCCTTCTTACATGGGTATACTGCATCTGGCACCACGGATTCCCAGCCTCAACTAACCGTGCGGGATGTTACCGTGCTAATAAACAGAGAGGTGTATGGACAGCCATTCTGACCTACATGTACAAAGTGCTCAGAAGAGGACGACATTCACAAAGTACACACCCATGTGTCTTCCTCTATTCTGTATCGGGGTTTCTCCTCCACCAGGAGAATGGAGCAAGGGAGGAGAAAATGAGGCAAGGTCTGGGGAAGGAGCTGCCTGACTGGAAACATGTGCATTGCTAGAATTGCTAGAAGCTTCTGCTTCTAGCCCAGTATCAGTCTCCATCGCTGTGCTATTTGGCCAACCAAGTGCAGCGCTGCGATTTTCACACTTCTCCGTGAACGATACCCAAATGACCAACTTGCTGAGCAGCTGCACTCAGCATGAGGGGTCTCAGCATGGGGAGTAAATTCCATCCCAGAAAGGTCCAAATTCTGTGGATGCAGCCGGTCATGCAGAAGGATGGGGAGGAGAGATACATTTGACAGCACAAGACCAGTAAAAAAGTGACTGCTGTATTGTGCTCTTCTGGTTCCCATGTGGACAGATGCTGTATCTATGTGGCCAGATGCATGCGGCCTCCTGGGCTTGGCTAGTACAGAGGTTCATTAGAGATGTAGCTTCACATGTTGAGACTCCAGGAAAGGAAAAAAAGTATTTGAGGACAGCAGTCACTGAGTAGGGGAATGAACCATGCCAGACTGTTAACTACAAAAAAATTTGCCTATCTGTCCAAATGAGAAAAACAGCACCTGAATCACATGGCACGAGTCTGGCTCACTAGAAAGCTTTTTTCCCACCAGTTACTGACAAGAAGCAAATGCTTTTTTAAATTACTAATAGACCCGAAGTGGGGTAGAAAGGGTTAGTACCAGGACTGGGAGCAGAAGTTAAAAAGGAAAACAATGAGAGAGGGTGATACAGCAGAGGTGCGAGGTTTTGCTTCCCCGCTGTGAGAGCCTTGAAGGATTTGATTCTGCCATCGAAGATGCACAGCACGTTTCTGAGTATCTTGTCACATTGACTGTCATGCCACAGCTCATCAAGGGATGGGAGCTGCATAGTATAAGAGCAGATCAGGGCTCAGTTCTTGTAAGGGTTTTTTGTTGTAACATATTTGCTTTGGCACTTCTTTCTGGGAGAAAACTCTAAAAATAGCCCCTTTTTGCAAACGTTAGCAAAGGGGGGAGCTTTGTGCAGAAGAGCTGTTGTCTCTTGAAAACTGAGGGCTACCGCCTGTTCTCCGTGTGTCCAGGCAAGGCAAGTGGATTCCCAGCTCAGGCATCTCAGTAAAATGCCTTCTGGGAGACAGAACAACCTTGGGGTTGTGAGCCATTTCTCTTCCCCCACATCTCTCTGGCACTGCCTGTCTTATTGCAGAGTGCCTGCCTAGGGCTTTTCAGGACTGGGTATTTAGTTTCTTATAAGTGCAGAAAAATCTAACTCATCCTTTTGTAGTGACGCCCTCTATGCAATACTTGTCCATGGACACATGCAGAAAATAGCTTTACTGCTGGTCAGGGCGTTTCTGCCAGGGTTTTGTTTTTGAAGAGAGTTGAGCTCTTGATAACCAGAAGGGTTGTTCTCTTGCAGAAAACTTTGCTGCAGAGAAAGTTCTTCTGAAAAAAACCAGCTATTTTGACTGACAGCAATTTGGTTTTGGTTTGAAGAGCTGACCCAGCCAGGCTGCAGGGGTTGTTGCTCTGTTACCTGTCATCCCCTTCAGGATGGGTCTGTCCAGCTCAGCAATGACTCTGACAAGTTGCCTAGAAGGAGGCACCTTCTTCCCTCCCCCCAAGCCCAGGGACTCTGAAGAACCTGGGAGATGCAGCAGAGGAGCAGGAGACATCCTAAGCAGGGGTCCTGCACATCGCTGCAACAACATGGTCATGTTTAACTTTTTTTATTTTTTTTTTTTACTAGCAGTGTTTCTCAGGTCCTGGTGTAATGTTATTCAGACTGCCTATGAAAATCATAATTGTCTGAAGGGAAAAACATTTCTGAAACAGCTCTCATTAACATATACAGCCCCACTTTGCTCCAGCAATTACCAGGCATGAAAGCAGAAGGCTGAGCATTCTGTCAAAGCTTTAAACTTCTCTCTTCGGTGCCCATCCCTGAAATCAAATGATTTCTTATTTAGGTATCTCTGGAATGCTTATAAATATCTTATAAGTTCTTTATGCCACAAGTAATGGACAGACAACTTGTCAAATATGGCGGCAGTGAAACATTACATGAGTTGCTGGCTGAAATACCCTCCTGTTAGAGTTCATGTGTAAATGCAGTGCCATCTTTTATCCAGAAACGTTATTTGTCATATTACACTCCTGCTAGTTTTCCTCCTAACCCCTAGATAGATGGCTTATTTAGAGAAACCCAAGCTATTGATGGCAGCAAATTGAATTATTCATGTGTCGCATAAAAGAATACATCTGAGCTCTCTCTTAAAACCCTTTTTCTTTTTCCCAGCAACGTCTGAAACAGTCTCTGAAAATGAAATAAATAGAATGTTCTGGGGAGTGAAAGAAGAAAGGAAATGTAGTGCTTTCAAGCTAAACCTTCCTTCTTTTTTTCCCCTACAAATGCTGCTGTGAAACTCATCCCTTGGACGAGAGCATGAAAGTGTAGAGACAGAAGGTGGATCCTAACCCATGTCCTGTTCCATCTAACCCCTCTTCTCAACATTCCCAAGCACCTCCTGGCCGTGTCTCTTATGCAACGTGAAGAGAAGGCCCTGGAGGGCTTTATGCACGTTGAGCCCCATGACATGCATGCTTTCTCTCAATGCTTCCAGCTTGCACAGGCTTGGATGGTCCTGCATTGCGCTGATAAGACCTGAGCTGCTGTGTCCTCAGCCCCTCCTGGGAGTAGGTATCCAGAAAGCATGTTTGGACACCCCCTTGGGGAGCTGAGCATGGTGGGGTTCCCCTTCCAGATAGCTCTGCAGCATGGGCGAAGAGGCAGTCTAGTGAGACATGGGAGGCTGTAGCACAGATGACATCCAAGGCAGGTCTTGCATGCTTTAGGTACTTGCTTTTATGGCCATTTCAGGGTCTTGTACCTTGTTTTCACTAATGAATTCACTGGTCATCGCAGCGCTTGTGAGGTGGAAAACAGTATTTTCTCCATTCTGCACCTGGGGAACTGAAGAAAAGAGTGCAATAAATGTCTTGCCCAAGCTCACCTAGGGATGTGTTGTGGATCTGGGAATGTCATTTTGGTTTCTTTTGTCCCGTGGCACATGCTCAGGGACATGGGATAAGGTCACAGGGAAATATGAAGGCATTTGGGCTCTTAGACCCGTCCAAGTTTGTGGATTGTTTTAGTTTCTTTTGGGTACTCAGGTGGCATGCCAGTGGAGAAGAATTCTGGAAGGACTGCACAAAACTGACTGGTAAAATGGCGGCAGATGCGTTTCAATGTAAATAAATGGAAACTAGTACATTTATGGAAAAATAATCTAATCCATGTGAACTCAAAGCTGAGCTTGTAACTGTGAGCTACAACTCGGGAAAGAGACCGTGCAGAAATCATTGTCAGTGCTGTGAAGTCCCACAGAACAGTATGCAGGGCAAGCCAGTAAGTCAACAAAATGTTGGGTATCTTAAAGAGCAGTGTCGACAACAAGACAGCGCCAGCAGCATTTTGCCACTGTATTAAAGCTCCGTGCAATCCACTTTCTTAAGTGGGGTGGGCGATTGTGGTCCCCACTTCTTAAGTTCATTGTGGAGATAGAAAAGGGCAAAGATAATGATCAAATGGAAGTAGCATCCTCCTTACAAGAAGCAGTGAAAAAGGTTGGGACCTTCACTTCGTAGAGAAGGTGGCCAAGGGGTGTATGAGCCGGTTGCACAAGACCATGAAGTGAAGGACGAGGTGAATGCAGACCCACTGTTCGCCAAACCTGCAATATTAGAAGCAGGGGACACTTAAGGGAGCTAGTAAGAGATTTGCTTAACACAGATAACAGAAAATCATTGTTCACACATGGGGTAGTGAACACTTGGTCACTTGCTGCCACAAGAGGTTATGACGGATCAGCAAGTTCAAAAGGGATTAGACAGATTAATGGGTAAGGAATCCATAAACAGATATTAAAAGGAATTGACAAAGCTTTTCTTTCTAATACCTCTTACACAACGGTTGTGGGTGCTGAGGGAGCACAAGGGATGGACTGCAAAGTGTCCAGGTTTATGTCATGTCCTGCTGCTGCTGTCAGAGGCAGAGCATGGGGCTCAATGGGCCATTGGTCTCACCCCATAGGACACACTTTATGTCCCTGGATTCCTTCACAGGCACATTATTAACAGGTTACAAAAGTGATTACAATTCATTTGCATTTGATTTATTTTTCTCTTTTAAAGGAGAAGCCACTGGAGTCTGGAGATACTGAGCCCTGCCAAGGGATATTAACCTTTATTAGCCAGCCCTAGGTGAAGGGAGCATGGCTGGGAAGTCATCTTCAGCAGTCTCCAAGTGCCCTCCTATGAATCTTGTTAATAGCAGCCAGGGCTCAGCGATTCCCTTTGTCATCATCACTTCCCTGAGTTTTCGGTCTGATGCTATGCAGTGACGTCCCTGGGCTCCAGCCCGTAAGTGGCAGGAGCTCTGCATGATCTGCACGCTGTCATTTGCAGAAGGTGGGGATGTGGCACACTTCTTTAAGGACTGCACCGCAAAGGAAGCTGTGTCAGCTCTGAAGCAAAAAGAGGACAATCGTGAAGGGCCACCCCACCTGCCCCAGCTTGGGCGGTGTACTGCTACTCTTCATGCTGAAGTGGCTCAGTGAAGAGGGGTATCTCCCTAATCTTCCTCGACAGGCAGTGTTGAGACCATCTGCTCTGCAGGGACCACCTGCTCTGCTCCTCCTGGCAGGAACCTCTGTGTCTGCAGACTGTGGAGGTCTTCCTCTCTCTGAGTGGGAGCCCTAAAGTGATGCCCCATGTCACAAAGAATAACATTGATGAAGTGCACTGCATTCACCGCAGCTTCACCCTTCTCACCAGCTGACAGCGTAAGCTGTTGAGCGTCACTTCTCTGTGGTGGCTGCTGGCCCACCTGCAAAGGCATGAGTGTGCTGGGATACTCGTGTCCCTTCCCCACGAATTCAAAGGGTTGTTGTGAGTCCCTGTTACTCACACAAACATTAGGGATATTTGCTTTATAGCTGTGATTACTGCTTTCCCAGAGAAAGAGTGTGGTTTAGGAGACTCTGGCATCTGGGCTATTTTAGTATGGATCTGTTTATTGCTGTCTGCAGTAATCCCCTTCCAGTGGCAATGTGTTGAACGCAAGTTACTGATGAGCTATAGGCAGACTGGCTGCGGGTGTCTAAAAACATCATAAGGAAGATGATCAAAATCCAGGGGGACAGGAGGAAGAATGGGCTTGGACAACTGCATTTTTTGCCCCTGATACGTTTTGGGTTTGCAAGGTTATATATGAAGAGCTTTCCAAGCAAGGAGAGCCCTCTGTGAGCCCATTCTGCAAGGCTGGCTGCTTGACTGACAAGGCAATTTAGATGGGGAGTTGGGAAAACAAGAGGAGCTGGACCAGGTCAGGGTTAGTGGATTATGGATCCTTTAAATACCTTTAAAATGTAAGGGGAGCAACTGCAAAACTCAAAATGGTAAAAAGAAATAAATAAACAGGCAAAATAAAATAAACAAATAATACATTACCAGGACAAAGAATCGATGATGGCTACAGGTTTTGGAGACATCACCTCTTAAGTAAGCATCAGCCAGGTGCTGCTCAGTGACAAGTAAGTGTGTTGAGGCAGAGCAGTGACAAACTACAGCCCTCGGTGGGAGAGCTACCATCCAGCATGCTGCCTTTGAGGTCTGCTGCATTTAGGTGAACTCAGACTGCTTTCAGAAGAGCAAAGGGATGCAGAGTGCTGGTCAGAATAGGGCATCATGTTTAACTGCATTACTGAAACAGGCATTGTGTGGAGGGAAACAGAGCGCATATTATCTTATATTTGCATCATGTATTGGTCTTTGTCAAAAGCAGACCACTGGACCATCTGGATTTGAAGCAGATCCCACAGGGCCATACCAGAAATTAGTTCAGTATGCAGTGAGTGCATGTTGCTGAATTGGTTGCTTTGAAGGAAAAAAGGAGTAATACCAAAAGGGCTGTTTCCTGATTATCCATTAAAGGTTGCTCGCAGCTGTGGTTCACAGCAGACCTTGTTGTCTGACTTCTCCAGTGTGCCTAGTGTTTTAATACTGGAAGGGACTACGTGACCATCAAGTCCAGCCTCTGGTGTGTTGCAGGCAGCCCACAGCAGGCTGTCTGCAGAGCCTCTGTTCACTCATAGTGTCTCGGTTGAGGTAAAGCACGTAGCTTTTAGGGATAGATAGCCTCGATTTAAGAAAGGGCTTCGTGTAATAGAAAATCCATTACAACTGCAGAAAAGTGTTCATCACCATCTCTGTTAAAAATCTGCACCTTGTGTCTGCTCTTCATCTGTTTTGCTTTCAGTCGCTGGGGTTTCTTCTGTTTTTATGCCAAATGAAAGAGCTGTCTCTGATCAGAAATTATCTACTCATGCAGGCACTTACAGACTGTGAAGAAATTGCATCTTAAATTTATCTTACAAGTGAAGCTGGCTTCTCTGCTTTCTTCCTGTGTAGATGATTTTCTGTGGCATGACACATGTACCTGCCTTCTGATTCCTGGTTTCTCCAACATACTTGGGAAATGGTGGTACCAGAACCATTATGTACGTGTCTGTAGCACTGTACCTTTCCTTCCCTCTCCGTGGATCACGTTCATTCCTCCTGTGGTGCATCACAGAGGACGTTTATTTTCAGCTTGCTCTTGACTGAACACTGGTCCTTCTTGGGGTCGCTGCCTCATGAAACACAGTCCAAAGTGCACACCCCACATTCAGCTCTGTGTACAGGCAGCCTTGCTCTGTGCCGGGTGATTCCTGCTCCCAAGCCATGGTCCTTTCAGGAATGGGGTGTCTGTGTGATTCAGTATCCCGTCTTAAATATCCTCTTCTCTGTACCCTCCCTTCTGCGCTCATTTGCCAAGGAAGCATTACTATCAACTGAAGCAGCTAGTTGAATTTCACGGACTAAAATTCATCGATGTTTCCACTTCATCCTATCAGTCTCCAGGGTGGCCACGTTTGTGGTTACATTCAAGGCTGACTTCTTGCACGGTCATTTAGGAAGTGTCAGAAGCAGTCCCCCTGAATACAGAGGTCAAGGCTTCCTGTTGGATTTTCTAGCACCCAAATTTCAGCTGCTGCAAAATCCACACACTCCGTGCCTGAGAAGTAGACACCTCCCTTAACCCAACAAAGTTCATTTCTCCTCTTCATCCTTTGTCGCATCCACAGTTTCTGCAGAAATCCAGCTTATATCCTGTCCACGTCGCTTGTGCCTAATGCATTTTAGGGCTGCAGAGATGTGCAGCATTGAAAAACATGCATAAATAAGACAGAGTCGAAGATCTTGTGTGGGGGCATCCCAGCTGGTTCACCCAGTGAAAGCCTTCCCTCTGGTGGTGTCAGCTAGTCCTCTGGGGAGACCTTGTCTTCAGGTCCTTTTCCCGCAGGGCAGGGCAGGAAAGGGCAGGAAAGGAAAGGAAGGGCAGGGCAGGGAGGGGAAGAGGAGGGGAAGGGGAGGGGAGGGGAGGGGAGGGGAGGGAAGAGGAAGGGAGGGAAGGGAAGGGAAGGGAAGGGAAGGGAAGGGAAGGGAAGGGAAGGGAAGGGAAGGGAAGGGAAGGGAAGGGAAGGGAAGGGAAGGGAAGGGAAGGGAAGGGAAGGGAAGGGAAGGGAAGGGAAGGGAAGGGCTGTTTGCTTTCTTTGTCATTCACTGTAATCAACATTCATCTGGGCAGGGCACTGTGCTTTCTGCAGGAGTTCATGCTCTGAGGAGATGTCCTCTGGGGCCTGATCTCCTGATAACTCCAGTCTTGCCTGCACTGCTGAGGTCTGCACCTCTTCCTCATAACAGCCACAAAAAGGCTTGTGGATAAACTGAGGCTGAGATTGCTTTATCCTGTGTTGTCTTCTCAGCTGAACGCCAAGTGTATTGGTGAGGGACACGCAGCAGTAATCAGCGAGGATGAGGAGGGTTGTTGTCATTGTAATAACTGCTTTTGCGACAAAGGATCCATTGGAAGCAGGAAATCCCCACTGTGCACTCAGTAATTTCAGAGATGTATCATTTCTGCTACAGGGCCATTTGCACAGGTATCTGTTCTCACAGCAGCACCTCACATGGGCTGCAGAGAGCGCAGCTCGCTTGGCAAGGGGAAGGACTGTGGACCTTGCTGAGATTACATCTTTCACGTTAAAGCACAAAGATGTGTCTCCAAGACAGAGCCTGACTGGCAGTGGAAAGGCGCTGCCTTCTGTAAATGTTCTCTGTTGTGGTTAGAAGTGGTTGTGCAATTGCAGTGGAAACTGCTGGAACCAGATGTCATCTCTGAAAAGGAGTGAATCCCTCAACGTCCTGAAGAGGCTGTCAGCTCCTGCTGCTGCTGTTCCTTGGCACCCCATGATCCTCCTGTCTTTTGTCACTCAGTTGGTTGCAGCTGCATCAGGATGTATTTTGCCTTGTTTCATCCTAAGATTTTTCTAGCATCATGAAGACAGTGATGTCGTCTGACTGACAGAATAGAAGAGCTCTTTTCAAAGAGGATAACAACTTGATTGTGTCTTTATCACCTCAGCAAAAGCCTTGAGTAACTGGGAGTTCTTAGGAGAGTAACTATTAGGGATCTTTGCTCTGCTGATGAACAGAATATCTCAACCAAGAAAGGGATGCTCTTTGCCAGGTATTTGTTTTAATGGTTGCACAAGTTCTCTTTCTGATTGCTTGTTATTTGGTTGCAGGATGCACTGGTGGTACACTTGTAGAAAGAAAAACCCGACAGTTGATATTTCAGATTGGTTAAACTCATCTAGCTTAACATTAAATAAAGAAAAGTTTGTCTGTGCAGTCTTGCTCACCACCCAAACCTTGAAAATTAGTTAGTTATGCTATTTCCTAACTTCTGCAAGAGTTAAAAGCTTTCAGTGAGATTATTGAGATCATGATGTAATTGTGAAAAGTTCCATGTAAATTTATAAAGAGGCTGTTAAACATGAATGGAGCGGTGCTGTGGACAAGAATTTTAGTGATTATGCAGCATTAGTCTGCTAACCCAAAGTGACTGTAATTGGTGAAAGTAATTCTGACTTCTGAGCACCCCTAACGTCCAGCTCCTCCAGTGTCAGGGTGCAGCTCTTGCTGAACCAGGAACAAGACAAGGCAGCCAACTAGGTAGCCAAATTGTCAAAAGCTGGGTATCATGTTGTAAGAGAGAGAACATTAGGGAGGAGGGTTTGCTTGGAGAAATGAATGTTTAGCTGGAAGGGGTAAGAGGTACCTTTTGCTGTTGGATTTTTTTGTGTGATTTATGATTACATGATTTTTTTTCCTCCTTGTGGTTCATATCTGGCCTACATGGTCAGGGCTTTCTGATCAGAATTATTCTGTCACTCTTGGTGATTGACAGTCAGGTCATCTGATCCAGTGTGTACTACAGGGACTTCGCCCATCAAAATGGCATTCACAGTATAACTCTACTGTTCAATTAGTATGCGCCTATAGTGACTTAATCTTCCCCAGTAAGGGGTTTTATGTTAGCATAACTAAGAAAACTTCTGCAATTATCCTCTTGCAATCTAAGAGCCACCTCTCCAGTCGGCATGGAAGCTCCCTGAGATGTCATGACACCACCACCCTGAGAATGGTTAGTCTCTTTGGAAAGCAGCGTAACTGATAATTTTCTGGTTCAGCACTTGATCAAAGTTATCTAGAGAATCTTTGCCCCATTTCATCTTCATCTGCAAGAAAAGACAATTTGAAATATCAGACAGGGAGTCTCCACAGATACAATGCCAGCACACTACTCTGCCAAGAACTGGGAAATCAAAAGCATTTTTGTTTTTGTATCTTACCTGTCATGAAGTTCAGGGAAGGGCACTGTTTCAAGAGACTATTTCAGCAATGTTGTGGATTTCCTCCCTCCTCCTCTCTTCTCTTACTCATGAAAGGAGAGATTATTGGTATTAAAAATGACTTACATGGCCTGTTCTGAAAATTAAAGCAGAAAGGGAAGTCACCAAACTCAAACACTGTACACCAGCATCCCACCTTGAGAAGTGGCATTTTATTGAGTTTGTGTCAAATGGAGCTTTGTCACTTCTGCTGAGGCATCAAGACTCCCGGACACAGGCTGGGGTGCTCTGCGTGCTGGTGTTCACATGCACCACGCAATCTCAGTGCATGGGACCCGTCTGGTCCCCCCACCTCTCTGTCCCAGGTCCCTCTGGTCTGTGGCAGGTGCTTGGCAGCAATATCTGTCAAAGCAGACTCTCCATGTTAGCCAGCGATGGGTCATGTCACCTGGTGGGTTCCCCAGATGGGTCAGCTTGGGAGGCAATCCCTTTGCCCAGTGCCAGGTCTTTCAAATATCATTAGGCTGCCAGCATTTCCTAGGTTCTTCTGAGTCGTGGCTTACTAGTGGCATGTTTAGAAACTTACCTTCTTGCACATGGGTTCATTTTCCCGTCTTGCCCACTTAGCAGCCTGTTCAGGAGTTTCTCACTTAGACCTCACTGGTAGAGTAATGTCACTTTAGCCGTTGTTTTGGCCCAAAGGCCAAAAACTGCTAAACAGACTTCTAAGTTTCTAAGAGGGACACAAAACCCATGCCCAAAAGGGTAAGTTTCAAAACGTGTCACAAATGTCTTCCTTTCAGTGAGTTTTTAACAGCATTTCTCCTACAATCAGTGAAGAACATGCAACTGCAAAGGGTTTTTTTGAGAAGATTTTTGGCCACCTCATCTCAGGCTGGAGGTGCTCCCAGGGTGAGTTGAAAAGCTTTGCAGGACCCTTCTTGCACCAAAGCTGCAACTCCAAAGCCTGGAATAACCACAGCCTTGGTGCCTGTTGTTGCACATGGACTCCCTGCAGGCAAGGAGGAAGCCACCAGAGAGCAGGGTTTCTTCCACTTCTGCTCTGTTGGAGAATTGTACTCGCTCAGCAGTGGGGCAGTCAGGTCCCTGTGGACCAGTCCTAGTAATCATTGTGAAGGAAACTTCTGCTAGGTCAGGGTTGCTGCATCTTGACCATGAGGCACCTAAGAAACACGCGTGGGCTGGTGCTTCTGCCTACACACTGTAAATCTGGCAGCATCCCATTGCTTCTGGAGCAACTCATGCTTTTTTCTCTTTCAGCTTTTACTACCTGACATTCTCCTGGCCACCTGAACAGTGACCTTCCAGAAAACTGGCATTTGAGTTGGGAGATGCAGAGCATCCAATGCTTACAGCTCCTTCTGCATTAGATATGTGACATTATGTTTCCGAAGTGCCACGCCACCCAGGTTCACCCTGGTTTGTCTGGCTAGAGTCGCTTTCTTTCATTCGTGAAAGATGAACATGTAAAATACGCCCTTTTCAGCTCCCCCCAGTGATTCCAAAATCTCTTGTCATTTCTCATTTCTTGCTTTCAAGTTCATGCAATAGCGATGGAGGCTGTGACATAATTGGGGAATGGAGATTCCCCTGGTGTTCGTAAGGAGGACACCTGCTAGCCAGCGCTGTGCATGCAGCAGGAGAGAAGAAGAGGACTGACTTTGCGACGCTGGCTGGGGTGGCTTCCCCAAGTGTCGGTGCTGACAGGGCAGCTGCAGTCCCAACCTGCAACTGAGCCGTGCTCCCACTTCTCTCTTCTTTGATTTTGGTGCAGACATAAGGGTTTGGTTCTCTCAGCCTCCCGTCAGGGTGCTGCTAAAACAGGGCGTTAGTGCCCTGGTGAGCCTTTCAGCAGGGCAGGGAGGGAGATGTGCCACAGCCACAGTCCCAATCCTGAAGTCCTTCTGAAGGATGCCACCGGCTGGTGTGGACACTGCAGGAGGGCAGGCTAACTCCTGTGGTCCTATTGTTGTAGAGCCACAGCAGAGCAGAATGGGTGCATGGGCCCTCATGAATAGGGTACAAGTGTCCTCAGAGCTGGCCCTGTCTAGAGACCCCTGCATGGTAGAGACTCCAGGGTGGGTCACCAGAAGCCTTCTACCATGAGTGCTGGAGGCCTGTCTTGATGTTGAGGCATTGCCCTGGTGTGACTGGGGAGAGTTTTATGGGCAGATGATCACAGCCTTGGCCCACCACAACGGATAAATAATATCACTAACCAGCACCTCTACATTTCTCTCTGTTGCTATTCCAGAGCGATTACTCAAGTGACACCGAAAGTGAAGACAATTTCCTGATGATGCCACCAAGAGATCATCTTGGCCTCACTGTGTTCTCCATGCTCTGCTGCTTCTGGCCATTGGGAATCGCTGCCTTTTACCTGTCTCATGAGGTAATGTTAAAACGTCTCCTGCTAATTCAGAGTTTTGCATCCACGGAGTAGCCATCACCCCACACCAGCAAGGAAGGTTCACCAAGACCCAGATGTGGGCAAGACATTCTCCAGGGTAGTTAAACAGGTGTGTTCCCCACCTTGATATGTCGTTGTGATAGTGGTGGTTGTCTTGTGAGGTATTTCAGTGAGGGAGGAGTCTACAAAATATTTTAGGTTTTAGTTGACAATGGTCAGGTTCCATGTCAGGTTATACAATGTCCAGCTAGGGATTTTCTGTGGACATGACTTTTGAGTGGAAAACACCCTTGCTATCTCAAACACTTGGATTTCCCATTGGGAAAACTGATCTATTGGTTCCCAAGCTGATCATCTGGAAAAGCAAACCAGATAATATCCTTCCAGGAGCAGAAAAATAATTTCTGTTCTGCAGAAGCAAATTTGCTTTCCAGGAACCATTTCCTTTCCCCCGGAAAAATTGCTCAGTCTGTTCTTCTTGTCCAATTTTAATATGGAAATATTTTTTTACCAGAGAAGTGACAGTGTTCTGGTTTGTTTCCTTCATGAGATGGGCTTGCTGGTTTCCAGCCTGTGCCTAACAATCACCTCATGCCCCATCATTTGTTTCGACAAGTATGTCTTCGTAAGTGCCTGCAAAGTAATTATTGAGTTTCCCAGCATGGCAGATAATGTAACATGACAGAAAAGGAGTCACACTGGAAGTCTCATTAGCGACTGCAAGGAAACGTTCGCTTACATTTCTATCTGCTGGTGGTAGCAATGCCTATTGCAATCTACAGTCTGTACTCCACAGCACCAAAATAATTCACCCTCTCGCCTGTCTTTCTAATCTGCCTGCTCTAAACATCTACCAGTGCTGGGTATTTGTCAAACCAGAGCAGGCACTTCAGATCTGAAGAATCCTAGTCAAGAATCCTAGTCTCAATATCAAAGAAAGAGATACAGCACTACTATTTTTTGCTTTAAATGAAGTGTCTGTCATTGAACTTGGAAGCCTCTGAGACAATTAAAGTTTGTCCAGTGGAAAATAACAAGTTTCCTTGTTTGAGTGCTATTGATTTCTCAAGTTTGGGTGAAGGGATTTGCCTGATGATGATGACAGCAAAAAGTAAAGCATCAGGTGGGATCCGCACGCAGATTAGTATCCTGCCATCTGGTCCTTCAGGCAGAGCTATTCATCAGCAGTTTCAATGGCCACGTCTCTCCACACGCATGGACTAGGCAGGATTTTTCACCAATGCTTCAGCCAAGGAAAGGTTGAGAGTTTGTCACTGTTAGCAGTGTGTTTGCTCTGTGCTGGGGAAAATAGTGCATTCATTAATTTCCTGCAGTAGTGTTCCTTCAGGAGGCCTGGGAATTGCTAGCTGGTTTTATCTAAGCAGTGAAAGCACAGCACAGTCCAATAAATGCAAAATAAACAGCATAATTAAGTACTAAAAATCAGTAAGGCTGAGAAGGTAAATGTGCTGAGAGCCAGTGTACAAAGGACAGGGCATCCACAATAGCTGTGAACTGATCCCAGGGCCAGCATGAATGCGTAAGACCCTACTACCTTGATAGGAGCATAAAGAAGGTGGAAAAGTTCACACGAAGGCAGCGAAAGATGGTGATATTGTGCTGAAGGATTTAGGCCCTGGAAAATGGAAACGTGGGTGTTGGTTTGGTTTAGCATAATGATGGGGAACTGCTGAATGTGACTGCCTAAATCTAGGAGCTGTCAGCAAGAAAGGTCAGGCAGGTGCTTTGCTTTTATTATGTTGAGAGGCAGTAAATGAATCTTTGTTAATTGACCCCTTGGATTCACCAAGGCAAGTTGTGGCTAAATCCAGCCGGAGGAAGGACTGTGTTTCTGATGAATTTTGACTTCTGCTTTTTGTTTTTGCATTGGAAGTAGAAATTTTTTCTTCTCTCCCCACTAAAAAATGGTAATAATAATAACGCCACCCCTGCATGCTCCTTTCCTCCCATCTCTCCTCTTAGCTCTCTCCAACAGCTGAATCAGCTGAGAACTCCTTTCCCAAATCTCTCGCAGAAAGATGTTCAAGTCCCTGCTCATCCCAGTCCCAACACAGACACGTCAGTCTGTCCGCTCCCTGAGTTCCCAGGCAGGTACCTTCGCTGCCTGCCTTCCCCTCCAGCACGCCCTGAGAAACCACCGGCCTTCACTGAAACTGGCACTTCGCAAAACTCCATGTCCAACAAATTGGCATTTTCCTGTGGAAAAATTAAGCTCAAATTAAGGCCAAAACCTTCCATGGCTGAGAACTGGCTAAAATAGCTGGTATAAACCACCACAATCCTGCACCTAGCTAAGCTAACACCGACAGCGGTATCGACTCATACTTGGGAGCATAAATCATTCAGAATGATGTTTTATATGTGAGGTAGTAAAACATTAGTAAAACATTACATCCTATTAGCATGTGATTTCTATTTATATAGATCTTTTACCTTAAACTCCTGAATAACATTTGAGATCTGGTGTTAATACAAAAGGGTAGTCTAACATTCCCTGTCCTTTATCAAAAGTCAGAACTATAACTAAAGATCAAAACTTGGCACTTGCATTCAAGACTTTTTTTGCAGTTGCTTGAGCTCTTGAAAATTTCATGTTTTCAAAAGTCTCCTGGGTAGTTCTACTAACAAGGCCAAGTCTAGGAAAAAATTGTAACAACGTAGGAACTTCAGAGGTGGTGGATGAATTCTTTGTGCCAGAATTTAGTACTTGTGGTGAACTTTTTTTAAAAACCTGGTCTCCTTTAGGTGTGCAATGCATTTACAGATGAAGGCTTGATTTGCAGAAGATATATTTGCAGTGCAGCTCAGTGCAAAGGGACAGGTGCTCTCAGTTTATTCCTGCAGCACCTGGCAGTACATTTACGCTGTATATGTCTATGTCATGGTGTGAAAGAATTATACAAGGATCAATGTTGTAAGATTTCAGAGATGCTCTTTACAAACAGAAAGGTTATTTTTCCCTGTGCTCCATAAAAGCAATGTGCTTCCTTGCAGGGACTATTTCTGGTCTGTGTGGGACTTAGTTTTTCCACCAAGGCTCTTGCCAATGTGCTGCTGACTTAGGGCTTCTTGGAGGCCATCTGTATCAAACAGCGCAGATCTGCAGGGTCTGCTTGCATGTGGAAACGAAGACGTGCATCAGGTTTAGGTTTAGCTGAGCTAGCAGGGAGGAGCAGTGGATTCAGAAATGCACTCCGTGAAAGCAAAAGCAGTTCCTTTCCATTGGGATATACGATTTTCACGAGTAGGGCATCGCCTGGTGATCATCCTAATCCAAGCAACGCTGAGAGTCACTGCTTATCATCCTCCCTCAATAAAACAGAGAGCCTGAGGCCATCACTGTGTTGTATACTTGCTCATTTACTTGCTTCTGTTTTGATCTGTGTTTTCCTTCCCACGAGAGACTCACACCCACTGCTTCTGGCTGCCCAGTGCTGCTCTCTCTCTCAGCTACCAGTAAATCGCTGTTTCTTCCCATTTATCCTGTCTTCCATCATGCTTGCTTCTTCCGACCATGAGATCGGGATGTGACTCCCATTGCCTCACAGGCACAAGGTGTCCTCCTGGTCACGCTGGCATCATGCTAAGTGGTGTCCAGGTCCCCCTCTCGCCTGAGTTGTCACAGCTACAGGAGCTTTGCGCACACAAGGCATTCGGGTGGCCTGTCCAGAGGCCACTGCTTTAGGGTAACCTCTCAGGAGGGATAACATCTCTGAGTACTCTGATTTTTAACAGTAGACAGTGTTTTCCACTTCTCTACAAACGGGGCATGTGAGTTTTTATGCCTGCAATTTTTTGGATTAGCTCTTTCCTAACAGCTTATAGCTGAGTCTGAAGGGCTCAGTCAGAGGGGTTTTTGTGCAGTTTGCAGGGAAGGCTTTGCAGAGGAAAATGTAAATGTCATATGCCTTTCACCATAAAACTCTCCTCCACAAACAGTGTCTGATCAAAACCACCTCGTTATGTTTATTTTTTCATAAATCTCCACCCTCTGGAGTCATGCAGGTACCCCAGTTTTCATTTTTACAGAAGTTCTTAGCTTTGTAGATTGTAGGCAAGTCTGAAGCTTCATAAGTCAGAGAAAGAAGTTAAAAAAAAAAAACTTTTGTCTTGTCAAGTTTACCATTAAACCTATCAGACGATTTATCAGGGCCTGTCAGGATTTCTGGTGGGGGTTGATAATCCTGCAAGGTTTTTTTGAATCCTCTTTTTCTCCCTGCGTTTATTTTTAGGAAAGAGAGCAATACCGTGGCACACATTTCTTTCCCTCCTGTAAAAAGAAATTCATTATCAGAGACCTAAGTCTGTGTTGGTGTGAATGAGCTTCACTTTGTACCTGCTCTGTTGTGGGATGTGGATGGTCATGTGGAGCCCTTCACCCCCAGTAAGTCCCCACCAAAGCGTCCGAGAGATGCCAGCCAGGCCAGACAGAAACAAGAGTATGTACACCACCTCCATCCAGCATCCGTGCAGCCTCCATGGAGCTGTGTCAGGCTGGCATAGACGTACACCTGAAAAATCCCACTGGACGCTTCTCGGCATGCTTAGGTGCTCAGATAGCCTCCAAACCCGCTTTCCTCCCTGGCAGCATGTGAGACCTGCCAGGCAGCAGACTGCGATCCAAGCGCATGAGAGCAATCGCTTCCCGTCTGCTGCGCTTACTCCGTGCCGTAATTACCCCCCTCACATGGTGATCGAGGGATGCACGGCTCTGTAATAATTTCCCCAGCCCATGGATTGCTTGAGTGGGCATAGCTCCAAATACCATCGGTCGGATTCTTTAAAGAAAAGTAGGGACTGTGCACTGGGTAAAAGGATTTTCTCCAGTTTTCATACAGACACGAGGCATACGTGATCAGGCAAAGGAGTAGCTTGTCTTTCTTCATAATTTCTGAACCATTTGGTTACTTTCTATCCAGTTTTCAGAGAGAGAGGTTTTGAAAAACTGCATTTTGTCACGTTTCAGTGGTCACCAGGGAGAAGAGAGAGAGAATGTTTGTGTCCCCACTGGGGGGGAGAAGACAATATGAACATTACCTTTATCAGAGACCAGAGATAGGTGCTCAGCACGCGTGAATGTATTTCACTTTCTTTGCTTTTCTGCGTCAGATTTTGACACCTAGCCACTGCTGAAAAGGACAGGGAAATAACAGCCAGGTGTTACCGGTTGTTTATTCATTAGAAATGTGGCTCATAGTCCCCATCTCAACTGGGAAAACCATGAGACGGGACAGCGGTGTGATGTGCCACACTCCACCAAACTGGCTGGTGGTGCTGGTAAGACCTTTCCATGCTCCACCAGCCCACCCTGTTTTTTTTTTTCTCTTTGCCCTGCTTTTCTCCATCAGAAAACAGAATATAACAGATTATAAAGAAGTTGACATGCACAGCCATGAGCGTGTGTTTGTACTGGTGATGCTGCATCCCCTTGTATCTGAGATGAAAAGGCACAGGCAAAACCTAAAACCTGGAGTATTTTTCTTTACTTGTTATATGTGCAGTAACAGGCCAAGCTGTATACTTGCAGGACGTGCTGGCGAGCATTGCTGAAGCAATGCTAGCAAAGCAGACGGCGGGCTATTCCGTTTCCAAGAGAGGTTGTTGATTTTTCAGCAGTGCATCGTGTAGCAACACTATTACAAAAGAGCTGTCAAAAGAAGATGAGCTTTAACCTCCTTAAATATAATATGAAAAAGTCCTTTTTTTGGTGTCTTGGACCAGGATACACCAAATCATACAATCCCTGAGTTGAAGCTGGGCTGTTGCTTTAGGTCACACAGTTTGGATGTAGGGTACCAGGTGTGTTCTGGGACTACCCAGCGCCATCTCTGCCATCGGTCACGCAAGGCTTTGAGCTGTCTGTGCTGATCACTCAAAAAGCAAATCCCTGCGTTCTTCATCTGGCTCTGTGTGTGCATGTGAGTGCAGGCACATGCAAGCACCCTTCTGATGAAGTTTTGTAGTCTTTGAGCTGTAAAAGGTTATGAATAAAACCTCTGGACAACTAAACCGTTTTGTGTCAGGAATGAGTCAAAATAAGTCAAAATGAGTTCCTCCTCACATGGAGCTGCTAAGGAGTTTTGTGGCAGAAATACTCCCGGCAGAGCTCTGTGCCAGTGTCTTGCTGAGGTGGCCAAGGGTCAGCGGTATGATCGTTGTCCTTGTGTGAGAGCCCCGGCCCTGGGAGGTCCACTGCTCACCAGCCTGTGTCCAAGCTGCAAGGTAGATGGCAGACGCCATGATATATGGGTTTCTCTGAGCCTGTTTCAATCTTAATACCTGATGAATATAGATTCCGTTTAGTTAATATTTATTATTTCTTGATGTGCCAACTCTTCAGCTGGTGGAAATCACCCCCTCTCCACTCACTTCTGTGTGGAAGGTCTGGCTTTGCCAACTCTGTCTTACCGAGAAGGGGACTAAGCCAGGGACTCACACAGAGGATCAGGTCCCCTGACTGATGCTGGGGCAGTCCATGACTTCACCTCTAGGTGCCTATGGCTCTCAGACCCTCGTGTCACAGGGCTCAGCTTCTTGCTGGGACAAGCTGTATGCTCTGGGACTTCTCCTCAGTGCTCACCTAAAGAAAGAGCTGAGTTCTTCCAGCCACATTTGTAACACAGAAATAGCTGTGGAGGACTGGCATGGTAGCTTTCAGGCCTGAAGTTTGGCAGAGTTTGAAACCATTGAAAACAAGGTTTTATATAAGAAAATGTGGGGTGAACACTGCTTGCAAACTGCTCGTACAACTCTGCTTGCAAACTCTCTCTCTCTATGAGTGCATATGTGTGCACTCCTGTTAAAACACAGAGCTTGCAAGGATAAGCACTTCAGGATCATCAAATGACACCGTATTTTTAGCTACCACAAGACAACTGTCTTGTACTTGCATATGGCTCTTCAGACATACATATCTTGTGCTTTGACTTGCATCTATACTTGAGCCTAGGTCTAAGGAGCATGGCCTACACTGATCACTTTTAGCTGACGGCTTTCGCACCTTGTCCACTCAGGGGGCTGGGGCAGGGGCTGCCTGCGTGTGACCTTGGCAGGTCTGTAGACAGGACTGATACTAACCTGGAGGTGGGTCTGCCCCGGGGGGAGGGAGCAGTGCTGTGCACACTGGTCTCCCTGGGCTGAGCAGCGTGGTTCTGTCCATGAGCAAC
This sequence comes from Calonectris borealis, assembly GCF_964195595.1. NCBI lineage: Eukaryota > Metazoa > Chordata > Aves > Procellariiformes > Procellariidae > Calonectris > Calonectris borealis. Next base: position 114,373,011 of record NC_134314.1, read on the forward strand.
AGACACAAGCCCAGTAAACTGCATGTTCATTAGACACAGAGGTAGAGTCCGTTAGAGGAAAATATGTCATGCCAGATCCAGCAGCCCAAGAGGGGCGAAGCTGCTGCCGCTCCATGCCCGCAGGTCCAACCAGCAGCGAGGCTGAAGATTCACTCCCAGGAGGCACACACACACGGAGCACGCGTATACACTGTGCACACCACGTATTTACATATATACATGGCTGGCCACACAGATCACAGAAGGACACTCAGAGCACTCAACAAACGCAGACAGCACCAGCAGCCTCATCCTGCTCCTCTCTCAGTCTGAGCAGGATGGCGGTCCAGTACTGAGAATATCTATCTATCTATACACATATATATGCACACATCTGTGCAACGTGGATCCCTCCAGTACCTGGGCTCAGGCACCCAGTCTGCCCAGTAGCGAGAGTGAGGATCCCTCAGCCTTTCTGAGGAGGAATAAAGGGCATCAAGGAGAGGGTAATATGCTGTGTTGGATGGGGAAACTGAGGGTGGGAGAGAGGCTGTGATGACCAGAGGCAATTTAGGAGCATGGCATGGGATGCGATAGCTTGGATAGGGCCAGCTTACTCCTCCAGGTAGGTCTTGCTTGAAGAAAGGCAAGTTAGAGATTTCCCCTGTTAAGGATTAAATGTAAGATTGCATGAATACTGCAAAGGGCTTTCTCTGCCGCTGTGGCTCACATGTGGGCATGTTCATGGGGCAGGTGGTTGCAGCTATGGGCACTAAATAAATTGCTATGATAATCTCTGTCCTAACTAGGGCAGTTTTGTGTGGGGCTGGAGTTCTCCCTTGACACCGAGTGTCTCTGTGCAGGCTCAGAGTGAAAGGCAGATGCTCGGAGGGTGATGCCCCAGGCCAGCAGAGCCATGGGGCGTGCAGAGCACGGACAAGGCTGTATTCACAAGGGCTGGTCTGCAGAACGTTGCTGCTGGCTGCCTGTCCCCACTCCTCCCCTTGCTCCCATCAGGCAGATGGCAGATTTGCTGGGCAGAGGGTGGTAGTGAATACTGAACAGCACAGCCCGTGCCAGCATAAAATAACATGGCTGCTGTTCTCAACCGTGATACAGAGAGAAACTACCTGCTGAGAGATCCAGGAACACATGTCACTGTGTGAGAGTGCTGGGTCTCTTGTTCTTGGAAGAGCAGCTCTGAAATGGATGTTCCTGGTCTCTGATTAGGGACATTTGGGTGACGTGCCTTGGCTTTGCAAAAACCTCATCACATGGTTCAGTACGTTCAAGGTTTGCAACTTCTGCTCCTTTCAGAGAAGAAGGAAAGCCTAGTCCTGGACGGAGTGGCAGAGGATGTCTCGTGGCCCTTTGATTCCCCAGGGTCTGCCTCAGGCTGTGATAGTCACTCTGAAGTGGGGTTTATTAACTACCAGCACCTCTGCTTTCCAGGCGGGAGCTGGGTCCCAGCCAGTAGTTTGAGTGGGGGTAGACTTTGCTCGTGCCTACTTTTCCCTTTGGGGTATACGTCTCCTGAGAAGAGAGATGTTTGGGCACACAAGAAAATGGCAATTTAGAGTGCGTTGTGTGTCAGCAGCTGCTGATTTCGGTGCGCTGTAGGTGAGGTCTTGGGTCAGGGAACTTTATAAGTGTCTTGTATAATTTCCTCTTCGTTCCTCTTTGTCCTTTTGATCTTGTGGTCACATTTCCAAGTCATGAACTACAGCTACGAAAAGGGATTAGATTAATGAATGGCCTGATTGCTTTAGCCCTTAAGCTAATTTTAAATAATTGGAAAGGTACCTCGCAAATAACATTCCCTGGAGAGTTTAATTCGTTATACAGGTGTTTAATTACAAGGAATTTTTGGGACAGAAGAGAGACCAACTCTAAATGTTTGAGGACATGAGGGGTCTCTTTTATTAGCAAGATCATCCTGCACAATGGCAAACTTTGTACATAAATTGTTCTGTGCCAGACATTTATGCCTCACACGTTATGCTGAGCCAGCCAGAGACCAGAGGCGTATCAACATAGTCATGCTCCAAGGGTATAAAACATTATTCCATCCTGGCATCCTCTTTTCGTCCTGCTCTTACTTTTTGTTGCGCATGTATTGGCTCATTATTTCACAGGCTTACGAGACAGCGAGGGTTGTTTCAGTGCAGAATAATGCACCCTCAACAGGTTACTTGCACGCCTGCCACTAAGCTTGGTGTGTCTGTGGTTTTCACAAAATCATTCAGAGGCCTGTCTGGTGTAGGCATCTGAAGAGTAGGGTAATAAATCTTCCACAGCAATTGATCAGGGAGTTCAGGCTCCCTGACATTTAGGCGATTCTCACTAAGTTTAAATAACTTTTTAGTCTTAGGCAGTGGTTTTTTGGTGTTTTTTTTAGCATAGACAGCAAGGATGCATTTTGTTAGCAGGGATATGGAGTTAGAATATTTACCGGGGATGTGGAAGGGTTTTTGTTAGTAATCCTTACATGTCCCAGCTAAATACTTGATTTTTCACATTTGCAAAGGTAGAGTGTCCAGGACGGATTATATTCCAGGGGAGGACACAGAAAGAGCATGCTTCTAGTCCAAAGGCAAAAACAGGGCACATAATTTTGCACCTCTCTAGTAGGTTGCCCTGCTGAAAGAGGCCTGAGAAGAGCCCCATTGCATATCTTTGAATGGAACATGGTCCCCCTGTTCTGGCCATCCCAGTGTCTGCTTCAGTTGTCAGAAAAGCCAAAAAGCTTTGAATGCTGCTTCAGTGGCTTCTTCAGAAGCCTGGTGACGTGGTGAAGCTCCTCACATCCAAGGTGGTAAATGATGTCCCTTGAATTCCCCTGTGGCAAGGAGAACAGAGTGTGTATCGAGAGTAGTTCTGTGGGTGCTGTTTATATAATAGACCTTTCTTTTGTCTTGCACTGTGACAGCACTGTTTTCCAAAACAAAAACAAATGGAAGGAGGCACGCACATCTGAAGTTTAATGTATGCAGCAGTAAATGAATGGATGTTTCAACAGCAAAGACTTAAGGTTAATCTTTTATCCGTCTTCAGAATACTCAGGTATTTTTTTTCTTCTTCGCAGAGATCAACATCATGTACCAGATTACCCAGGGCTATATTCTAATCTTGAATATACCGCTTGCTGTCTCTCAGCAGCTGTTCTGGTGAGGGCTACTGAGTTACTACTTTTTTTGGATGCACAGCAAAGTGAATTGATCACTTCTGATTATAATCTACATATCTCTTTCAAATGGGCTGTAGAAAAACGCTTTGAAGTGAAGACTTGAGTCTAGTATCTAGACACCCAAAGATGCCTGCCAGACAGTTGTAACTCCTCATTGAATTGACTGACTTCCCAGCAGCAGAAAAGAAATAAAGTTTTTATATATCTATTTGGGATGAACTACAAGAACCAGCTGAAAAGGAAGGGACTAGGACCTACCTGCAGCTGTGCAGTTTGTATCTAAAACTGGGCACTGCATTTTCACGAGTAATGACTATGCTCTTCAGCCTAAAACAAATACTTGCATTATCCGTTGTATCAAAATAGATGAGTCTCAGGCTCCACTGCAAGGCAGAACCTGGGAAAGGAACGCAGCTGTTGTATAAACTGGTACAATATCTGAGATGGGAAGGGAGAAGGCTCTCCGTTTTCAGCTGTTGTGCCTGAGCAGCGTGCACCTCCCCAGTGGTTATGCGCTGAGGTTTTCCTCAGGGCAAATGGTTGCTATGGCTGTCCCAGCAGTAAGCCTACAGACTCTCCCACTGAGTTCAAGGGTTTCTTCAAGTGAAAACTAAAACAGATAAAGAAGCCATATGGGACCCTGGAAGGCAGCATAGTAAATATGACAGATTTCTGTTGCTAGTGGCAGAGTCCAGGGGGACCTCTCTAAAGTTAAGCTCTGTGCCAACCAAAAAGGATGAGAGCCAACAAGACCAACAAAAAATAAACCTGTCCCATTAAAGTAGATGGAGAGATTGCACTTTGTTCCCATGACTCTGGACAAAATATTGAGCCCAGCAGGAACAGCTTCCATGAGGCAGCCACTAGACATTTGGGCTGCCAGCGGCATACAGATGTACAGGTACTCTCCTCCTTCAATAGCTCTGGCCTCGATCTATAACAGTCTTTACCCTAGCTCTTACCAGTCTCTGTGGTACCCTGTTTCCAGCCTTTGTTTCATTTGTGCCTAAAATGGTTGAAATCTTTCTCTAAGAAATGAAAGATTAGTTAATTATCTAATATTATTGCATTGTTCCCAAACACTGTTTCCTAATCTAAACAATAGCATTCGCTGGATGCTTTGCCTCCAGCTGTATCCACAGAGGTAGGCAGGACATTAAAATGCACCTATCAAGACACATGATCTTAATGTACTGTCGGTAATAAAACTAATGTACTATTTTACGTGCTTGGGGGGAGAAAACACCAACTTTTTCATATTGTGAAAATCTTTCTTCTCCCTTCCCCTGTGCCAGTTTAGTATTAAAAGACACTCATTATAGGGCACGATGAGCAATAAGTTATGAATAACATTTCCACATCTTGGCATTTCTTTTATTATTTCCAAGAAGTGTGAAAGAGTCGTGGTTGCTTGGGTGAATGCAAGTCCATGCATGTTCACAGAGGGACTCAGCTTCCTCCAAGAGGGTGAGGGAGGCCAAGGATAAAAGAAGAGAGATCACAGCATTGAGCCGGTGAGATGGGATTGGCAATCCCTGCTCAACCACGTTCCTCATCCTGCCTTCCTTGGAGTGAGTACTTTGCCATCACGAAGTTCAGGAGAAAGGATGCAATTCAAACCAGCTGTTACCCAGAATTCTCAGGCCCTAGTCCCAAAGAGGGCCAATGGATGTTAGTGTCCATCCCAGCATCATGAGGGGTATCACCATGAGGGACCTCTCCTTACAGCTACTGTCTCTAGCAAGAGGTGTAGAAATGTGATGGTGGGAGCAGGAAAGACCAAATCTTTTCTTCCTAGGTCTGTTCAGGGAGCCACCTCTAGCTGGGATTTGGACTTTTTGTGGATCAGTCATCTGATGGGGGATCTCTGGAAGGAATCGTGTCCTCTCTTCACAATGGGTACCAAAAGTTGGAGAATTCCCTGTCCACGGTTCAGAGCCTAGCAGCTGTTCCCAGTACTTCCCTTCGCTATGGCAAGGACATGCTAAAAAAGCTGAAGGTGGTCCTTGGGCTGATAATGGCAGACAGAGTAACTTCCAAATCCTCCCAGGTGTGATAACCCAGGAAATGGGATTTGGTGACCAGAGACATGTGGGCCTTTGAACTAATTTAAATAGTAATTGTCCCAGACTGCGATTTCTGGATTTCATTCAAGACACCACACTCAGTAATTGTTCTGAATGTGTCCTCATTCCTTGACCTTGTCGCACAGATGGCGTTGTTCTAAGCAAGTTTCTACAGACTACAACTAATTAAGCAATTAATTAGGAGCTTGCACTTACACAGAAGCTATTGTAAAGCAATAACTTCAGTGACCTTATGGGACCTTGCCACAGGATTGTCCAAAGATTGTCCAGATTGTCTTTGCCAAAGTTTCAGTGCCTCCACCTAGTCTCAATTTGAACCACAGCTGTGACAAGTTGGCTCAGCTTAAGCTGGACTCACCCTGCGCATCATCTGGGCCCTTCCTGATGTGTCTTGGGGATATGTCACTTACATTTGAAAGCTTTCCTTCCTTCCCACCTTGTCTTGTGACATTCAGTGGCTATTCCTAAATTGTGGTGAACAGAAATTTCTTCTTTCCCAGGGCTTTCAGTATTCCCATAACGATAATGAATATTTAAATCACATGGGCATTCGCTCTTATTCTTCCGTATCTCACTTAATTCTATCAACATTTTAGAATTTTTCCCCCGTAAACCTTCAGATATTCTGATTCTAATTGTGTCATAGAAGTAATGCCTTATGACTCTCTCCCCCATTTCTAATGACTTCTGTGTTGTATAATAACAACAAAACCATAATATACACTTTATATATCTGCTGACTGGAAAACAGATCATCATAAAGGTTTCCAGCGCATGTATGCACTCTGGCTGGAAAAGGAATGAGCAGCATTAGTTCCCCTTCATTTCTTTATTAACAGCAAGGAATCTCAAAGTATTTCAGGGCATTGGATTCAGCCTGGGGAATTGGTAACATTATTTGTCTGTTTTTTGCTCATGAACTGCAAGTGGAGGTTTATGTTCTCCGTACATTTCTTAAAGTTACTTAGCAGAAATGTTGAAAACAGAGAAGAATGAAGTGGCATTTAAGCAAAATTCAAGGTAAGCTCAAGGAGCAACTTTTCATGGGATGAGTGTCTCAGTTCAGGGTTCCTGTATTCCTGTGTGAACATAAGACCCAGCTCAGCCCTTTCTGCGTACACACTATGTCTAAATGGGGTTTAACAGTGGCTCCCCTTCATTGAGGGAACCAGGGTCTCAGGAGCAGAAAGACCTTCATCTTGGAAAGGTTATAAGAGCATTCCTGCATCTCCTGATGATGCAGCTCTCTGCATATGATGCCTTTCTCTAGGATCCCTTGCATCCATAACCATAACCCAGGACACCCCATGCTTGGGCAGATGACCACTTCCAGTATTCAAGAAAAGAGAGCTGAGTAAAAGCAGTGAATTTCTGCAATGTTCATTATTACTGGAGGTTCCTTACCTCATTGGCAGTTTTGCCAATATGCTGAGAGGGGACATTGCTCCTCCTGGTAACAGGAACAAGCTGTGGTAGGAATACTGCAATAACAGCACTCGCTCGCTCTTGGAAGTACCTGTACTCTCCTGAATTTATATGGTGATTCGACCTCTAATGCATTTAATAATGGCACAGGTTTCAGTTGCGTTCCTTTTATGTGTCAGTACATAAAGCAGCAGTAAGTATATTTGAAGGCTGCCTGTGCCTCTGCTAATTTGGCATGGAGGTGGCTTGTGATACAGCTTTGCTTCAAAAAGGACTGAGCCTGGGTCTTGCTTCCTCTTCCTCTTCCAGAGGACAAAAGGAGGGGCATCTCCAGGATGACTTTGGAAGGGGACCATGACTAAGACACTCTGGCCATGGTACAGCCTTGCTTTCCCTGTGTTGCTATCCTTGCAGTCAGGCTTTGAACGCTTTGGTGTTGCTCTCTCTGCCCCTTGGGTCCAGTGCTCCTTGAATTGGAAATTTCCCATTTACTGTGGCCCGGGGTAAATGAATGATCCAATCTTCAAAACCCATTAGGGATTAATTACAAGCAGAAGTTATACTGTTTTAATTAAAGCAGCATACTTCAGGCAGCCCATGCCTGTAATGCAGGCTTAGTATCAACGTCCTTTATACCAGAAAAGATCTTCCCAGATATAAGAGAATGTGTGGAAGGGAATAATCTGTCCTGCAGGAAGCACAAATATACTGTCACACTGCTACAATTAGCTTGAGAGAGAAAACAGTGTCCTGCTGGGTGCAGTTATACCATTGCCAATCTGTAGGTTGAACTTACTTTCCTCTTGTGCCATCCTGAATGCTGCTGGGGTGATGGGTGAGAACCATATAAATGACAGTGCTGGAAGAGCTGAAATGGGGACGCCAGGGTGTGGCTGTGTCAGAGGGGAAATAAATCTGCCTTTCATGATGTGTTGCACAGTTTTTCTCAGGGGAAATGAGCAGACCAGCCCCGTGGAGCTGAGGAGCCCTGTGAGGAGCAGGCATGGCAGGGCACAGGTGGAAGTGTGCCGCTTGCGGTGCTGAGACCCGCGCCTGTCATTTGGTGCCAGGGACCTTCCTGCTTATCTTTAAACTCCAGAGAAGCACAGGAACACAGATCACCTTGAAAGCCAGTGGGATTCAAGTTGCCAAGTTATTCATCAGCATTGAAAAAGCAATCTTGTATTCATTAGCGACTTCATAGGCAAAAAGTGTCAAAAGCAAGCCCACTGAAGATGAGAGATTTTTATTCCCTCTGGTCACCTGGCATATCAGAGAGGGCTCCCTAGAAAAGGGAGAGGAAAGAGTCAGTCGGTGGCGTGGTGTTTAGTAGGGATTCAGGAAGGTTTCCTCACAGCAAAGGCAATCAAGGCATTCGAAGGGGTCCTTCGTGGGAGTGCAACAACCAAAAGTCCAAGCTAGTTCTTAAAAAAGCCAAGGAGGTAAGCAGTGGGAAGAGAAACAGCCATCTCCTCTGTACAGCCAAACTTGCTGATGCAGGCATCAGAGTCATATCTGAGGTTTCTAGCTTTAGATGTTAAAGAAGCCACAGTTCGGCATCAAGCCTATAAATTCAGGATGTCTTTAGGAAAAAAAGGGTCAAGCGGTGGGAATCTGAACTTATCTCACTGTTGCACATCAGACTTGCAGCTCCAGTTGGAGCTGGGAGGGTTCTGTTTTGCTTTTGAAATAGGATATGTGTGAAGATTATGTTGACTTGCTGTTTGCCATAACGTGATTTGGGAGAAATAGCTGCTTCCGCTCATTTTGGGAAGTCAGCCAGACCTGAACAATCTCACAGTGAGCAATGTCAGTGAAACCTGGAACAGAGATTCCTGTTTCCCTGCATTCACTGTTTTGTTACAGAGCCCTGCTATTATCACAAAAATTTTTTACCCCCCTCTGTAACAGCTCCCTTGCAGATTTGAGGCTGTAATGTTTTTGTGACCACAAAGGAAACAGCATGTTTGAAAATGATTTGATAAGGCCAAAATAATTTACCTCCTACCAAGTGTGACATATTTCAGCAATTGCTAATTAAGCTGAGAGATTGCTGTCATAGCTCTGTGCAAAGAAAAATCACAACCTCTGTGAAATCTCTTTGGCAGAATGTGCATCATCTGCTATCTCCAGTATGAGCACAGGGTGGTGACAGTATTGTCGGCATTAAATCACCCTTCCAGTATGTTCAGCTTCTCTTTTAATCTACCAGCCCATACCTCACCAACCTGGAGTCTTCACCGTATGTGCTCACATCTGTTAGCAAAGCAAGGAAGATCATTCTTCCTAGCAATGGCTATGTTGAGGATCAAGGGTAAAATGTAGAAATGCCACCATTTGTAAACCCTGGCAAATATGTGAGCTGCTTACCCTGTTAGGTGTCCAGTCTGGGGACATTTGTTGTAACAGTCAGGAGGATGCGTGCTTTGCCTGATCCTGCAGGGACGTGGCTCTGTACCACTGCATGGCTTGCTGGGAACAACCGCTTTTGCACTGTGTGGCTGCATCATTAATAAGGAGAGAATTGGGAGACTGAAGGCCATGGTGCTACTACAAGTGGTGATGACTAGATACCCTGCCTGGTATTTCTTTTGCTGAACGGAGACGGAAATGTTGTCTAGTTCAGGTCTTTCTCGGGCATCCAGGTTAGGGATCCCAGAGCTTCCATTTTAGGGTGACCAGATAGAGCCGGGAATTATACTGATGTCAATACTGAGAATAACCTCAAATTGATGCCACAAACATAGGTAAATCTGAGGCTAAAACTTTGGTAGGCTATATAATACCTTTTGTCCACACAAATTTCCATTCATCCCTTGAAAATAGCTTCTCGGTGATGTCCCTTGCTCAGAGACATCAGGGAGCAGCAAGATCAAGGCCACCCCACAAGGGAAGGGGAACAGGGAGCCAGGGGTGACAGTAAGGCAGGGCAGCGTCCTCATCATCACAGGGAGCAGTCCCACAGCACCCGGCTGTAGAGCCCATTGCTGCACTCAAAGCCCTGACAACAGGTACCTACCCTTCTACCGTTGCAAAGACTGGATAAATGATATTTGGAGCATGAGGTCTCCTGGAGACATGGATCACTGATTTGGGAAGGCATTGCTGTGTGTAGGGGGTACAGATAAGGTGAGTTGTAATGTGTGGACTTTTACAAGATGACATGTATCATAAGACCTGAAACCTGCTTGGCCGTGAATAGTTCAGAAGAGTTATTCGGCAGCCGGAGCAAATGGCCATCTACTCCTTTAAACAGGCGACCTGCTTGCTATATTGCCATTTTAGCATATCCTCATACTTGATCACAGAGGTAGATTAAGATGATGCCTTGCAGAGTTTGGTGTCTGGTGTCTGCTTTTTACTTTCAGCCTGTGCTTGTGAACACCTGAAAACAACTTGCTTTTTTAGCTTGAGCGGGAGAGTTTGTGGTAGAAAACCTGGAGGAGATGGGGTCAGGCTGTGCAACAACTAATGAACAAGGGACAGTGCTGGAAGGTTGTGAAGGGCGTTGAAGGACACAGGGGAACTTCTCTAAGAAAAAAAAGGAAAATTTGGCCATGTGTGGGGAGAGGATTTCTGTCCATTTTGATTAGGAAGCTCTGGCAATGTAGGGAAGACAAGAAGCCCAGGTAAGATGTAATGTTTAGGTATGACATCTCTGGGATTGGTTTTACAGCCCTGCAGCTACAGAAGCAAATACTGTGTTATATATAGTAACTATTTTTATTTATTCTCTGCACCATGTGCATAGCAGAACCATGGAGTCTTTTTTGGGAGACAAGCAGAGAAGAAAAATCAAAGCAGCAACCTTGACATGAGCTGGGAAGTTCTTTCCTCATTGCCAGCATTTTAATCACTATAAAAGGGGCAAGTCAACTAACGCAACCTGTGCTTGCATTGGGAGGCTCCATCTCCTCTCTCCTCATGTAAAGTCTCAAGGGTCACTGAGCTTTCAGAAGTGAAGGGGTAGGTTTACCCCTTCTTGTAACCAGGCAGTGCTTCAGCCAGCGTCAGAGCGTGGGAGAAGCAGAAGATGGGCAATGCTCTGTCACTCTTGGCAGGTTGTGATCCTCCTTTTCTGCAGCAAAGACCTGGAGCAGGGCTGAGGTTAGGAGGTGTCAGGAGGGAGCAGGCTGTGTTGGGAGGAAGGGCTCCTGTGCTCCAAGGCAGTGGAGAAAGGAGAGGCACGTGCTGGGAGGAGGGGTGAGCCCCTATCCATGAAAGGCTCGTGAATGATGTGAAGTCCTTGAACCATCTCAGGCCCCTTTGCGGGTGAATACCACTTCATGTGAAATTATGTGTCACTGTGAGTTTCACTGTGCCATAAAGTCCGCTGAGGAAAATCCTGACTTCTCACCTTAAAATGAAATAAGCTAGCGAGAACAGTACTCTGAAAGGCATAAACAGCTATGCCAGGAGGATGTCACCACGGCATTTTAGCCAGCCCAGCAGGACAGGATGTTCAACTAAGCAGCCAGAATGAAAAGTGCTGCTAAAGGCTGCGGTTAAGTATTTTAGTTGCTGTTTGGATGTACGTATGGCCGAGACATTGCTGATTCGTTTGTGATGCCTGAGATTCTATTACTTGCTCAAAGACCAAATTGTTCTGCTTTGCGTATACAGGAGAAAGCCTCTTGCTTTTCTCTGGTGAATTGATTTAGGAGAAGGGGGAAATGTATTTTGGAGAAAGCAAGTTAAAGATTTTTTGTTAATGATAAGTGGCTGAGCATAATTCAGTTTATTACTAATTCCAAAGAAAGGAAACAGAACCATGATGTCATGTCTTTTTAGCTCCATTCAAACATTTCATCTCCTCTTTTTCTGACTGACATGACTCATAAAATCATAGACATTAGGCATGGCAAAGACCTTTAGGTTCATCTTGCCCATCTGTCTGCCACCACCGGGTTCTTATTTAGAATGGTAAACAAGAAAACCACGTTAGAGACAGACACAGTGTTCTCTTAAAGAATGGGGAGTACTAAGATATTCTTTAGTTATTTGTGTGTATCACCCTGGGTCTGAGACCAGGGACCGTGAAGTCAATAAGAATGAAGTCAATGCCACGTGGCATCAAATGAGGCTGAAACAGATCTCGCCTTTCTGGGCTGAGAGTCTTTCCACCCCTACCCGTAACCCCCCATTTCTTCTTGCTTACATCGCTTCCCACAACTGCTTTGTCGTGTGTCGCTTTTGGTGACTTCCTTTTAGATTTCGTGGATTACTTTTCAGAGCTACTGGTTTTCATGAACTACTGGTTGAACTCACTGGGAACAATAAAGCCCTAGAGCATCCCTGATGGGGGGCGTCTGTGACTGGAGACACCTCAGGTTGAACAGTCAAAAATACAGCTGCTAGAAAGAAATCCAGAGTATGAGAAGCAGGCCTTGAAACAAAAGCTGGCAGAGGAGAAAGGATCTGTTATCGCACCTTTGTACAGAACCTGGCATACCTGGACCCAGATGTCCCTGAGACAAGGCTGAGGGATGCATGTCAAATCACTGACTTTCTGTGGGGCAGGGACCAACCTTCAGGGCTACGGGGATGTGGCATACCAACTCACAGCTGGGGCTCCTAAGTGCAGTACAGGCGAGTGGTATATTTATCCAGCAGGTGCATTGCACCAGTGCCTCTCAGTTAGGAGCTGAAGTCACACACAAGCCGGTCGTACTCCCTGCCTCTCCTCCTTACTCATTCATTACTGCTGTTCTGACATCTCTGCTGTTGCTACTGACCGCAAGCCTAGGTCCTCTGGCTGTCCTGAGAGCATTTTTCTGGAGCTGGCAATACAGCTTTGCATCAGCAAATGCCAGCATGTCCATTTGGACAGTTACCTTTTCAACTCGCTTGTTTTCTGGCCACATGTGTTCTTTAATGTCATGAGAACCCACTGGAAATTGTTATCCACAGGATAACACACGAAAGCCTAATACATCTCTGATGATCTGCATCTATTCTGCTTTCAGGACACTTGACGAGTTCACTCCTCAATTCCCACTTTTGCTGTGGCTTCAGCAGCATGTGGACATGGGCTAAGCCTTCCGTCTGTAGCACGAGTGACTGGGACAGCCACCCTCCCACTGAGCCTCCCCCACGGGGATGCCCTGACTTCTCTGATTAGCAGTCTGTGGCGGGGATGTCTGTGAGAGCTCACTGCCTCCGAGCCCCTGCAAGGAAGGATCATTAACATGCAGCCTGCCTGCCTGTGGAAAATGATATCTGTATACCTAGCAGCGAAGGATAACCAAATCAACACCCGGTCGGACTCCATTAACATGGCCCTCAGGAGGCAAATGCCTCTTAACATGAAATTATGTGCCACTGATCATTTCAGCAGCCAGGGCTCCTGACTGGTTCACAAGCCAGTTTTCCTGTAGTGAAACATCTTCAAACAGCATCTTTCACAGCAAGTGAATCCACTTCTTCCAAGGCGAGCGTGAAACCAAGAGCTGTCTATGGGCAGTTTCCCTGCAGGTGCTGCAAGAGGCACAAACATCCCCAGTGCCGGAAAAATGCCACCTGCGTCCTGGATTGCAAACATTCCCATGCGATGGTATATGTACCTCCGTTTTACCTCCTTCATACCTCCTTTCAAGCCCCAGGTGGGAAAATGGGCAAGAAATGGGCTGAAGGACAGTTTAGGGTCCCCCCAAAACTCAAGACGGGGTTACGATGACCTACCACCTCAGAGGGGAAGCCGATGGTGCAGTGACAAACTTCACTCCAGCTGCTGCTCCATGGTGGTGTTGACACAGCCGTGCTGGGCAGTTTGTGTACAGGTTAGGAGCAGGGAACTCATTTCTGGTGCAAAACCCCAGCTAGGAAGAAAGGCAAGTCCTCTGGGACCGCTAAATCCATTTTGTCTTTGCCTGATTCTCCCTCAAGTCCAGGGTAAACACTTCTCTTGGCACTTCCTTCATTCATCTTCTAAAATTCCTTGAGTGAGTCTCCTTATATTGGGAATGGCTGTGCCTAGAGATACCCCTGGTCCCTTCCACTAGCTACGTCCCACCCTCAGAAAATCTTTTTCACTGAATCCCTTTTAGTTTCTCCTGACCGCAAGGAAATTTCAAAGCAGTAACCACTGACTAGCCATTATATGAGCATTAGGGAGGGGTTCCTGCAATCCAGGGCTTAGCTCAGCCTGCAGCTCCCAGGTACCTCCAGAAGGAGACAACAGAGGAACTTTGTGGGGTGAGTTTGCAGGGTTTTGTTTACACAGCCCCTGTGGGTCAGCTTTCATGCCAGCGTCTCTGCGACAAAATGAGCTGCTGGTCCCTCAGCCAGCAGTGGCTGTGTAGGCTGAGTTGGGGGGTGCAACCCAAGCAAAGAAGAAGTCCTTTCTGTTATCTCTGCTAGCGAAGACATGCCAGCAAAGGCAATAATGGGTCCCCCTTGGCTTTGAGAGTGCTGATGACGCTGATGTTGGATCACCGTGAGAGAACATTTCATGGCTTTATATTTGTGATTTACATAGATTGCATTGTAGAGGTTTACAGTCTAATATACACATTTGCTGCTCTGGTGGGAGCTGTAAAGAAGAAAATCATGTAATAAAGAGCCTTCTGGTCCTGACATAAAATTCAGCATAACACATATTATTATCTCTGCCTGTGCCAGCCCTTCCTTCTTGCCGTTACCTACATTTTCAGTGTGTGGCAGTGTTATCAGCTTCTGAACGCCAGCTAAGACTCCTTGCTGCTGTAGATCAGAGCAGAGAAAAAGTCTGGAGAAGAGGTGAACAGGGAGAAATGCAGGAACACTCTCCAAGTATGTGAAAGGCAGATGCAAACAGGGAGGGCATAAACTCTTCTCCACATCCACTCCAGGATGGCTAAAAAACCTCAGTCGTAGATTGCAGTGAGGTGGGTCTGGGTTCAGCTTTAGAAAAAGCTTTCTAGAGGTAAAGAGCGGGAAATGCAACGTCACTTTACCTGGGCAGAGGATGGAGACAGTTTAGATGAACAGCCAGGAATGGCTTTGCAGCTTTTATAGGCAGAGCTTAAGATTTCTACAAGCTTATCGTTGGTTTTGCTAAAATCCTCTCTGACGCCAGCTTAATATAAATTGGAACTGATTTATTAGCATGCCTCTGGTCTGCGCTCTGCAACTAATTTCAGCCAAAAAAAAAGCATATTAATGTTTAATTTCACACAGCAGCGATCTATCTCAGTCTTGAATTATTTTACTGGCTACTTGATAACTGGTGCGTTTGCAGCCTTTTCCGAACTAGCCCATTTACAAATCTTGGAGTGGGCGACTACTTGTCTCCTGTAGATTACCACTCAGCTTTGTTAGAAAGCATAATGCCAGCACTCTTTCTAGCCACAGGGACAGGGTGGATGGGAGTGAAAAGTAGCTAATTTCTTCAAGGACCAGGCTAGAGTTTTCAGTAAAGGCCTGGTGCCTGTTTCCTCCTGTAATTAGTTTCTCCATCAACTGGAGCAAAAAAAATATTTTCCATCCTGAGAGGTCTTTCCAGACTTCAAAAATTTGCCTTAGGATGAAATTCCAGTTCTGATCTTTCAATGCTTTTCATGAAGAGATGGGAAAGAGATGGGTCTGATGATTAAAAATCAATTTGCAGATCTGGAGACCCTGCCTTACCAGGTGACAGTTCTCCATTTGCTATAAAAAAGTGCATTTAAGACTCTAGGGTTTAGTTTTCAACTTAAGTTCTATACTCTGTTTCTGAGTTGCCCAGAGAGTTGTGGTGAACGGAGTTAAATCCAGTTGGCGGCCGGTCACGAGCGGTGTTCCCCAGGGCTCAGTTTTGGGGCCGGTCCTGTTCAATATCTTCATCAATGATCTGGACGAGGGGATCGAGTGCTCCCTCAGTAAGTTTGCAGACGACACCAAGTTGGGCGGGAGTGTTGATCTGCTGGAGGGTAGGAAGGCTCTGCAGAGGGACCTGGGCAGGCTGGATCGATGGGCCGAGGCCAACTGTATGAGATTCAACAAAGCCAAGTGCCGGGTCCTGCACTTCGGCCACAACAACCCCAGGCAACGCTACAGGCTTGGGGAAGAGTGGCTGGAAAGCTGCCCGGAGGAAAAGGACCTGGGGGTACTGGTTGACAGCCGGCTGAACATGAGCCGGCAGTGTGCCCAGGTGGCCAAGAAGGCCAACGGCATCCTGGCCTGTATCAGAAATAGTGTGGCCAGCAGGAGCAGGGAGGTGATTGTGCCCCTGTACTCGGCACTGGTGAGGCCGCACCTTGAATACTGTGTTCAGTTCTGGGCCCCTCACTACAAGAAGGACATGGAGGTGCTGGAGCGCGTCCAGAGGAGGGCAACGAAGCTGGTGAAGGGCCTGGAGCACAAGCCTTATGAGGAGCGTCTGAGGGAACTGGAGTTGTTTAGCCTGGAGAAGAGGAGGCTGAGGGGAGACCTCATCGCGCTCTACAACTACCTGAAAGGAGGTTGTAGCGAGGTGGGTGTTGGTCTCTTCTCCCAAGTAACTAGCGATAGGACAAGAGGAAATGGCCTCAAGTTGCACCAAGGGAGGTTTAGATTGAACATTAGGAAAAATTTCTTTACTGAAAGAGTGGTCAGGCCTTGGAACAGGCTGCCCAGGGAAGTGGTGGAGTCACCATCCCTGGAGGTATTTAAAAGACGTGTAGATGAGGCCCTTAGGGACATGGTGTAGTGGGCATGGTGGTGTTGGGTTGACGGTTGGACACGATGATCTTAGAGGTCTTTTCCAACCTGTATGATTCTATGATTCTATGATTCTATGAGTAATGGGACAGATCAGGTCTCTGGGCTGGTTCCTTCTGAATTATTCTTGTTATCTGTGAGCTGCTCTTTATGCCACCTACACAGTCAGACTTTGTTCAGTTCCCTTGCTTTCAGGTATAGTGTTCATCTTTGCATGGTACTCTATGTCTCACTTCTTCCTGCAGATTTTGTGCCCTTTGAATAGTGAAGGTAATCTCACCGAATTCACATGAGAGCTCGATCACTTTTGTAACTTGCTCAGATTTGCTTGGTCTGATGTCATATGGAAACTGTATATATGTACTATTTTGGCAACTTTCCTAGATGGTGAGCTAACTGCTTTTGCAGGATTGCTGAGTTCAAGACTGTGTATTTTTGGAGTAACATTTACTTATTTGGTGCTTTATTGTATTAACCCCTTATACTCTGAAAATAAAAGGTAGTTTTCTCCAGCAGGAGGAAAACTGTTTGTCATGTGGATTTCTTAGTATTCAGTAAACCCATACTGAATGACTAAGAATAGTTATCAATTCATACCAGCAGGCTGTGTTGATATATTTACAGCCATCAAAAAGGGTTTGACAGCTCATCTAAAAGCAGAGTTTTTTCTTTTTTTTAGCTCCCTGCAAAAAAGAGTTCCACAACAGGAAAAAAACGCTTCAGTGAGAATGCACTAGGCAAAGCAAAACAAAAGAAGACCCAAATTTGCAGCCAAAAGGCTACATGTCTCCATACAGAATTACTATCCTGCTGTATATTCGTGTTCTTGAGCGTTGACAGGACTCCCTGCAGGAGCATCCTGGGACATCCTGCCATGGTGCATCATGGTGGAGAGGCAGTCCCACTGGTCCTCAGATGAGAGGGAGACATTCGGCAGGCAAACTGCAGCTGCCTTGGAGCAGCACTGCAGCAGAGTGTTGGAACTGAAGTATTTTCCTTTTCTTGGCACTTTTTTACACGTCCCCAGGAAAATCTTCACAGAGACCAGTCATGTTCTGTCAAATTCCATATACAGGCAAACAAACATAAAACACATTGAGAGAAAGTTCCCAGCCAGGCCCTGCTGTTTGCTTCTGTAAATCTAGGCTTCTGCCTTGGAAGTTTACTGGTGAAGAAAGGGCTATGATGAATTCCCCCTCGGGGGTCTTTCTGGGCTGTTGGGGCTATAGATCTATGCCAGCTGACAGCTATTTCCTCCATTGTAACTTATCCACTTACAACAGCAGCACTTTTACTGTGTGCTCCACTAGCAGTCACAGCTATTTTCATCATCCTCTTTTGCAAATTCTGCATTCTGCACATCCCCCTCTTGATGTGCACGTCCTCTTCAACCAGATCATGCAAGCAAACAGCTGCTTTTGCAGCACCCCTATCTGGAACATTGCTTCAAATTACAGAAGGCAAATATGTTTATTAATATTTAAGGTCTGTCAGTGACATTAACCAGGCTGATGTTTCTGCTGAGATCTTCACTGCAAAAAGAAATGAATAAAGGAACAAAACGAACAAGGGGATCTGAGATCTCTAAATCACTCCTGTTCCATGGCAACCTTCCTTGAAGACTAGAGGACTGTTTAGGGGAAATAGCGTGATGTCCTTGCCCTGCTCTTTTATACTTCCCAGGGCATCATTTGTTTCCCACTGCTGGAGACCAGGTATAGGGGAGCCTTGCCTCACTTGTTGCATCTGTTCTTTCATGTTATGCAAGCTCTTAGTTTCCCCTCGTTCAGACTTGCTGAGGGACAGCAGTACTGCTGATGGAGTAAGCAATGATCACCAGCTTTTTTGTATCTCAAAGAGCGGTCTCTTCTCCAAGCCTGGCAGCATTAGACATGAAATTTCCAAGGATTCAGATCAATGCATATGAAATGAGAGCACTACAGTCAAGGCTCACTTAGGTTCTCGGGTACCAAAAAAGCAGCCAGAACACCGTTTGGGGATTGCTTTGTAAGATAGAGCCACAGAATCAAACTTGTCTGGAGGTGTCCTGTCCTTGGGCCACCTCAGATCTGCCCCACAGATGGCACACCTCTGTTGTACCCCTGGAGAAACTGGGGGAGCACTGGCAGAGATCTCTGGGAAACTGCAGCTTTGAAGAGGCAGGCAGTCACTCCACCAGCTGTGCAGACTGGGTGAGGGGATGCCAGAGGAGAGCCTGGGGAAGGAGCGAGGTTTGTCATGGTCGGTGCACCTGCGAAGTAAGCAGAGGTAGAATTGTGCACTGAAGATGCAGACAAACTCCAGTGCAGTTTAGGCTGGTGCTTTACCATATTTGTATCCTGTCCCAGCTGCAGCTGTGCCTCATCACCAAGTATCCTTGCTCTGAGGAGCTGCCATTTCTACCCGTTTATGCTCAAACACCAACCAGAGCAAGAGCAGGCCACCCCCGCTCGAGGCTGGGACTAAGGGACCCAAGCCTGTTCTTGGTTCTGCTGTGTGATCTGAGATTTCGCTTTACTTTCCCTCCGTGCAGTGCACTCTAAGATGACTGATGCAAAAGATAGATCCTGTTCTTTGAGGCAAGACCCCTGACAAGGCGCATTAGTATCCTTGCAGTTGTCTAAGGGAGGGTGGGGGGAAGAGCTGGTGCAGGCACTCAGAGGTGTCTCAGATCCGGCTGCTGCTGCCTGTGTGGCTTCCCAGCAGAAGTGTGTTGCTAAGTTCCTCAAACAGCCCTGGGAGTGTGTCATTCTCTGTGTGGGCGGGTGTAAAAAAACTGTTTCAGAAAATTTCAAAGGAAGCTTAACAACAGTGAGAAGAGCTGCAGCTCCATGCAATAGCCCAGGCCCATTTGCAAAACACGAATGCCACCCCCACTTGGCACAGAGATCAGCTGACAGTGGCAGGATAGCTGTAATTTCTTCCCTAAAACCAAGAATGATCCTCACGCAAAACTTGATCCAAAGAGTTTTGAACTCTTTTCAAAGCTGGCATCTGATTTACAGTGATTTTATTTACGTCAGATATTTTGTGTATATATATATATGTGTGTCCAAGTGCGCATAGGTTTGT
Organism: Calonectris borealis; assembly: GCF_964195595.1. Lineage (NCBI taxonomy): Eukaryota > Metazoa > Chordata > Aves > Procellariiformes > Procellariidae > Calonectris > Calonectris borealis. The sequence continues at coordinate 114,392,418 of NC_134314.1, forward strand.
GTGCACCCAAGATATCCCCTTGCAATTAATTCAAGCGAGGGTTGGATATATCCCATGGCCCAGTCTCAAGAGTCAAGCACAGGAAGAGCTGAAGGGAGTTATTCACACTTAAAACTGTGACGTGATTGCTGAACCTGGCATGCAGGCCATGTCCTGGGTATCCCAGATCACTCTACCCGTGAGACCAGTGATGACCAAACTGTTGAGTTTGGCGTGACACTTTTCCAGAAACTCTGAGGATGAGTGGTGGTCCATGATCCAGTGAAGTGGGAACCAGTGAATTAGACCACACTGGCTACATCCATGCTAATAAATTGCATGTGCCAAGGGCTGTTCTCTGGCGCTGAAGTCTGTGCGCAGGAATGGTCTATGCCCATTCTGCTCTCTTACCTTCTGTCAGGGTCGTCACATCAAAGATGGACATTGAGAGTGGTCCTGCTCTGCTCTAACTCCTTCACCATGCAGAGGCATCATCCGGGACGCTGATATCTGACACAACCAAAACCATACCAAAGACTTTTCTAGCTATCTAAAAGTGTGATCAGTCAAGTTCCAGTACCAGAACATTAACAAGGACTTTCTATTGCTATTACAGGTGCAGACCATTGGGTTTCTGGCTGCTGTTACCCTTGTTTGATGGTGCCCGAGTCTCTTGCTGGTCAATGGGTAGTTCTTAGAGCAGTTCATCATCACTGTGTGTTCCCTCTGCGTGTCTGCGTGCTCTTATCTGTTGCACATATGACTCTGCTTTTCTTTCCTCTGCCTTCAGATGCATCAATGAAGGAGGAACAAGGCAAGGGGAGGATAACACCCCTGCCGCTGGCCACTGGTGCTGGTGAGACAGACTTAGTGCTGGCATTCCCGTGGGTTTGAGAAGATTGCCGTAGGGCAGGATAGAAGCCAGAGTTGACCAAGAGCTCATTGCTTTTCTGGATCAAAGCGGTCTTGCCCAGTCCACTCTGTGATATGACAACCTTCCCATTCTGTTGAATTTGCTGGTAGGAGATTTTTGGATATAGCATACAATGACAAAAAATTTCAAATTCCAGAGAAGTTAAGGAGCACCAAAGAGAGCTGCTTGCGCTCTCCTGCTATTTATTCTGGGCCCTTAATTGCAGCAGGGCTTTTTATCTTTTTCCAGTCTCTTGCAATTACAGAGTACTTCCCCAATCAGTTCGTAAACTGATTTATCTTTCTCTCTCCCTCTTTCTCTTTCACTTTCTCTCTCCTTCGCTAAAATCTTGACTAGCATAAGCAATTACACACCTCTGTCCTCTCTGCATTTGACACTGCACAACTCCCAGATAAGCAGCTACATGTAAAATGAAAATGTCAATGCTATCCTAACTATCTGCATGTGCAGGGGAAGTATCATTGACCTCCTGAATGATTGGTATAAATGCAAGCTTGGTCTTCAGGGAACATCCTTGACTTCTCTTGCTTTGTGGCTCTTCTCCTCCCAGAGGCTCAGCTCCAGTCCCTGTTTGTCCCAGAAGAGGGGAGTAAACAGCACAAGCCAACCAACAAGTTAGTGGGATGTCTGTCAGCCAGATGTCCAGCCTCTCCTTTCCACTATTTACTTGCAAGGAGCGATATCCAGGTTTGGCACATGGAGACAGATAAACCCAGATCCGCTCAGGGACTGGTAATGAAGAGATCTGTCTGACAGATTTTCCACATCATTATGAATAGGCTGCTCTTCAGTCACGCACCTTTCTGCTTTAGAGCTAGACAGGTATCCCTATGCTGCAGGAAAAGCTTCACATGCCTGTAAGGCAACAGGTTTTAAACACCTTTGGGTTCAAACCCATGATCCAATGCAGTAACTATCACCCATCCACCATATTAACTCATCCATCTGATTTCAAAAGTAGAACTTCTGGTAATAGAAAAAGACTCTGCTTTCTCACAGCAGGATATCAGCCTTGACTTCTAGCCTATACATCCCTGAATTTCCTTGGAGGACCTTCACATGATTTTGGTGTGCAGACATATGTCCTGGATGCTTAGGCTGGCTCCACATGGATGGGCTGTGTTGCTGAAGCATGACTTTGTAGCCGTCATACGGCCCTGCTCTCAGAAGCTAATGAAAAGTCTGACTTGCTGAGAGAGGAGGGCATGCATCTTCCAAAAATGCCACTTACTTTATATCCCTCAGCAATCTTGTGGCACCTGGCATGCAAAAAAAGTGTTATTACTGAGATAATTTAGCATTATTTTTAATAGCTGAAATGTTGAAAGCTGGCACATTGTGTATCCCTAGACCCTGGGGAAGCCTTCCAAGAGCCTTCTTGCTTGCTCACCTGTGCTCCTGTAGCATGTAAAGAAAAGTACATATTGTGCTCTGGCCCTTTACAAGCTAGAAGAGAGCTTGCCTGGAATTAATAAGGCAATTAGAATAAATAAAAATTTTAGCAGCAGTTGCAACTTAAATAACTATATCCTTTTCAAGAAGGAAACCAATATGTATTATTAACCACTGTATTATTAAAGCTATTGCCCAATATTTACAGTGACACAGGTTTTATGCTGCTGATATATCTGTCACTCATCCCCTCACTTCAAGACAGGCATTGCCTTTAGAGGGATCTAAACTGTTCCTTCTTTCCATAGATACATTATTCATTTCAATGTAATGCAAGTGAGTATAAAAATTGAGACCCGTAGTTAAGATACAGACCTAGGAATGTTCCTAACATTACTCTTGTGTGTAGCTGGCCTGAATTCAATACTCTATGCGATGCAGTTATTCTATCACTTGAAGCCCAGCACTGGTTAAAAATGCCTTCTAGCCTTGAAAGCCACAACTATACAAATGCACATATTTTGTAAAAACTAGAAAAAAAGATAAAATAAATTATTGAAATTCCATGAACTCGCCATAATTTGAATCACGAACTCTCTTCTCTTCTTAAAAAATGCTGCTTTTAAAACTGGTGTTTCTATGTGGTGATCAGTCTGTATATCAAAACTGCAGAAATTTTCCTAACTTTCAGCCAGCCACAGAATGTTGGTAACAGTCAGTTAATAAAACACATAAACAAGTCCTGATTTTGCAAATATTTGGCTTAGCTGCTGGCTGGGGTTAAACCACAATATATATTTAAATATTGCCAGGTATTAGTGGCCCTATTTTGGCTGTTCAGTATGTTTCAATAAACTTGTGCAGATGCTTTTTCCAAGTCCATCCCCATCCTCCTACATGTGGAAAATGATGTTTTGCCACTCAGCTTTAGGATGGCAGCACTGAGAGGGTAGCTTCTTTTCTTACGGGAGAAGTTTTCTGAGTTTAGCTTAAATCACATTATAAGCACTAGACTTGCACTGATGCAGAATGTGAATATGGGTGGTTTATTCAAGTTCAGGAGTGGCACATTTCAGTGCACTTTGTTTGAAAATTAGCTTCTATATTTGTCTCACTAAACCTGGTTCACCTTTCACCTGTCGTTAGGACATGTTGGGTGTGCTAGTGGTCTCCTGCATTTGCATCCCAAAGAAACCAAGCTTTGCATCAGATCTGGATAACCCCATCGCTAATTTCCAAATCTGAAATGGTTCCTGCCCTTGGAAGTTCAGGCATGAACTCCTTCCTGGCTTTCTTGCAGCAAAATTAAACTGATAGCTGTTGATAGGAAGTGCTCCAAGGAGGGAGAATCTCACTGCTCTGCAGAGTACCTAATGCAAGAGGGACAGGGATGCCAGTGGGAGGGCCCTGGGACATAAAGGTTACTACCATCACCTACCTCTTTTGGGTTCACACACATCTTCATACCCTTGTTTGCTTGGATTTCAATAATTTGAGCAATGCCCGTGTCCAATTTTCTATAGTTATTACATCCCCTTTTAAATATATATTTGTTTTCTAAGTGCTAACAGGACCTCGTGGCACATAGTCTCATGAGATGCATTTCAACTTTTATGCTTTGCTGTAGGCATCACTCCACCTCACTTCCCATCCTTAGCAATACCATGTGCATGTCCCACCTCATCTGCCTGTACATCGCAGGAAAAAGTGCTCACTGGGACTCAGCAGGTGGAGGTTTTCATGCAAACGTGTCAGATCCCCCTTCCCCAGCCCCCCATATTCCCCCAAACATCTCTGTTCTTTGGACAAGGCATTGAAAGCTTCAAAATTTTAATTGGAAATTGCTAACACAACAATAAATGACAGTAAAATGTTAATGGAAGTAAAGAAAGAAGTTGGGCATAAGAAATGCTACCCCTAGGTAAATATCCTTATGACATGAAGAGGTTGATATCCTGTTGGAATAATCTTTCCAGCAGGGCTCGGTTATGGATAAGCTTCACATTGCCCTTGCTACTATGAAAGGAAAGCACTTCTTTAGTAGAAAGGGGAAAATTGAGTGCTAGTCTTGTCTGTAATTGACTTAGTCAGTCTGCCTTTGCAGTTGCTGAAGTAGGAAATCCAGTGTTAGAAAGGAGCAGCTGGACTGAAGAAGGAAGAAATTAGCATTAGAGCTGAAGACCGAAGGCATTCTCATCAACATATAATCCTAGACTGTAAGAAGTCACACATGGACAGCTTCAAGAGGATTATCATTTCCTATGTACATTCAGCCAGCTCCGCTCTGCCACCCCAGCCAGATCAAACAGTGATTTCCCAGGCTGAAGCTGGAAGATATCAAAAGAGCTGGCCCCAAAATGGGCACAAACCTACCAAGGAATTCAGATCTAAAGGGCTTCTCTGAGGAATCAGATTTAAAGGGCTTCTCTAAGGAACCTATTCAGAGTTTCTCAAGCCACTGGGAAGTGTTCCATCCATTTCACCTAGTTTCAGATCAGACCCCAGAAAAGCCAGAACTGACCAGGACGTCTTGGGGAAAGGGCCTGAGCTCAGGACCTCACTTGGACCCAGTCAGTAGACCTCACAAGCCCTGTTGCTCGCAAGTATCAAAGAGCAACCATCCCTCAAAGGTTGGTGATGTAAATTCACACCCCTCCGTCCAACTTGTGTGCAGGGCCACAATGTCATAGCAGTCAGATGCTGCTGCATGAAAGACAGGGAGACAACAGAGTGATGGGTGTAAATCAGCCTTTCAGTAAGCACAGCTGCCTTGTTTTACCCTCCCAATGGCATTTCTGCAAAATCAAAACCTTTAGGGATCAAAGAGAGAGGAAGAAACAAAGCCAAAGAACTGTCTGGGAAGATACGCCCTTGCACTAGCACTCCAGTGTTTCAAAAAGCCAGTGTTTTCCTCTGGAAATAATGTAAGGTTCTCCAAAAGCACTGGGAATCTGAAAGCAGAGAGTAAGGTAGCCTCAAATTGCTGTAGACATCCTTTTCATTACTTTCCTTACTGTGGCCAAGGGCCAGAACCTTAGTTCTCTCTCACATGAAGTTAAAGAGAAAGCAAGGTGATTTTTAAAGAGCACTGAAGTGACTCAGCCTAATTGCTCCAACAGCAGCGATGGCAACTGAAACACGCTTGAGATTGCTGTCGTGACCTGGTGCTTTGCTCCAAGCCACATGCTTGCAAATAATAAAACTACTTTTTCTCCCTAGTGAAGGGCTCATATGAAAGGGGACTCATTCCAGCCTGGTGACACAGCTTCTGCTATTTCCAGTATTGATTTTTTTTTCCGTGGAGCCATGTCGTTGTCTGTGTCTCAGCTGGTTCACAGTTCACACACTATCCAGCCCAAAAGTCGTGATGGCCAGAGAAGTGCCCACCTAGATGTGCCAGAAAGCAGCTCTGCTTTGGTACATATATGGGGTTAAAGGTGCCCTGTTCATCACTCATCACCCAGTGAACAGCTTAGCAATGTACCTTTGCTGCCTGGCTGATCCACAAAACCATGCATGTGTTGTCTCATTCCCCATGAAGAACCTGCACACCCAATATCTCATCCAGTTTTTCATCCAGCAGAAAACATTATTGTATGAACCTTGATCACTTATGCCCATTTCTACATCCCTGGCCTTGTCTGGGGCTGAGTCTTCTGTCTGCATTCCCAGGAGCCTGGAGAGCACTTCCTCCAGTCCTTTGTGCTCCACTAAGGTGAACCTCCAGCTGTGTCTTTCCCACCAGGGGAACATATTGCCCCCCTGGGCCTTCTCAGGAGAAGAAACAATAGAAACGTTGTTAGCAGCCTCCCATGGATAGTTCAGCAGCTCCAGCAGCTAGCCCAAGTTAAAAGCACCACAGAACTTGAGTGAGGAGTTTTGGTGAGTCTGGGTGAGGACACAGCGCTGTGAGAGAGACCAAGTTCCCTTCTTTTCAAAGATGTGCCCCAAAGCACGATGCTGTGCTCCTTTACCCAGCTCCTCCTGCACGGTGCAGGGAAATCACATTCACAGACATGTATCTCCCTCCTCAGTGATGAGCCCCTGCTTGACTGTGATTGTTCATTTCCCATCAAATGAACTGGTGGCCCCATATCATCCTTGTGTACCTGGGCCAGGTATGGGCACATGAAAGTCATCTGCTGGCAGTAGGGACCTGACCTCACTGATATCTCACTGCTGGGCTTAGGACCCCCTTGTGTTAGGCACTGAAGAGACAGCTATACAGAATATTTTTTTCTGCAGGTTGCTGTCAAGGGTCTCCACAACATCCCCCTTCCCCTGCCCAGGGCTCTTCACCATGTTACCTAACACTGAACTGCAGGAGGGAAATTTCCACCTGCGGTCCTGCCCAAGAGGGGAGGCAGCACAGTGGAGAGGTAGGGGCCACATCCAGCCCAGTCTGGAGTCCAACACAGACCAAGGCATCTCTAGTCGTGTGCACACCACTAGCAATCTGTCCTGCTGCCCGAGGCTGCCAAAGTCATAGGTAGTTGTGGCTGTTCCACAACACCTTCCAGAGATGTCAGGAGGCCTTCTGGCTTCAAAACCTCCTGTTTCCTGGCACTCCAGTCCTTCCCCATCATCCAAGCTGTCTCTGGACAGTTGAAGTCCCTCTTTCTGCCCAGTACCAGCTTGTGGGACATATTTGCTCACATCCCCCCAAAGGATTCCTTCAAGTGGATACTTCTCTCAACTTCTCTTTACCCTCTGGCATGCAGACACCACAGAGCACGTCTTAAATCTGTCTCAGCTGGAGGTTTGAAATGTCACAGAGACATTTGCTGAGGGAGTCAGGGACAAAGTCATGCAGCACTCACTCCCATCAGGAGTGGTGGAGCTGTGCCCTGCGAGAGTGATTTCCCATCTCTGAAAGTTTTGCATATGGTGCTGCTGTTTGCACAGGGAACCACAAGGTAACTCCACTAAGCAGGAATAGCTCTACCTATAATTATACTAGAAATAAATATTTCCTCCATCAACAAACAGCTTTTCTGTAGTGGGAGATGATAGAAATGTAAGCAAAAGTGCAATACATCTTACCTGATACTCAGGGTGTTTTTGCGGTTAGCATCCTTGTTACTGTTGGAACCTCGTCTCTGAATTGAAAGGGAACAAAGGCTTGGAGAGCACCCTTAATAACATTTGTGTCCTGTTCCAAAAAGGGTTAGAGCCTGGCCTTGTGCTGTTTTCTAGTGGAGGAGAGAAGTGTGGACAATTAACTTAGCGTCAGTAGGATGCTCTTGATAACATCAGTATGTTTTTTACTGCCAGCAGCACTTGTCCAGGACAAGGATCCCTATTGTGCTAGGTGCTCTACAGATGAAAACTAACACCTTGGAAATGATAAGAAAAATGCGTGAGCCTGTCCCCAAGGGCTTATGGCTTAGAAAAAGTGAGACAGAGACAGAGAGGGAGCAGAAGGAAACAGTGAGGGAGGACTGGTCACCATGGCAGACGGTTGCTTTAGACCTCTGGCTGCATAGCTATCATGAAGTCATGTAGCACTGAGCAAATAATGAAAACAGTTGTTCATGAATATTTTAGTGGAATATTTTCAGAAAGGATGTATTTCAATCATGAAGCATCTATTAGCCCAGTGGGGCAGAGAGATGAAAGAGAGAGAGAGAAAGGGGAGGAGGAGAGGAGAGCGAGCAAGCTTTGAAATAAGTAATTATAAACCCCCTTCCCATGTGAATGACTTCCTGCTGAAATCTTCTGATGGACAAATGAGACAGAGATATCAGACCAGGATAGACTTTGTGCCTCACTAGCGCAGCCCTCCTTTTGTAGATCCACTGTTGCAGTGTGGAAGATGTTTAAGCATCCAGCTGGTTTATAGCTGCATCCAGACATTCACCCTGCTCACTTGCTACCACCTCTGGATGTGGCCCATCCTCTCCATACCCTTTTGTGTAAAACTACTTCTGCATGAGTGAGATGGGTCTGTTGCTCCTCGTCTCCCCTCACCACACAGTTGAAATCGCTCTGAGTGAGTTCTGAAGGCTTGGTCCCCAGGCGCCAACCAGATCTTTTTCACTACTCTACTCTTACGCAGGGACCCACCTAGGAGGCAGGTTTTAACAACAGTCTGGCATTGCCTGCACCCTCCCTCTGTCCCCAGCTGGCTGAGCTCTTGAGAAAACCCTGGCACGAGTAAACTCAAGATACGTGGCCCGTGAGCTGCCAGATCCCAAGGCAGACTGGTTCTGAGCCTGCCCCAGGCTGAGGTAAAGCCCGTTAGCTCAGCCCGCGGTGCCGGCTGTTCCTGGGTGCTCGTTACTGCAAGCTGGGGCAGGGTGAAGGCACTGACTCGTGTACTGGCAGCAGCTCAGCTGATGGGTGGCAACTCATGCTGTAGTCGTGTGGCATGCTGATCCCTACCACGAAAAATGGCATCCTGTATTTAACAGGCATGAAGGGTTTTCGACTGGGTTTTGCAGAAAGAACAAAGGCAGGCTTATAGCATTCCTCTGCCTGCCTGTATGTGATGGAGTAGTCCTGGACATGACATGGCCAAACTAAAGGGACTTGCACGTGAAAGGGATTTTCTCCGGAGCGGCTGTCATCCTGCCAGATGCCCAGGGTAGCACCCTCTGCTCCCAGAGGGAAGGGACTGGAGAGCAAGAAGCAAAGTCCTTCCAAATTAAAGGGAGCCTGCTCTGACTCCCGAGGTTTGCATTTCACAGAACGAGTCCTCTGTTCAACCAGGGCGTCCTGCCGAGGCTTTTATCCCCCTTCACAGAAAGAGTGTGGCATATTGGTCACGTCCTCCCGCAGTGAATGTGTTTGTGCATTCCCTGCCTCTCTGCAGCAGTCCCGCTCGGCGCAGGGTCTGCAGACAGGGACACGCACACAAATACACTGCCCTCCTGCTGACAGGGACCTGGTGTCTGCAGCAGCCACTGTTCAGTCTTGACCTGTCTGCTGCTAGACAAGCCAACTGGCTGGAGAGGGGAGCTTTTGATTTTCATTTTTCATTACTTTTGGCAGACACAGCAATGCCAATTAAATCACACAGAGCGAGATACTTGCTGTATGTATGCAACAGAATGAAGGAGTGGGAAAGTGAAAAGAAGCAGACTTCATGTTCTTGTTTGTACACTCTGGAATAATTTGATATTAAAAAACTTGGCCAGGTTGTTGATGATCCCTCAGAGCCACTAAGAAGGATCCGTATTAGCAATCTGTGCTCTCCCTGTTGGACAATCAGAACTTATGTTTGTATGCTAATGGGTTTCCACTGAGGAAGAGCCCTACCCCTGCAGAGCAGTTTGTTAAAGGGAGAAGAGACCTTTGGAATGGCCTCTTCCTTCCACCGGTTATCATCAAAGCAGCAAATATTCTGACTGGGGGCCCCATGAATCAAAAATAAAATGGTCCCAGCACACCAATGTAAGAATTGCTGCAGCTCCGCTCCATCCTGTGCCTTTCTCTTAGTATGGCAATAGGAGATTGAGGGAGCAAGCCTGCAGCAAGAAAACGGTATTATAAGGTGGTTATTGCAGGCATTAGTAAGATGCTGGATGAAGAGAGAGTACCAAAGCTAGAGAATCGTTGGGGATACATGTCTCAAGCCAGTTTGCTTTCTTCCTGAGGGCAGGAATAAGAGCTGACTCAGGCACAGTGAAGGCACATTATCAGGACGTTCTTGCCATCATGGAGGTGAAACTAGCAGCTCTTTGCTGCAAGACCTGCAGGGGTCCCTCACTTACTCATTTGCTTAAGGCACTGCAGGTATGGGGTCTCACTGGTCTTTCTGTGATGCCAGCAGACAAACTGGGTTGGGAGAATCTGTTATTGGTGCTCGGGCAGGTGACTCGCTCCTCAGCAGCAGCTTTTCTGGAGAGCTCCCTTGATCTCTCTTTCTGCCCTGCTCACCGTGCAGCAGAAGGATGAGCAAAGCCTTCCCAGCTTGCTCTGGCAGCTGCTGGGCTCCTTCCAGCTGCCCACCCCTGGGAAGGTAGTGCTGCTTCCTGGATGTCTTCTATACACCCACGCCCCAGCTCTGCAGAGAGCTCTTTTCCTGCTGAAACACTCAGCATAAGAATGCAGCATGCCACACCTTTCACCCCTCAGACAGCCTGCACCCTTTGAAAGGGTGGAAGTAACGTCCACAAAATGCAAAAGCAGGGTTGCTGTTTGGATAGAAGAAAGAGAGGGTGAACTAGGAGCAGAAGGGCAACAAGAGGAGCAGAAATGAGTTACAGGAGATCAAAGAGGAAGAAGTCTACAGGGGAAGAGCAAGGACTGAGATAAATCCCTTTGATAGACTCCCCACATGTGCAAGCCCTGCATCATTGAAACACAGGACCGTCTGTCTGGGAGTACTGTAGTTGTAGGAGAGAGGACTTCTGTACACAAGAGATTAGGGGCTGGTATCTGCTGGCATGACAATACTGCGATGTGATGTTGCTGGAGAACATGGAGTTCTTGTCTTGCAGACGCTGAGTCATAGGAAAGACAGAGCAGTCATTTCAGGGTGTTGACAGCTTAATACAAGGTTAGACCTTCCATTTCCATGCCAACAGCAATGGTGACAAATACAAATGAATTGTTCCAGGTCAGCTGATGAACTTTCCCTATAGTGAAAAATGAGATCTTGTTGAGTCCTCATACTTGTTGAGTATGGAGTTGAGCGTGCCCTCCAGTTTCTTCAGCCTGTGCAGAGATGTTGCTGGCATTAGTAGATGCTGGTGGGTGTCTGGGTGGGATGCCTGTCTTACAGCACATTTTTTTCTCCTTATTCATTCTTTTCCCATCCAAGGACGGTTTTGGGGGCTAGGCACGAAGGATGCAGAATATCTTCTTTGTACTGCAGTGGTCACACAACCTAGCAACTGCAGTTCCCAGGTTTCTCCCACAATACGAGCAGCCTAGCCAGGAATAATTTCCTTAGTATCCCCCTTCTAGGTGTTTTCCAAGGTAGCTTCAGGTCTGCATCCGGCAGCAGGCGCAAAATACCCCATAGGTCCAGACCATCTCTTCTCAGGAGGGTCACTACTCTGCAGGAGTTTGTTCACTTGAGGCCATCCCAGCCCTGACAAGAGGAGCAGCTTCCTCAGAAAGGGTCACATTTATGAAGAAGCAACACATGTTGGTTACTGAAAATAAATTAAAAATTGAATGCATAATGACCAATATTGGAGCCAAATGAGAATTTATGCATCAAAGTTTTGTTGATTTGTTAAGATTGTGTGTGCATATGTATAGTGTGCATTTCAGAAAAGAGTTGTTTGGAGAAATTTCTTGTCTCAGAAGGTTTTCAAAAACATTTTGAAAAGGTTGGAGCATCCCTTATCAATACATTTTCAAGCAGAACAAAACAAATCCCTTTTTTAAATTGGAAAGAATTTTTTCATCTGAAAGGTTTGGTTAATGTATAGGAAAAAAAAGAAAGAAGAGCTCAAAAGCAACATAAAATATTTCAAAACTATATAAAGTGCTTAAATTAATTTCCATGATTTTTAAAAAATTCTGATAGCACACATTTGTGTTCAACACATTTTTTGACAGTGTTTTCTGGTCAGAAAGAAATGTCACTTTCATGCTCAGTCCCTTGCCTGTATCTCTGTTTAATCTTGAATGCTGTTTGAGTTGTTTTAAAATTATAAAAAGATCTCCCCCTTCTTCTTTTCTTCTCCTCTAAAGCTTTTAAAACCTTCCTCCTGAGTTTCTATCTTCTGGAATGTCACAATTGTATTTTTCATAGGACTTCAGTCAATATTTTTTTGCCATGTAAATATAGAACCTATTGTAAAAGCAGTGATAACATTTAAAAAAATGGAGGAGAGAAGAGAAAGAGAGAGAAAATTAATTAAATTTTGTTTTAAAAGAAGGATGCCTATCAGAAAGGCAAAAATCCACTGCCTTATTCCCATACTTGTTACCAGCTCAGAAGTTTCCAGTAGAAATGGGAACAGAAATCTGAGCAGAAAGCTTAAGAGAGCCAGTAGTTCACAGTGCTTTTTGTGTACTTCAATCAAGAATAAACAGGTTTTTTTGATGAAAAAATGGTGACTTTAGCTCTTACACTAAATAGGTATAATTTTTATGTCAGCAAAATCAACAGTCCTTTGTTAAATAAATATAGGAATAGCATATTAGCATAATGGATTAACTCAGTGTTTCACCCTGCGTTATAAACCCACAATGCTGAACCCTCCTAAGAATAGGTGAAAATTCTGGGTCAGATCAGGGGTCCATCCAACCCAATAACCTGTCTCCGGTGGTGCCATAAGGAGATAGGAAGAGAGGGTTTTAAGAGCAGAGCAAGCATATACTTCTGTAATACTTTCATGATGTATTTCCAAATAATATCCACGATATGTTCATTGGTAAAATTTCAATGATGAATTCAGAAGTACAGCTTCTAATAGAATTTCTCCTTTGAGACAGTCCCTTGAAAGAAAATACATTGCTGCTGAGTTCAAAAGGCAAAAAAAAATAGAGTTTCACATCTCTGGTGTCAGAGGTAGCAGTATATGGAGATCACAGAGTCCTTTATGCTCTTCTTCAACATTTTTCAGGGAATCAAGCATCAAAAAAAACCCCAAACCCATGCAATTAAATGAAATGTCTTACTTGACCAAACCAAGACACTTTGTTTTATGTAGAGAGGAGATGTTAATCATTTTAATCAGAAGAGAAAAGTAACACATCAAATTTTTAAAATCAAAGCAAGACACCTAAGCGTCTGCCAGAAGGAGTTAATGTTGCCCAGGACCGTTCTCTGTCACTGCTCATCGGGGATCCCAAAGCTTTGAAACACCTGAAACGAGACTTTCATGACACCCCACTGGGTTTGCTGCTGTCATCTGGGCTTGGCGCCAAAGTCAGGAGACAAGAAAGTGCTTACTATGAGAGTAGGGAGCTGCTGCTGGTGTCGGGGAATGGTGGTGGGTAGAAAGAGAAGGGACTGAAGTTTGGGTCCTGCTTTTTTCCTCTGGGCTCTGTAGGGCCATGCCTGGCACTTCCTACTTGTCCTTGGGAAAGCAGACCATCAGCAGTTTGCAGGAATTGAATTTACGGCTTGCTGCTATTTAGCTGTCTTGCAGCTCTGTCATGTGCGAAGGCATTCCCGATGCAATCAATAGCAAATCAAGGCTAGGCATTCCCTTGCTGGTACCATACACGCATAACCCATACACTAGGGAAATTTGCAGCTTGTATTAATTTTTTGTGGCTTTTGTAATTGTCGTCTACCTGTCCATCTGTCCATCAGCCCTCACTGATAACTTTTCAATCCATTGGCCAATTTTGCTTATCAGTAAGCAGAACAGTAGGGCTCCCGTAGATGATGAAGTCTATTCGTTTTCCAGATAAGCAGGAGGGAAGGTGAGGGATGCTCAGCCCATCCCATTCCTCATGCTGGGCAGCTCTCCCCCACCATCCAAGCTGCACGGACACACAAGCTATCCGGCATTCCTGCAAGGGGGGGTCCCTTCAGGGTTTCCTGCTGTGTCAGAGGTGCCCTTCTAACAGCAGACCGCAAATAAATTCAGAGTCACTTTCCTCTGGGGGCTCCTAAATGAAGCTACTTGCATCTTTTCAAAAACAAAATCTTTCTTCACGGGGAAGAACAGCCTCATTCGTACTCTGGAAGTTAGCTTATTGCAGAGCTGGCTGATACAAAAAGCCCTGGGAGTGTAAACTGATTTGCCTCTTAAAGCAATACAATTAAACCAGCAAATATTCTGTGTAGACACTCTCTGAAACCTTTGCAATTTAGTTAAATTTCTTTCTGACTGATGTTAAAATAAAAGTAGTTTAGTGGCATCGGGGTACCTTTCAGAAACCTGAGTTTGCTGCAGCTTCTGCCTTTCCTTGCAGGATCACCTTACTTCTCCCTCCCTGCCTCCGTTTCCCTGTTTTTACATGAAGGTGGTTTGGCTGATTGAAAAATCTGAATAAAAAATAGGCATTATTCTTTAATTTAAATCAAACCAAGGGACCAGAGTGAAGAATGGAAAGGTTGGAGAGACATTGGTTAATGCCAGCGAGTGATCCAGGCTCTGTGCACAGTATGCTCTGTCTCTGCTCATCTGGAGCACTCCCCAGCACAAGCAAGACTGGACTTCCAAGTCTCCATGATATCAAGCCTTACTGTCTACCTACTGAGATGCAGATCCTCAGCCACCACAGGTCACAGCAGTTCTACTGAGCTGACCTTGGTGGGCCTTTGGTCCTAGGGATAAAATAACATTTTCCAATGACAAGTATGTAAAAGACACAGATATATCTCCAGAGGACCTTGCAAGCTCAAAAACACTGTAATTTTGAGCCCTGTTCTGTAGCTGCATTGGATCAACGTGAATCCTTCCAGTGTCTCCAAAGGACTGAGAACCTGACCTACTGGTGTTGGCAGGAAACTTACTTTCAGTTTGACCTCATTCCTGTCCACATAGAAATTAAGGCAAACTCCTGATGCTTTGTTCAGACAGGACTCTAAGAGGGGTATATCCCCACTAAAGTTACTCTCCTTGCAGGAGTGCTGCAGGATCATCAGACTCGTAATTACTTGCTGTTGTCTCCAGTTATAAAGCAAATCCCCTAAACTTTCTGACATACTGAAGAGATGGTATGTTAAAAGACACACAGCCTGTGACCCTGGTTGCCCCCAGGATTCTTTCTGTTGAATTAATTGTGCTGGGAACCCAAGAAGAGCTTTCTCCCAGCGTGTGCTTGTCAGGCATTTTCCTCATATCCCCCTCAACACAATCCATGCAGTGCTTCAGAGTAGCAGGGTTCTTGCTCCATATTAATCACCCCTCTGGTCACGCAGTCTCTTGTATCTGTCTGCTAAAGCCAGTTGTATCACTTATGTTGCCTCTCCAGGAGAGGGGCAGAAAAGAAAATTAAAGTTTAAAGAGAACAAAGAAGTGATACAAGAAAAAATAAATTTTTCAGGTTTTGTTCCCAATACTGTGTTTCTTGTGGACCTCAAGAAAGTAGAAGGAATGTGGAAAGGGGAGAA
Source organism: Calonectris borealis (assembly GCF_964195595.1). Classification (NCBI taxonomy): domain Eukaryota; kingdom Metazoa; phylum Chordata; class Aves; order Procellariiformes; family Procellariidae; genus Calonectris; species Calonectris borealis. The sequence continues at coordinate 114,407,699 of NC_134314.1, forward strand.
GGGGTCTTGTCCCATGAAAGAGGTAGTCTTCATCATTTGATCTCTGGTGACTTTATGGACATGCCTGAAGTAGCCTATCAAAAAGTTGAGTTCATTCAAGGTAAATGTGCTCCCTGAAGAAAGAGAAGTAAGTTACCTCACATTCACTGTCAGATGTTGCAGAGTCCACAGTGCCTGATAACTTCTTACCCTAGTAGTTAACATACCAAATGACAAAATGTTTCTCAGAAATAGCTTGGGTTGTGTCTTCTGCCTAGAAAGATGCCACCACAGCATCGGTGGGGATCAGAGGACTGCAGAGTTTGCAGGCTGGTCTGGCAAATGGTACCCTAAGGAACAATCCTCAGGAGACACTTCCATATAACTAATGTGGTACCCACCCCACGTGCTGGAAAAAAAAAACTGTCCTAAGGAAACCAGACTCTGCCAACAACAGATCAGAAAGAGCTACTCTGAATGTCCTCAACACATGAAATTGGGAGTAGCTAAAGAACAGTGTAACACAGATTACATATAGAGAAATCGTGGGTGATTGTGACACAAAGCTGAGAAAGCTACTGATATCAACAAACAAGGGTGAATCTTACCTCAAGAGTTCTTAATCTTACCTCAAAAAGTCATTAATGACCTATTAGATAGGAGATTGTATAATTCACTTAAAACCGAGAGATTTAGTTTCAACTCAAATAGGGGCAGCTGCAGGTGAGAAAATTGAGAGTTCAGAACTGGCAGAACTCATTCGCTGATCAAATCTGTTCCTGTCAGGAGGAGAAACCACCCCAGAGACACTTTCAAAGCTTTCAAACCCTGTCTCTAATTCTTTTTCCCCATTCTTGTTCTTCCCCAAGCATGGCTCAGCGTGCCCAAGGCAGAAACCCCCATCACCTCCCTGTCCCACCACCCCTTTCTTGTCTGTTGCGAGGGAAAGTGGGGGTCTAGAGCCGAGATCCTCCCTGGCAGCACTGGGCAGCATCTTCTACCCTTTCCTCTGCTGTGTGACTCGTGTTTGAGGGAAGAGAGATCAGGGCCACTGCAGTGAATGTAAAGTACCCACTGACATGGTCTTCCTCCCATCACAAATGAGGAAGAGGACCAGAGGCAGACAGAAGGAACCAGAGCAAAACAAAGACAGGTCACGCCAAATGGCACAGAGCTGGTGCCTCACCATGTTGCTCTTGCTTGGTACTGTGGACATTTTGAATTGCAATGATACCACATAATGGTCTGCTTATCTACCCCAAGGGATAGCAAATTGGGCCAAAATGATGAGACCGCACCTTGGAGCTGGGGATTGATGCCACTGCTCCACATGAGACACATACCCACATGGCTTGGTGTGGGGTCATGTGGCCATCCTCGTGGACAGAAAAGATCCCAACAGTGAGGTCTAAGATCCACAACTACCCAGGCTGGGACCATGCACTGCATCTTGATAGAAATGGAGTTGGAGGGTCACGGAGCAGTAGGGTTGGATATGAACAGAGGGAATCCACTCTCTACACCAACCTTGTATAACAAGATAGAGGTAGATGATGAATGCAGCTTTTTCCAAACCCTATCTCCAGCAGGTCCTTCAGCAGAGCCCTAACAAAGTCATCACAGGGCTTTAAAAGCCCTGCTTTTGCCTGTGAAACAGAGAGAGGAATTTCTTCAGGCATGTTTCTGTATAAGCAAATTGACAGTTGAATAACACCTTGCACAACTTTGTACAACTGTCAAGTCTTCACAAAATCACAGAATGGTTGAGGTTGGAAGTGACCTCTAAAGGTCATCTAGACCATCCTCCCTGCTCAAGCAGGTCAGGTAGAGTAGGTTGCTCAGGACCATGTCCACTGGGGTTTTGAATATCTCCAAGAATTGAGACTCCACAGCCTCTTGGTGACCTCTGTTGCTGACGACACACCAGATGCAATATCAAGAGACTCTGACAATTCTGAAATGCAGACTCATCTGTGGCACTGTCCAATCAGTCCCAATCCAGATCCTACTACAGGGGTAGGGGGCACCACAGGCAAAACGTACCTTGTGATGTCCCCTGAGCTGAGGGCAACTTCTTGCCACTCACAAAATGGAATCTGAAAACAGATTTCCCTTCCTGAGTAATGCTCACATTTTAAACTCTGTGTCTTCAAACAAAGAAGAAACAGCCAGCCATCTAAATCGTAAAAATAAAGTTGCCCCTTGGGACTGAATTGGTCACTAATAATTGGTTGATAAACTTAAGTGGTACATAGGTAGCTGCATCCAGCATCTAGGCAGATCATGTATATGTCTATGTGTGTGGACACAAACCCATGTCAGCTGTGTCTAAGTCTGTGTGGGCACATGTCTGTGTGTGTGTAAACTAGGCTTCACCACATGTCACCTTTCCCAAGTTTTCTTCTCCTCCTTCATCACAAAATGGCCACATCTGCTCGAGGGCTAAGAAGCAAAGTGGAGGGGTGAAATCATCTTCTTTACCATAAACATCCAAATTCCTGTATATACCAGGAAAACAGAATTGCCCTCGTATCGCAGGCTGAGGTCTCATTCTCTCAAGTGCAATCAAATGAACTGCTGTTGCTGTGGAGCTTGTCTAAAAACATCTCTCTGCATTCTGCTCATTCAGGCCTTTTACGCCTGCTGTTCTCATTATTATGCTCTTGTTTTTCTGAGTGCCAAAATCTCACTCGAACATTTATAGTTTTATCTGCACTTGAATACACAATCAAACGCTACAGGCAGCACCAGCCAGGGGCTGAATCACGTCCTCGTCTACGTCGTATTTTCAAATTCCAGCAGAAAACATTGATACCAAAATGATCCGATGGCTTAAACCCGAATGTTATGAAAGTTGATCATGCAGAAGAGGCAGACTCATGCTGGTTCTCCATTTACACCCTCTTCTTCCCGTTCACACTCTCTTCTCCTCAGCCTTTCATGGGTTTCCAGGAATAAATATTGTTCCCAGTACATATCCTTCCACCAACACAGCATCATTTAATTTGGTAGCAGTAGAAATCCCTTTACTCAGGCCACTTGTTTTCATCTGCCCCATCACCGTTCAGGAGCTTAGTGGGATTTTGGCCAGGCTGGAAGTTCCTATGCTGTTGCAGAGCAAAGAAAGTGATGCTCACAAAGAAGAAAATGCCACTTGAAGGGCTTGCTGGAGTAACATTTGGTCAAACTACACTTGTCCTTGAAGTGCAATACAAGAGACTACTCCAGACACAGGATGGCCACCAGCCCATCCTTTTCACTGCCTGCACACAGGTTCCTGTCTCCACTGTCATGAGCCTGTTTTTTGTTGCATTGCCTTGCTGAACAGTCGTGGTAAGGAAGGGGGTGAGGCAGGTCAGAGGGGCTGCTGATGGGAAGCAGCAAGTGTCCGCTGTAAAGCACAGTGCGATGCTCTGGCCACTGAGGGCACAAGCCTATTTACTAGAATGAGGATTCATTGTTGAAAGAAATCCTTCAGGGGTAAGTTTTCACACTGGATTTTGTTTTGTCGCTCTGAGGTGCAGCAGAGCACTTAGGACATCTGGCAAAGCCTCGAGCAAAGCAGCAGCAGCTGCATATGCCAGTTTATCCTCTCTCCGTGTGTTAATGAAAGTCTGGTGACATCCCTTTATCATCCTTTTGTCACTGCTACCCAAGTACTCATAGTATCTCAGCATTGCCCCAGGGGAAGTTCCACGTGGGCCAGGCATTTACTGTCTCAAGGTCCTTATCAGCCATCCCAACTGGATCTCAGTGCTACCAGAGAGTGAGAGAGCAGGTTATGGTAAAGGTCTTACGCTTTTTATCTTCTAAATGCTCAGGGTGGGGTTGATCCCTCACTGAAGGAAAGACATCAATCCCAAGCAAGTTATCTAGTCTCTACCTATCAACACTGGAGTGTGGATGGGGATTTCCTGAAGATGATCCAGCAATTGGTTTTGGACACTGCAGTCTGAAGGCTAGATTAGACTAGGGTAGATGCCTTCCTTTGAAGAGGAAAAGAAACTTAAACATCAGTAGAGATTAAGTCCAGCATTGAGTCTAGGAGGTTCGTGTATCTGTTTAGAAGTGCCTGCATTTCAGGTGATACCTGCTCCCCTTACTGCTTCCACAGTAAGTTCCTGACAGGGAATGGCTGCTTGAGACTCATGTCCATTTCCTGGGCCAACTTCCCAGCAGAAATGATGGAAACCTCCGGAAGAGCTCTTTGGTACTTGAAAGGCAAGTTGCCACAGGCTGAAGTTTCTGTTATACTATGGGCATAATGGAATTTGCAAATGCCTGGCAGAGCAAAGAGCCATTTGTCGTTTATTTAGATTGCCCTTTCTGCCTGTGGAGCTGTTTGATTGGACTCCATAGTCCCTTTGATGCTCTCCTCAGGACGAAAACTCTCCTGCCACATCCTAACCCCTACGTCAGGTGTCTGCCAGCCCCATGCTTTCCACTGCTGACTGGCACCTCCCCTGCTGTCCTTCATGGTTCAGAGGCAAATCCTTTGCCCATCTGTATGCTTAGCAAAGACTCTGGAGTCTTTTTCTCACCACCAGTGAAAATAAGTGGTGTAAGCCTGAAGGTGGAAGATATTGCTCAGAAATTTGAGATCAGCAGAGTACAAGTTGGGCAAGTCAAAAACAGTAGCCAGAGCTTTTGACTAGAAAAGAGATAGGAGAAGATACGGGAGCAGAAGCATTTTCTGTGAGTTACTCCTCATTCTGTGGCATTTTATTGCATGCCGCTTGAAGAAATAAGACTCAGGGTCTGGCTGGTGGCTGCATGGAGGCTGTGCATCCCTGCTACCTGCTGGCCATTTCTTCCCATGAAGTGAAAAGAAATCCTCCCATCACCTGACCAAAGGGGTCAGGATACCCTCTTCTCCTCCTACATGGAGCCATTCCTGCTTTCCAGCCGCAGGGAGATGAGGCAGGATTAATAATTGTGATCAATGTGTTTCTTGTTTCCAGATATAGTGTACCAGAAGGTATTTTGTGAGTATGATATATGAGTCACTGTGGGATGCAGCAGAATTTTTTGGTCTTGCAGCTGTGGAGGTACAGTATTGATCTTCTCTCAGTGTATAAAACATGCAGCCCAGAGACATGATGAATATGTTTTGCAGAAGCTCAAGTGGAAACTCCAGGGAAGTTCCTTGAAAGTGTTTCTAAACAACAAAACATTTATTTTGTTAGTTAAACAAAATAAGATAAACCTTCCAGATCTCCTTAACCCTTCTTCCCCCTGCGCCTCCTCACTTTCCTGGCTTACTTCCAAAGCCTCTAAGGAGAGGATTGATTGGGGGCTGGTATTTGCTGAAGCTCCTGTTTTCAGCTTTGGAGTACCCAGCCTTCATCACAAGGTGTGCCAGTAGCTGGCAAGTTGATGATAGTCATATCTGGGCGTCCAGAGGACACAGACCAAGGGAAAACCAAGAGGCAGGGGTAGTCCAGCGAAACCCTTTGCAAGAAAAGTATCTCATCTTCTGGCTGTGTGGTGAGGGAACTTGCCTGGTGCTATGTGACGAATTATCCCCCACTCATAATTCATCCCATGTCTTGCACTCATCCCCTGCTCTGTTTATCAAACCTGATGGTCCTGCTGCTGCCCAAAGACTTTATTAAATTGATTCATCAATCATCTGGCTGCCAGCCACAGTTTTGCCCGGGAAGGGAAGAAACAAATGGATAGAAGTAAAACTCCACAGATAATATAATTCTGATTACGAAAAGTGCTTACTTCTGCAGCCACTTTTAAGCCCATTAGAATAGCTGTTTGTATTCCTTACTACTTAAATTAAGGCACTTAGCTTGAAGAGGCTGTAGTGAATCAAGCTCTTTGTTAGTAGGGCATTTGGAGCTTCATTCTTGCACCACTCCTGGCTGCATTACCCTCAGAGTCAAGCATGATGGACCAATTAACACCAGCTAAGTATTCAGCACAGTAATATTCATAGCTGGGGCTTTGCTTTTCAGGAGAAGGAAGTAACGAAGCAAATAATGCTTTAGTGAGGCCGGAGCTGAGTCTGCCAAGAGAGGCTCACAGAAATCCCTTTCCAGGCTGGGTATGAATGGCTGGACAAACAGTTCCTTTGTACCATTTGGCACATAAGCCCCAGGGGCTTGGCAAGGGCCCTGGTGGTGCACATTACCCCATCCCCACCTCTAATTGAGCAGAAATGCCTAGATGGATGCAGGGCTTTGTCATTTCAGGCCAGGCTTCTAAGTAGACTGGGGCGCCTGCGGCACCCAGGGGTGCACAGAGCATGTCCATCACAGGCCCTGTGGGCATCCAGGATGGGGCTGTTTAGTGGAAGTGGAGCATCAGTCTAACACATCCTGCCTTGCACTAGTTTGCAGACTAGCATGCCATAAATGTGACCTTATTTTTAACCAAAATTTGGTGGGGTATTTTCCTTACTCAATATTTTTATCTGAAATGCTTTTTTTTTTTTTTTAATTAGCTAAAATAGACTTTTTTTTTCTTTTTCTGAGCAATTTTAACCACAGTGGCATTGTGAAAACATTTATCGTTTGACCCAAAAACATGTGCCAGAAAGGAAGGCTGAGTTTGTTTTGATGCGTGAGGTCCCAGTGTTGTGGCTGGCAGCAGTTACCAAGAAGGGTCCGCAACAGGTACCACTCTCTGTACTTGCACCTATTTTGGCTCTGGAGACTTGAATCACTGCATCTGTTTCTCTGTGTATGGTTTTGATCATGGGCTTAGGTGGCCCGTCCTAAGTAGAGGACTGGACTTGTCTAAGCAGACAAGTTTTATCTTTCAGCTAGCAGTACACAAGATGCAGACACTGTGAAGACAAGTGAACAGCCTGACCACTGTCTGTATTTAGATGTCTTGGGGTTTTTTTAGGTTTAATGACCATTATTTTCACCTTTTCTACCACAACAAGGAAAAGCTGGTGAGACTGGGTCTGACTGCATTCTCTGATATACACGAGACATTTCTTGTCCTCATTTCCCAGATGGAGTTTGCTAGAGCGCAGGCATCCCTGGTGTGGAAGCCCCCAGAGTGTCACTTCTCTGTGTCAGGCATCAAAGGGTCTGGGTCATAAGCTGTTGGATGGGTACAAAACCCAAGGGAGTTCCTCAAAATGCACAGAGATACCAAAGATCTGATCTATGTTTAAAAAAAAGTTCAAGAAAAACTGCTTATTAGTTGCCAGATGCTAACCTATTAAGATTGGCCTCAATTGCGTTTTGTTTAATAACTGTTTTCCAGATCTGTTTAGCTTAAACCTGCAGAAATGCTGTAATTTGCATATAGTGACATTGGGGAGCAATGGGATTGTTAATTAGGAAATAGCAACAAAGAATTTTCTTAGCGATAAGCAAATCCTTTCAGACTAGTCTTACACTGATGGAGGATGGTTTCTGTGTTGGTGATTTCTCCATCTCAATGGAAATCTTTCTGAATGGATTAAAGGAGGAATATAAAATTGTCCTTCCCATGTGCCCTTACCTATGCACTCTACATTCAGAATTTGATACAGGAGGGATTTGATTTTGCTAAGTCACGAAGTATGCATTAGGTTAAAAGAACAAAACCCACACGGATTAGGTAATTTGTTGGAAACTAGAACTTCTGTGAAAGTGCATGCCTATTCCCCAAGCAAAATCAAGCTATATCATAATGACAGGAGCTGCATAATTCAGCAACTCTATGGCAGCACGTGACTGATACAAGAAATCTGGTTTTGGCTGGGCTGAAAATTTTAACGGGAAGTTGGATTTTCACCATAGGTGCAATCCTTTCACAAAGGTGAGGGCTGTCTCAAAGAGCTCATCAAGAAAAAAAGCTGTTTTTGTGAGCAGGCTTGTCGCTACGCTGAAGATCCTGTCAGAAAAAAAGTCTAATAGTCGCTTAACACATTTTGGGTAGCTCCGACCTCTTTTATTGAATCCAGTCAAGATATACTGTCAGGTTTTCAGATTATTTGACATTTTGTTTAATGGGTTTTTTCCCTTTGAGTTTCCATCTATTTTTAAGTGAAAAAATACTGTTTTGAAACTGTACAAAGTTTCATTTAAAAGAGGTCAGCCCAAAATGTTGCCCAGAATTTTCCATAACATAACATGACATTCAGAAATGTCAAATTAAAATGTTCCAGCATTTTCA